>NW_023270377.1:34240055-34302950 GCF_011800145.1 Mirounga leonina
GATGGGGTGGCTGGGTGATAGACACTGGGGAGGGTATGTGCTATGGTGAGTGCTGTGAATTGTGCAAGACTGTTGAATCACAGATCTGTACCTCTGAAACAAATAATGCATTATATGTTTAAAAAAGAAGAAGAAGAAGAAGAAGATAGCAGGAGGGGAAGAATGAAGGGGGGTAAATCGGAGGGGGAGATGAACCATGAGAGACTATGGACTCTGAGAAACAAACTGAGGGTTCTAGAGCGGAGGGGGGTGGGGGGATGGGTTAGCCTGGTGATGGGTATTAAAGAGGGCACGTTCTGCATGGAGCACTGGGTGTTATACACAAACAATGAATCATGGAACACTACATCAAAAACTAACGATGTAATGTATGGTAATTAACATAACAATAAAAAATTAAAAAAATTTTAAATTAAAAAAATTAAATTTCCTGCGGCACTGATAAGAAAGCACCATCTTTCAGTCAATGTTAAGTTATTCACTAAGAGAACAAATAAAAAACTCCAAGACCACAGGAAAACTGGGCTTTTAGCATCAAATGGAAAGCCACGAATTAACCAAAAGTCAGCTAAAAGTTTGGGGAGGGCTGGGGAGAACGAACCCAGGAGGAAAGAATCCTGCTATGTGATAAACCTGCAAGGAAAGAAAAATTGTCTCATTTGGACTCGAATTGGAAGTCATTCCAAGCTGTATGTTCCAGGATTTGTACATGATTTGGGCACCCAAGGAGCAGCAGACTGGGAGTGTGGGACACAGGGCTGCCTCGCTTGTTCTGGAAGGTCCCACTGGCAATTTCCGCTTCGGGAAGCCTTCTCAGAAAAAGGACACAATGTTTAAAATGTCACAGGGATGCTTATCTGGTTGGTGTGTGGGGCCACCCTGCTGACTACCCTGGTGGTCTGTGTGGTTTTGCTTGGCTACCACTGAAGCTTCCACGGCAGACGAGAGGCCCACTTCGGAGTGAGATTTGAGGGATGCCGGAAGATAGACTTCATCTCGGAATGGCTTTTTCTGCAGCCTGAAATTCTCACTTGTAGGGTTATTCTTTTGGCTGATGGAGAGGGTCTCAACACTCTGTTAACATAAGAATTAAATATATCACTTTGGGAAGGAGAACCCACGGTCATCAGAAGGATGAGGTTATCAGTGACACAAGAATGAGTGTCAATCGTTACTAAGAAAAAAAGGAAAGTGATATGGGGACCCAGTACAAGTTTATCTTGTAGTGAGTGGTGATGTGGGGAGGAGCCCCTGGCCCGCAGGGAGCACCTGTCTTTGCTGTGGGGGAGGATACTCCAAGGTGTAGAGAAAGAGGAAAGCAAGGGCTGGGGGTGTGGGGGCAAGCGGGGCCTGGAGCTCCTGACCTACTCCAAATTCTGCTGAAGTAAGACCTGGCGTTGCTTCAGGAAAAAATAAACATGAGGTATAAGGACGCATGCTTGGACTGGTTTCCCTTTCCTACCTGAAAGCAAAGCAGCATAAAAATATTGTCCCTCCCAGCCTCCATTCTCTATGACCCTGTTACCCCATCCCCAGCACAAGCTCTACCCTCTGGCTCATTACCATCTTCCATTTCCTTTAGGAGTGCTTTTAATTAGATGTTAAATTGACAATAGCGCCTCGCAATTTTTACAGCCCTGTTTTGGAATACTTCCTCTCCCAGCATAGGGCACAGCTATCAAGTATTATTCTCCTTCCTTGATGTTTTTTGAATTCAATGTTTATTGTTCATTTTAAGCCGGCACCATCAACTTGGACACACACACACACACACACACATTTGTGATGAGAAGCTAGACTAGTCTGCACACAAAGCAATTATATCTGGCAGCTAGGATTCCAAAGGATGAATATTTTCCAGTTGTGGTAGGGGGCCAATCATATAGGAGGGAAACCAGCTGTTTCATGTTACTTCCTGATGTGACTTTTCACACAGACACTCATGTTGCAAAATTTATTTTCTGTTAAGACCACGTGAGAGCATCATGTCATCTTTGCTGCCCTCTTGGATCCCCAATTCTTTATGGGAAAACGAGAATGATCCATGTAATGGTCATTCAGCCTTATGTAACTGTGTCCTGGTCGCAGGCCAACTTTGAGCTACTTCATGGTCTTCTTCAGTAATTGTATTGAACAAAGCGTTCTTCACGGCCAGGCTGGCCCCAAAAGCATTGGGTTCATTTTATTCAGATGCGTGCTCACTGGGGACTGGGCATGTGCAAGCAAGTGCTTTCTCCCAGTCTCCCCAAATCATCGTTCCCGTGAATCCCAGCACGCTTTTGGAGAACTTGATCAGGCAGGATTCACCTCCTGAAGCCCGGTAGCAAAGTGAATGTTCAGAATGTCTTCCCTGAGAGTTTCTGTTTATTTCTAAGCTCCACGCAGTGCCCGTCGAAGGCTCTGGTGAGGGCGCCGCATGGCCCAAAGCAAGGACAGAGGAGCCAGAAGTGCAATGTGGCTTGTGCCCCGGGTGGGTTCAAGTCTGTCTCCGAACCATCACTCGTTTGGGAAATCTCGAGGCCTTGTCCCGCATCTTCCACATCTGCATATGCCTTACAATGTAATCCTGAGGGTCTGACTCTATTAAATGAATGACGCTGCATTCAAAATTTTCTCTAGTGCCTGGAGTCTGAGATTTCACCCCCAAGAGGAAAGCTTCATTTCTGAAAACATGCAAGCTGCCTTCTTCAATTCTGTGACCCGTTATTTTTTAAGAGCAGCCCAATCCCTGAAATTCATCCATTTCTCCCCCTCAGAAAATGAGAGGAGGACTTTATCCAAGTACATCAATCATCTCGCTGGCTAGGCTGCAGGCTTGTTTGGAACAGAGAGGCAATGTTTTTCCGTTTGGCAGAAATGCCTGCTAATGGTCGATGAGAAAGAATTCCTTTTGTTTTATGTTTAAGTTAACATCTGTGTACTTACTTTGGCATCATTTTTATTAAAGGTTAGATCGGAAAGCAAGCACTGGTGTTTACGCATTTTTGTAGTAACAGCACATAGAAAATGGTTCATCTCTATTTCTTCTTCTTCCGTTTGGAGGAAAAGTGCCATTTGTTAGGAGGTGACTTTTAAACAGCAGTGCTGCCTGGCAGAGTTCATTCAGAAGCGATCCTACCCAGCAGTTTAAAACAAAATGTGACCCACAAGCCGAGAAAAGATACACAACTTCCCTGGATGCTGACTGCCCTGGCCCCACACTTCCAGGTCTTGAGGAGTGAAACACAGAGAGTCGGTTATAAATCTCAAGATGTCTCGTGACCCATGTGGTGCTCATTTTACTAAGGAAATAAAACAAAAAAAGTACTCCAAGCAGCTGGAGGAGAGGGGTAACTTGAGGTCAGTGCTACACTTAGTCAATTAGTGTGTGAGTCACTCGGAGGGAAGGGATCATACAGAGGCCCCAGAGGAGGAGTTTACTCTAAAATGCCACACAAAAGAGTAAGATAGAGTGGTTTTCTCTGAGCAGTTTACTAATGCCTCCAGAGACTAGGAAACTACGACCCCCACGAGCTGAATCTGGCCCACCCTCTCTCTGCATTTCGTGCCATAACAGAACTGAGTAGTTGCACAGAGACATGGCCGACTGTAAAGCTCAAAATATTTACTAGCTGGCGCTTTATAGATAAAGTTTGCTGACTCTGGCTCTGGAGAACAGGCCTGGAAGTTGAGTGTGCTTATATATATATTAGGGTAATTTAAGGATAGATTTAAAAAATCATAGAACTATAAAATTTAAAAATCAGTAAAACTAATAACACCTTTTGTTTGTATAGCACCTTTATCTTCTCTAAGGACTTTCAAACATATTCCTCCAGTTTACTTTGAACAATTAGTTTATCGTCTGATCAGACAGAGAAGAGTTCCACTAAGGTGGAGATGACATGACTGGGTGGAGGGAAAATGATCCCTCACTGAATGATCAGTGATGGAGATGGTTTTCTTTCAAGTCTCTGATACATTATGCACATTGGGATCTTATATTATATGTAGCAGATGGTTTAAAATTCAAGACTTCTAGATTACGTTAAGCGTAATCCTTGGTTTTACACAATTCTATAATCTGCTAAGAAGCACATCTGTGTCAAAGAAAGGACTTGGAAAGGAAAGCTATGCAGAACACGGGATCAAATTCTAGAATCATGGAGAGCCAATGAGGTACAGAGAACACATGTGAGCCTGGGTACTGCGGATATGCTTTTCTTGTCTTTATATTTTTTCTCTTTAGCACCCTGATTTTCCTTCAGGAAACCACAGCTCTTCAACTCTCAGTCCATGGGATTCAGGTGGGGCTCACCTGACCACTAACTCTGTGGTGGGCACATGGCCCTGGCCTGGCTAGTGGGGAGACTGTCCCTCTTGCCACAGTGACCAGTTTAGGGACAGATACATGACCCAGCCCAACCAATGCGAATTAGCCCTTGGACTTTTGCTGGAACTGGTGGAGACAAAGCTCTCTCTCAGATCACAGGGACTAAGGATTATGCAAGCTGGGAGCTGCTAGGGGGTCACCTCTGCTACCACATGGGAGAGATCATACCTAAGAATGAAGCCAAGAATCAGCAGAGCCAGGGAGATTGTAGGAGAGGCTGAGAGAGGAAAGGAGGGAGAGAAGGAGAAAAGGAGAAAGGGAGGGAGGGAGAGAGAAACTGAATTCTCAGAACACAATTTGGGCTTAGAACCAAATTTGCCTAAAGGAATCTCCTGGATTTTTCATGTATATCAGCCAATAAATTATCCTTTGTCGTGAACTAGTGTGACTTGGGTTTCTGTCACATGAAACTGGAAGAGTCTTGACTGATACACTGAGAACTTTTTCTACTGACAGTAACTTAACCTTTACCAGTAGATACCTCATTTCAGTCATGCAGTACACGTGAGCAAATATACAGAGCTCAAAGAAATGTCTCCCATCAGCACCAGCTGCAGAGCAGGGCAAGGCAGGACCAAAACCACACCAGTGTATCATTTCTTAATTCCCCAGTCTCAAGATACCCAAGAATGGGATTCTATCACTAAGCTTGCCTAAGATGTTTCTGAGTTTTGTTAAGGGAGTCTTTCTTATTTTATAATGATAAGGCTGGAAAATTTTTTTTTCTCAGTGGCGTTCATGATATTAGCCTTCCAGGGATTTGTCAAAAATATTATTTGTTGAGGTTGTGTTCTACATCATTCACATACTTTGGGGCCAACTTCAAACTCCAATGAATTATGTGTATCGGGTTTCTTCTTATTCAAACATTTTCCCTTCTTTTTTATTCCCAAGATATAGGCCTCTGCCTGCAGGATTTAAAAAAATTTGCTGAGGAGTTGTTCTGTGATGTTTATGTATTAAATAAACAACATTTCCCATCAGATGCTTTTACCTGTAGGAACAGCTCAAGTGCCGTCAGTTTATAGTTTCTAAGTCGAACTACTCACCAGTTGTGTAATTCAGCAAAGGCAGCTTTGATCTTCTTCACCGAACTATCCACTTCTTCCTTGATCATGACACGGTATCTCGTTAGAGATACAGTGCAGCGTTGCAAATCCTTCACCGATTTCTCAATGTTTGGGCCTAAAAGTAATGTCATGAAAAAAATGTTAAATTGAACACTTTATCTTTTTCTATCTGAGCTAAACAACAACAACAAAAGCAGCTAACTCCCCTACCCCTAATAAAAAGAGAGAGATTTATCTTTTGTTTCTCAATGAAAAAAGAAAAAAGTTCTGTCAAGAAGATGTTTCCGTGTTTACAACCCAGACTTTTAAAAAAACCCCAGCGGGTGACTGGTGCTGTGGTTTGACTAGTGGGTGCTGCAGGCGGGCCCTTCTGGGCACACGTGCCTCCCTTGTGCTTTGGAAAGGGGCTCTGATCATTATGTTCTATTACAGATGACAGTTTCTTAGAATCTGATTACGTCTGAAGACCATTCGTGCTGCTGGCTCTCACCACTCTGTGTGGTTAAAAGCCAGCAGGGCTTTTGGAGGAGGAAAAGGACATGGGGTTTGGGAGAGGTACAAATGAGCTCTGGAGGGGAGGGAGCCGGGTATGCTGGCTCTGGTTCCCTTCAGTCCCGAGCCAGGCCTGTAATTAGAGCGGCAGCCCTCAGAGCTGCTCGAGGGCTGCCAATCTCGCCTGGTTTCCTGAAACCGTCACCAAGGTACACGGGTAGGGCAGAGCAAATGGGCAAATTGTACCGATCCCAACAAGGCCACGTTTCTTAGAAGAAAGAACTCTCCCTCAAGAGAAGTAAGAAGGTCTATCAAACCAAAGCCAAGGAAATCAGATACAACTGAGGCTGAATCAGAAGAATATCATTTCATCTTCTGGGAATCAGAAAGGAAGTGATTAAACCTTTCGTGTTTAATACCAGTTATGTGTAAAGTATAACAAAGTCCAAAATGCAATAAAATACAATAAAAACACAGTGTGTCAATGATAAAATCCTCTTTTGGGGTTATACTGTCTGCAAGTTCTAACACAGAACTGAATTTACATGAGGAAGGTCATATCAGCCTCTAGATTCATCTTCATTCCGTGCAAGTTAAGAACGTGTGTGCCAGGGAAACATTCGGCAGTCACATTACCAAAAGGGCTCCCGCATTAACGTTTGCTTCATAAAATATGAAGGTAGAAAGGATTCATGGTGCAAATCTATCCATGCCTACGAAGAGAAGAATGACCACAGAGGGGCAGAGAAAGGGGATGTAATTCCTCTTAAACATCTGAGACCTTCGATGAACATGGGAGGAATCACATCTACTTTTTAAACTATGTGGGTCACAGAAAGAAATGCAATTGCATGGGCATCTCTCTGCACTAAGCAGCATCCTTTGGAAAATTCTTTCATTCTGGCACTTCTCTGAGTGTGCAAAATGTGTTGAGTCATTTGTGCAAAAGAAATCACTTTACCTCTTTTCTTTGCCAACTCATCTGGCTTTATTTCAAGATGAGCTGCAGGGGTATTGGACTTAACAGGAGATGTTTTTGCCTTAGGCTTGCTTGGGTTACAAGGCTGCTCAGCTGACCACTGTAGGCCATCTGACCTCTCTGGTGTTCCATGTATAGGTTTGGGATTCCCATCTAAGGATAGTTTCTGTTGCAGTGGTCTGTTGCCTTCTGTAAGAAAACACCAAATAATGACTGTGAAGTGATAAACTAAAAACAGTGATGAGAAAGTGATGGGGGAATGCCAAGATTTTTGTTTTTGTTTACATGTTGGCAATAATGCCCTGTTGCAAACAGTGAGGAGACTGCTTTAAAAGAATCTCTAGAAGATTTGAGGATATCCTAGAAATACCGCCTTGAGCTGGGAGTTGGAAGACCTGGGTGGGCGTTTCGGCTCTGGTAATTACTCATACGGTGGCCCTGGGCAAGCCACTTAACATCTCGGAGCCTTGGTTTCCTCACTCGTAATGAAGGTTATTAGGAGATGAAGAGGTTTTTGGGTTTTTTTCCCCTCATTCAGTAAAGGTGTAAGCATCTTTAAGTAGGATTTCATATTGAGGCTATAAAAATGCAGGCTTCCTATCTCCAAGTGCTACATTAATGTCTTGTGGTATTTTATTCTGAATTAATGAAGGCAGAAGAGTGATTGGAGATAGGGCAAGAATGAAGTGACAACAGGTACTATAATCATTTCACTTAATTTATGGAGGGATTAAATCGGGAAACATAATATCTCTACCATATTTAAAATCTAGGGAGTCAAATTGTCTCTAGAGCTTTAATAGATGTGGCAATAAATTAGCAGCACATTGCTCTCAGCATCTTTTAAAGGTAGGGTTCTATTTAGTTATTGCTGGAGTGAATTAAATGGCATCTTAGTGGCCGGAAAAGGAAATGTATCACCCTTAACATCTTACTCACAACCAGAGAGAGCTTTGGGTATAAAAAAAGTGAAGCCAGAGTGCTTTTGAAGGCCAGGTTCTTGGAGAAAGCTGAGTGTAGTAGAGAGAGTGCAGGTATGGATCCAGGAGACCCATGTTCTGAGCTTCCCTGTGTCCTGGATGAGCCTGTAGGAATGACTCCACTTCTCTGGTTGACTATGGCTCACACTCAAACAGAGCACAGCACAACCTCTATGAATCCCAGCCCCTTTGTGCCCTGTCTCACTTCTCTCTACTCCAATGGCACCTCATAAAAACTTACTGCATTATATTTTAACACAGGGCTATCTATGTGTCTGCCCCTCATCCCTGCCTTGAGGAGGCTAGGACTCCCTTGAAGTCTAATACTGAAATCAGATTCATTTTTGAAGCCCTAGTACTTGGGTCTGGCTCAATAGCTACCTGTAAAATTGTGACTGAATTAAAGTACCCTTAAAATGATTTCATAGGAAAAAGACACAACAAAACAAAGAACCTTTCCTAACACTTGCCACAAACATTTGGAGACTATACTTGGAAGGTGCAAAAGACTATCATCTGAGTCGTAGTCAGTTTGATTTTAGACATTTAAGAGAAGTGTAAATTTTACTTTGGTTGAATCCATCATTCATAACTTATATATCAAGAAAGCACAGGGGTGCCTGGGTGGCTGTCAGTTGAACGTCTGACTCAGGTCATAATCTCAGGGTCATGAGATTGAGCCCTGCATCAGGCTCCATGCTCAGCGGGGAGTCTGCTTGAATTCTCTCTCTCCCTCTCCCCCTGCCCCTCCCTGCCATGGTCTCGCTCTCTAAAATAAATAAATAAATCTTAAAAAAAAAAAAAAAAGCACAGCATCCATCTTATGGGCTGAATGATAAGTACTCTCTAAAGGGCAATTACAATACACAATGAAATACTCAACAAAGGTAGTGAACAAATTAAGTACTGAAAATAGCATTTCCTCCAGTGGTGAAACAGATTTAAATGGTAGTATGCAATTTTATCTTTAAGTATACTAAAGTGGAATTTCAGTGTAGGGCAGTGGTTATCAAGGTTTATTGTACTTGAGTTCTCCCTTAGTACTTGTTACAAATGCAAATTTCCAGAAAACACCTTCAGGGATTTTGATTCAGCAGTGGGCCCAGGATTCTACTTGCCAGGTGATTCTGTTGAGGTGAAGATGGATGGCACCACCCACCTAAAGAAACTCTACTGCATATGAGGAAAAACTAATTTTCTGATGAGTCTGTAAATGTTTTGTTAAAATAGTGATTAAGTGCAGGCTGGCTCCAACTCACTCCCTCTCTAAATCTTAGTGAAGATTCAGCCTTGATGAAATATTATAAATTGAGAATCTAAAATATAGCTCATTGTGCACAGTGTAGTAAATTAGTCTTATTCTTGAAAATAAGGGGATTTATATTATAGCCTAATGGAAATAACGACCTTAGAATGAAGGGAAAGCATTATTCTGTTGGATGCATAAGAATTTTAAATGGAAGGCAAGCATGCAAATGAGCATGGGTTCATTAACCTAGAGCTGAAAATATTTTATTTGTGTCTCAGACAACTGGTATGTGGGTTACTGGTTCATTTCATCATTCATCCAACAAAAATTCATTGAGAAATATGAATAGCAGGTTTTTTTTTAGGGGCCTGAAAAGCTGTCTTATTGGTAGAAATCACTGAACACTGGAGAGATCTGAAATTCTCAAAGATGGTTTGGATATATTTGCACATTGGCTGTCTCCAAATATAGTAAAACTCTGGAGCTCTTTCAGATGAAAGCTGGTGGTAAGTTATTCAGCTATAACAGAATTAGGTTCATCTTAACCACAGATCCTGATGTTTCTAGCAACAGAATAATGGGGGTTCTTTCCTGGATACTGTGATTTCCCTCTAACATTATGGCCAGAAGTACCATCAGTTCTCTATCTTTCTGGAATCTACTTATAAACTTCAACAGACTGTAGCTGACTCAGAGTTGATTCCTATCTCTGTTCAATAAGGTAGCCACTAGCTCTAAGTGGTTATTCAACATTTGAAATGTGGCTTGACTAAATTGAGATGTGCTGTAAGGGTAAAATACACACTGAGATTTGAAGCCTTAGTCCAAAAAAAAAAAAAAAAAAAAGAATTAAAAATATTACTTCGACAATTTAAAAAATATTGATATGTCAAAATAATGATATTTTGTGTATATTAAGTTAGATAAAATATATTACCCAATCTAAATTCACCTGTTTCTTTTTACTTTTTTAATGTGGCTACTAGAGATTTTATTTATTTATTTTGCTACTAGAAATTTTAAAATTACATATGTAGCTCACATTATATTTCTATTGGGTAACACTAATATAAAGCAGAAGGAGCATGAGATTATTGATCTAAAATCTGCCATCACTACTAATTTATATTCTAGACTAAGAGAGTTCTGATTTTAGTGAAACCTTAAAATATCCTCTGCGATTTCTACATGAGAAAAGTGGTGACAGAGTGATGTAGGTCTTGTTCATCACTGTACGCTTGGTGCCTAGTAAGTACATGATGAACACTGAATGAATGAATGAATGAATGAGCATTATTCTGGTACTTTCCATGTCTGGGGCCCTTCTAGTTATAGGGAGCCTAGTTTGATATGAATCTCTGGCTGTGTCTTTATCCAATATTCATCAAATACTTGAATCAAAGTAGTTACATCTTGGAAAGAAAAGTTATCTCTGGAAACACCCAATCTGCCCAGATCTCAATAAATATTATATATATTTTCATCTAATCCTAAAAATGGCTCCTAGAAGCTTATATGTTTTTGAATTTAACTATTACCTGAGCCTTCCCTTTATTAAAAATACTTATCAAATCCCAACATAGATGGTATACATCTTCCTGAGTATCATTCTGATTTCTGATTCAATCTAACTCAACAGATACATATGGAGTGCCTGGTATGTGCAAGCCCTGGTTTATTCATGGGAGATAAATGGGACATAGTCTCCCTGCCCTTAACAACTAATATGTAAAATGTGAAAAAGTAACATAAGACCATAACAGTAAATCTGAGTTCACCTTTCCCCACTGAATTATGTTGGCACCTTTGTTGAAAATCAATTGACTATTATGTGTGTTCTATTTTTGGACTACATTCTATTCTACTCATGTAGTTGTCTATCCTCACCCCTAACACCACACTGTGTTTTTTACTGTAACTATTTAATGAGTTTTAATATCAGGTAATATATGTCCTCCAACTTTGCTCTTCTTTGTCAAGATGGTTTGGGCTAACTTAGGTCCTTTGCATTTCAATGTAAATTTAAGAATCAGCTTATTTCTACAAAAACAATCAGTGTATTTCTACAAAAAATCTGATGGGAGTTTGATTGGGCTTGAGTTGAATCTATAAGTCAATCTGGAGATATTTAGTATCTTAACAATATTGCATCTTTTGATCTTTGAACATGATACATCATGCCATTTATTTAACTTTTCTTTAATTGGTCTCAGCATTGTTTTATAGTTCTTAGTGTCTTGTGCATCTTTCGTTAAATTTATTCCTGGGTATTTTAGATATCTTAGGCTACTGAATATAATATTTTTAAAAACTTCATTTCCCAATTGTTGGCTGCAAAAATACAACTGATTTTTTATATATTGAACTTTATACTTACTTACCTTGCTAATTTCCTTATTAGTTTTTTTTTTTGTCTTTTATAGGTTTCTTAAAATTTTCTATATAGGCAATAATGACATCTGTAAATGCAGTTTAGTGTCTTTCTTTCCGGTCTTTCCTTGCCTTATTAAACTGGTTAGGAACCCTAGTACAATGCAGAATAGGTGTCCCTGCATTGTTCTTGATCTTAGGGAAACTGTATCCAATATTTATTATTAAATATGATCTTAACTGTGGAGCAGATTTTTCATATGTTTATTAGGAAATTCTCTTATATTCCTAGTTTTCTGGGACTTTTTATTATTTTGCCAAGTGATTTTATTTTGTCTCACTTATTGAGATGATCATATTGTTTTTCTCCTTTATTTTAATATTATAGCAAACTACATTAATCGGTTTTTACGTTAAGCCAATGTTGCATTCTTGGGAAAAAGCACACTTGATCATAGTGTATTACCTTTTTTATATATTGCTTACTTCAACTTGCTAATATTTTGTTGAAGATTTTGCTTCTTCATTCATGAACAATATTGTTCTGCTTCTAATGACTAATATTTCTCTTCATTATAGGTCACATTTGATTGCTTCTTGTGTGGATTTATTTTACACAACAAAACATAAACTGTGGTGGTTGTTTTTTGTTAACATTACCAAAGAAAACAAATCTTCCTCTTGGGAGAAATATAGGACTAGGTTTCAAAGATTTTCATAATATATGTACAGTCATGTATGTGTTCAGACTTGAAAGTTTCTGAAAACTCTTTTTTCTTGTTAGATTTTACTCTTCAGTGAAGCTTTATGTATTTATAAGTAGACTGAAGGAAGTATACTCGGAATTCAAATCTAAGTTTAAGAAATGTGTTACATATAAGAGTAGGTCTAAAAAAATTATTTTAACCCATTGAGTTAAGATCCTACTATACACCGTAAAGCACAGCTCCTGTACACAGTAAAGCAGTTGTCTGATGATGATTAACACAGTATTATAAAGTAGTTCTACTTAGAAAAAACTGAAAAAGAAACAAAGTATAATTTTATTATAAAATTATGCCTAAAATTGCTAATGTCTATGTTACTGAAAGCATGTTACATTCACTTAAAAGTAATTAAGTCAATATGTTAGTGTTTTATGGTAACTGTTAATAATAATAATAGTTCTTTGATCATAATCTTAGTGTTCTTAAATATTCACAAAAAGAGATATGCAAATGGAAAAGAAACATCTTAAAGTGTTCCATCACCCTACTAATCAGTTTTACAAATAAAAACAATGAGATTAGTACAATCTTTCTGGACTGCAATATATTAAGAATTTCAAAAATAATCATACTCTCTGAACCCCAAAATTCCATTTCTAAGAAAATACACCAAGGAAATCATTATAGTTGTTTATAGAGATTTATATATAAGAAATGTTCACTACAGCATTATTTACAAGAGCAAACAAATGGAAACAATCCACATGGACAAAAGTTTGGGAATAAAAAGAAGTATGTCAAATTCATAAGAACACAATGTGGCCATTAAAATCATGTTTTTAAAGAAATGAGATAATGTTTATCATGTCATGTTAAGTAAAAAGAATACAAAAGTTCACATACTAAATAATATTTGTTTTTAAAAATCCTATATATCTGTGCAGTTAAGAAATTCTGAAATGAAATTTAACAGTGGTTGTTTCAGGGAGGTAGGATTTTTTTTCCCCTTAAACCTTCAGTTTTCAAAAAAAAATTTTTTTTTTAAAGATTTTATTTGTTTGACGGAGAGAGACACAGCGAGAGAGGGAACACAAATGGGGAGTGGGAGAGGGAGAAGCAGGCTTCCCGCTGAGCAGGGAGCCCGATGCAGGGCTCGATCCCAGGACCCTGGGATCATGACCTGAGCCGAAGGCAGACGCTTAATGACTGAGCCACCCAGGCGCCCCTCAAATTTCTTCATTAGTATTTTCTTCTAAAACCAGAAATACAAAATTCATAATTGTCTTTAAAAAGTAGCACAGTGACTTCACAAAATTTAACCTACACTTCTTTACATATTCTATCACTAATACTTCCATGGAGAAAGGCTTGTTTGTCCGAGTGCCTCTCATGTCCAGTTACTGTTTTAGGCACCAGAACTACAAGGGTGATCAAAGGCAGATGTGCTCTCAGTCTTTCCAGAACTTGCCGGGTATTAGGAAGACATATAAATCAAACTGCCACACAAACAAATGTAGAATTGCAGCTGTGATAAGTGTTATGAAAGAAAAGTGCACAGTGTTCTGAAGTCTGTCACTGGCGTAGCTGGCTTCATACAAGTAATTCCCCAGCCAACACCTCTGTTCACCCGAAAGCCTGTGAACTAACCAGGTTAAGGAGGCAGCAAAGTGCAGGCCAGGCAGAGATGGCTTTGGGGGCAGGAGGGGGTACTGTGTGCCAGTTATCAAGTTACTGTCTCTTAGCTCAAATCTCCCCTTCTTTGCCTCACTTTGTGGTGCTGGAGCTGGTCCCTGTAAATGATTCTCTTTTGCCGGCCAGTGGGATGTTGGCTTTATCAGGGGAGGGCGATAACGTGACCATGCGTGCTAAGAGGGCAGGCATACTCTTCTCTTCCAGGTCTGGTTCTTTATTATGCTTATTCGTCACAGGAGCTCCGGGCGGCACTCCTGCCGCGTTCTCCGTGTCCCGTGGCTCTGAGCAGGGCCAGTCTCCCTACACCCTCTGGCAGTGGTACCGTTCTACAGAACAGCCCGGTCCAGGCTCTGCAAGTTTTTGTTGTTGTTGTTTTGCCACCATAAGGCTGCATGTTCCTCTGATGGCCATATACCTTTGATGGGAGGAGAATCTCAGTGTTAGATTGGAGGGCTCTCTTTATTGTCCAACCTTCCTAGAGATAGTAACTACTCTCTTGCGTGTCTAGATCCCTTTTAGTAATTAACCACCTCCTGGTATTTCTAGTGTTTTAGTAATTCTCTGTATTACTTTCCTCCCATTCAAATAAACCATGTGGGTTCTGTCTCCAGACTTGAACCTGACTGATACCCACAGCCAGCATGAGGGACTGAGAGGGGACCAGGATGGCTGGAGTAGAGACAGCAAGAAAGAGTAGGCCATACAGTGAGGCTGGAACTGGAACAGGGGCCAGACCATGCTGAGCCTACAGGCCATGGTGAGACTTTTGGTTTTTATCTTAAGAGTTCAGAGTTGTGGTTTTGAAAAGATTTCGGGATACAGAATGACTTAGAGGGGAACAATGTAAATGCTAGGAGATTAATCAGTGAACCCGTATAGCAACACAGGCAAGAAAGGATGATGGCTTTGGTGGGAAGGCACAGGTAGAAACACAGTGAGACTGGATGGATTCTAGGAATATCTGGAAAAGAAAATCGACAGGACTTGTTGATGGATTGGATGTGGGAGTTGAGAGAGGAGAAGATGTCAGGACTGATGCCTAGATTTCTGGCTTGCACATCAAATAGATAGTACACTAGGATCATGAGCACTTTAAGAAAGTGGAGCCTGGGAGGGAGATCATGAGTTTGCTTTAAGCATGTCGTTGAAGACTTTGAACTGTTAAAGTGAAAATGTCAAGCAAGAGCCTGGAAAACAGAGTTGCCTGGACTGGGAAGATGAATTTGTGAGCCAGCTTATATAATTAAAACTCGGGCATGGTTGAAATGATCTAAGAAGATGGTACGGTTTTATATGAGAAAGGGCTTGGAACCAACCAAGCCTTGACGAACTTCCCTGGTTAACAGCCAAGTAGAGAAGAGTGACCCTCAAAGGAAACAGAGGAACAATGAAGATGGAGGGAAAATCAGGAGAGTGTCATGTCATAGGCACCAAAAAGAAGAGACAGAGTAATTAAGGATAGAGTGATCAACAGCACTAAATGTTGCAGAAAGAAAAAAAGACAAAGGATTGCAAAGTGTCTGCTAGATTCAATACATGGAGGCCACTGATTAACTTAGTGGGAGCAACGTCTTTGGAGTGATGGGGCTGTAAGCCATAATGAATAGGTTGATAAGTGAGAGACAGAGGTGAAGAAATGGAGAGAGTGAGTAAAGATAATTCTTTCAGATGTTACAGAATAATGGTCTAGTGATGAAGCCCCAAGAAAACTCTTCACATGACTGTGATGGTGCCCCTGGATTTGCATGTTCCATCATTCTTCTGTCGCTGCTCGACAGGGGAATGAACAAAGTCAGAGGAACCCGTAACTTTGAAACAGAGACCCAAACAGACAGGTTTATTTCAAAGACATAGTATCAGTCAGTTCTGCCTTTTCATAACTTCTTTATCAAAGACAGATGGACTTTATTATTTCAAGTCCTATGAAACTTGATCAGTTCAGTGGGTATAAGGCTGGTAATTTTCAGATTGGAAAGAAACCTTTTAGTTTTATTTACATGACTTTTCAAGGTCTCATATGTCATTAATACCTTTCCAGGCTTATTTATATTAAAAGATAATAGATAATAGGGGTACCTGCATAGCTCAGTCGGTTAAGCGTCTGCCTTCGGCTCAGGTCATGATCCCAGGGTCCTGGGATCGAGTTCTGCATCGGGCTCCCTGCTCGGCGGGGAGCCTGCTTCTCCCTCTCCCTCTGCCCCTCCCTCCTGTCATGCTCTCTCTGTCTCTCTCTCTCAGATAAACTCTTTTAAAAAAAGAGAATAGATAATAAAGTCAATGAGTTAAGTTGTCGGTGACACAGGTGGGCAGGTTCCCTTCATTTGTTTCACTGACTTATTTCACTACAAAACAGTCTCAATTCTCATTGCATTTTGATAGAGCCGTTTAAATCTTTGTTCAAAAATTTAAAAAAATTTTTTTTTGGAAGGTCTTTTGTTCTTTGCAAGGAGTGCATTCCATTTAATTAAGTCTGTCTGTAACGGAAATCACCTAACAAGGTACGGGTGGGAAGTTACAAAGATATCAGCTCTTCAGAGATGAGTAGTTTTGTGTTTCTGCTGCAGGCTTGCAGCAAAAGTCTCTTTCAAATGAGAAGGAGAACGGAGACAGCTCTGGATTTCACTCTACCCACGTGACAGAAAAATACCCCAGGGGTTCTGCATTTCCTGTGCCCGGGTGTCACTACGTCCTGTGTGTGTCTCTGTCTCTTTCTGCTTTATCATTACCCAGAGAAAGGAAGCAGAGTCCCCAGTCATGGAAGCTGCACTCGCAGGCCTCCCCTAGCTACCTGAGCAGTTCAGACACTGGGAGCTGAGGGGGAGACTGAACAACACACAACTAGACCCAAGAGCTGACGCTAAGTATTCAGATGCTAAAATGATAATTAAGGAGGAGTGATAATCACGATAAACGTGCTTTAAAATGTAAACTTCCAAAACGCATGTTCTTATAACAGTACAAAATAAGATCAGCTGTAGAGATTAAAAAAGTGTGGTATCTTTAATTTAAAAAAATAGTAAAAACCTATGGTTACAACTCTGCAAGGGTTTCAGCTCAAGTCCTTAATTAAGGTTTAAATAAAACATGGGCTGCTCAGGCCACTGCAAGCTGGCGTGTGAGACCCTGCTTCGGGGCATCTGGGCCTCGGCCCCAGCATCTCCTCTTCAGTCACTCACCCACCACTGCGGCCTTATCTCGTGCCGCTGTGCACACCCTCCCTCCCTGCCCTGGTCTCTCTCCTACTCACGGTCTTCACAACATTTATTATAATCCAGAATTCTCTTGGTAACTTGGTTCTGTTCTGGTCGATTTTGTATCTCCTCTCACCTTCAAAAACGTACACAAACTCCATGAGGGCAGAGACTGTGTTGCCTTGTTTACTTCCTCTAGAAGAATTCCTGGCATGTGTCAGGATGCTTAAAAATGTTCACTAAGTAGATAAATGATTTGAGGGTTTACTCCGCGCCAGATGCTGTGCTAATCACTTACTGCTTACCACGGTCTTGTAAAGTGGAGTTATATTTTCTGTTTTGCAGGTGAGGACACTGAGACGCAGAGTGGTTAACTTGTCCAGGGTCACACACCCTAGTAAGTGACGAGGCCAAGACTTGAATCCAAACATCCCTAATGCTAAAGCCTGGTTCTTCACTACAATATTATATTGCTTCCATTTGAGAGCTGGTCCTGCTGAAATCCCAGAATATACACATTTGGCTTTACTATTAAAGTTCTAGGCAAGCTGCTTTCATCTTGTTGATCTTTTCTAATCCTCTGGTCCAATATAGGGCTTAGAGAAGCAGGGGAGATAATCTTGAGGCTAGGACCAACAGCAGCATAAAAAAAATCTGTTTGGAAATCCTATAGGGAACCTCACATCATAAAAATACTGTGAAATAGTCTGGTGAGGTGTGTGTGTGTATGTGTGTGTGTGTGTGTGTGTTTAACAATCAGCACAAATGAGAGACAAGCAGCCAACATTCTAAAATAACAGGACACTTTCTCTCACATTTGGTTCAGTTCACTCTGAGAATGAGAAGCGGAATGAGAAGCAGTTCTGTGCCAGGCCCATGCCAAAACAGAGAATCCGTATTGTCAAGGCAAAATGACGGGGCTGTTCCTGTTCTATGATACAGAGCAGATCGTGAAGTCCGGTTTGTGGAGGTCAGTGAACACAGCATGGAGCCTTCTGTTTGAGACAGGTAACAAGTAACAGAAGAGCTGGCTTCCCAGGATGCTTCACCAAATGAGGGGACATAAAGGAAGCCTGCTGGCTAGCAAGAGGAGCTGTAGCTGACGAAAGCCCCGCCCCAAGGTTTATCTCAATGGAGCCAGTTGGTGGCCCATAATCCTGCTCCTTTCCTATTCAATGGGAATTGTGTCCAGTGGGAGGAAGACAACACAGAAATCTGAATTCCTGTTTGGGCCTACACTGTGATAAACACCTAAATATTTCAGCAATCGGAGCCTTAGGAAAAGTAGAGCAGGACGAATACTTAGGAAAGTTGAACCCTAAAGTCATAATGTGCTTTAGACATTTAGATGGGCCTCAGGATTAAACATGATCCGTGGCATTACTTTTGGTAAAAATAAATCTTAATCTACTCCTTGTCTGACTTTGTACTTGGATGCAGAATGATCTTGATTGGATTATGTAAAAGATCTAATTTGAGCTGTTATTAAAAATTCTGAAATACAGAAAAAACTACTCCATGGCTTAAAGGAGTAATTTTGTACTAAGTTTAAATCAAACTCCCAAACTTCTAAGCTCCGGGCTGACAGGCAGCATTGTCCCACTCGTCAGTGCTATATTTACAGCCTGAAACGATGATGCTTTTGGTGGTGAGTTTTCATGTAGGAAGTCACACTAACACCCCTGAACCACCTGCATATATCTTAAAGCTAACTTCTCCCCTACCAGAAAATGATTCTGTTTAAAACTTTTTAAAAAGAGAGATCTTGAATGTCAAGGTGTTATAAAAAGATAAAACACACGTTGCACATGTTCACAGCCTGCTGCCCAGCTGGGCATTCGGGGCAAGCTTCCTTGAGCCAGTTTCATTATTGGAAAGATTGATAAATGCTCCACTGCAAGCAGACTGGAGATTTCTTTTATGCTCATACTTCGAACTCACTCAAGTACAGAATATCATTATATGGCTTTGTTATGATTCCTTTTTCCTAATTTTTCAATTATACATCTTTTAGGAGTCAGGGAGCCCATGGTTTCAGCAGCAACTCCCCAATGCATGCATTAAATTGCACAGATCTGAGTCAGGCTTTGGCAAAGTGGTAAGAGTTACCCCAGGGGTGTGGGTTCTCTTCTTGTCCTCTCAACCCGGGGTGCGGGCATGCTTTGGCTTCCTCAGCAATTCAGTGAGGGGATGGGGTTAAAGGATCAATGCCATGCTTTCTAGTTCCACGGCTCTGCTCAAAATGGGGTGCAGGATGTCCAAGACCTAACACTCATCTGTGAGATAGCTGTTAGAGGCCTCGGGACTGCCAATGGATCAGACAGGCATTTCAAAGCCATTTCCCAGTTTGGGCATCACCTTCCTGGTAAATTTTCACTATCTTCCGGAAGGAAAACCTAACTAGTTACAAACTCATTTTTAAATGTATGATCATAACACGTGAGCCGCTGATGAAGTTAATGGTCAACCAGGAGGACTCCCTTCCTTTTGCAAAAATATCTAATGACCTTCCATATCATCATTTATTCTTTAACAGGAAAATTGATGTAAGGCATGGATTTGTACCGAACCAGCAACATTCACAAATAATACCGACGTACTTCAATGCCTTCGTGCTGAACGTAACAAAACCAAAAGGATCCTGGGATGGCTCTTTGTGCAATAAAGGAGGCTTCACAGAAAGTTTCATGGTAGAACTGACAAAAGCCTCCTTGTACAGAGAACTCCTCTAGTGGGTACTTAACTTTCAAGACAGCTAGCCACTGTGAAGTGAAGCGCTTCAATATTGAATTTGTTCTAACGTCATATACTTGATAGAGTTACCGAAATTGTTTTAGAAAGAAGGTATAAATTATAAGTAAATGAACGAATATACGTGCTAGGCTTTTAGTCTATGATTGATATCAAAACGGCAACTTGAGTAATTAGATTTTGAAAGTAATTCATGTGAATGCAATAACAAGCAAGGTTGGGAATCTGCCACTCGATTATTTAATTTTTTTCTCCTGCCCTTACTATAAATCAAAATATTCTCAAAATTGTAGGCATGGTAAAAATTGAATTTAAAAAATCCTGGGAAATTTAGATTCTAAATGGAAATAAGCTCTTTCTGTTGTTTGTCTGTTTGCTTTTGAGGAAGCACCGTGCACTAGGGGTCATGTGAATTACCGCACTCACTACCAGTCGAGTTGGTAGGTAATGTGTTTGTGGAAGAAAATCAGTGCTTGGTGAGCAAGCTAAAAACTTACTAGCGTGTTGTACAGCATGTGAGTTATTTAACGTTTCCCCACGGGAGCCCTGGTTTGGTACACGTCACCATGAGATGGTCTGTTTGCATTTGTCTCTTCTGCCGGGCTGAATTCTTCCTAGGCAGGGCCCCTCTTGCTCATTTTTGGCTGATCAGAGGACAGCGTTGCCTCACAGGCTGCAGACTTGCAGTACACGAGGTTGTGGAGTCCGGTCCTTTCTACTTCTTTTTAACCCTCCAAATCCCTTCTTCCGCCTCAAGGCTATGGGTCCTTCAATTACCGTGACTCCCATGAACCCTCCCTGGATCACTCATGGATGTAGCACCTCTCTTCCCCAAACTGTCAACTCAGCCTTCTCTTCGAGAATAACAGAAAGCGATTCCTGCAGGGCCTCAACCATACCATATCCTTCTGTGAATTTACTGTGGCTTTAACAGCACAGTGGTTAGCATGTAAGAGGAGCTTAGAGAGTCACTGAGTCGATCAGGGCGGGATTTTATAACTAAAAGAAGGACTGCAGGAAGACATGTATCATATGATCTCACTGATATGAGGAATTCTTAATCGCAGGAAACAAACTGAGTGTTGTTGGAGTGGGGGGTGGGGTGGGAGGGATGGGGTGACTGGGTGATAGACACTGGGGAGGGTATGTGCTCTGGTAAGCGCTGTGAATTGTGCAAGACTGTTGAATCTCAGATCTGTACCTCTGAAACAAATAATGCAATATATGTTAAGAAAAAAAAAAGAAGAAGAAGGTAGTGGGAGGGGAAGAATGAAGCGGGGGAGATCGGAGTGGTAGACGAACCATGAGAGATGATGGACTCTGAAAAACAAACGGAGGGTTCTAGAGGGGAGGGGGGTGGGAGGATGGGTTAGCCTGGTGGTGGGTATTGAGGAGGGCACATTCTGCATGGAGCACTGGGTGTTATGCACAAACAATGAATCATGGAACACTTCCTCTAAAACTAATGATGTAATGTATGGGGATTAACATAAGAATAAAAAAAAAGTCAAAAAAAAAAAAAAAAAGAAGGACTGCAGGAATTACTGGGTGGTGTGGTCCTCGCTAGGGGATCTGCCAGGCATTTTGAATTAGGAGGCATTTGTTAAAAATTTGTGTGTGGGGTGGAGAGGCCTACACCCATAGTTAGGTGACTTAAAATCACAGGAATCCTGCACAACAAAGAATCGCCCTGTGTCCTGAACTTTCTCAGGTCCTCTTGGATGCTTTACATATAAACACAAAGTATTTTTTGTACAATTCTCCTATGGAGTTCCAGGATTTAATACGGGGTGAATTAAGAAAAGACTGTACTTCATGGTGTTCAGAACTGACCAAAAGCTTTGCAGCATTTGGAAAACTGCACAGCCAATGACTCGTGCGGTCACGGTATCTGACTTGACAACCAGCGTCCCTGCATCAGCCTGCATTTGTAGTAGCCACTTTCAGAGTGATTCTAGGTCTATATACAAACAGGCTTATTTCTTTCTTGCTTCACGCATCAAATATATAAAAAAAAAACAGTGTCCACAATGTCCTGTTGACCATTGTTTTCTTTTAAGTGCAAAGTGATTCATTTTAAGTGGGTGTGAATATCTGACCATTTTATAAGGTTTTCTAGTTTAGTTGTTCCAGATTTCTTATATTTTTTGCTTTACTGAAATTCTGTTTCTAGATAGACTATATTTTCTCTGATTTTTATTTTAGGATTTGTTATAAAAGTGGAGCATTCGCTTAGATAGTGTTGAGACAACTGTCTAGTACATTCTGGTGCAGTTTTCTTATTTTACAGAAAGGAAATGGGACACTAGAGATGAAATGATGCACCCAAGGTCATACAATTTGATTAAAAAGTAGCCTTTTGTAGGTTAAGATATAGCTCTAGTACAAATAATTAACATTCCAGATGCTAACACCCTGGAAGATTATGTTCTGTCACATAATACAAAATACCAGGAGTTTAAATAATCTGATCTACCCTTTAATAACATTTGCTGTTACCACGAATTATTCCTCCCTTACCCCAGCAAAGGTGTCTTGAAAGAAAATTTCTTTTAACTGGGATTTCTGTTTCCCTGATGATCCTAATACACACTAGAACTATGTTCTTTGGACAAAATTATCTTCTTAGTGCGGGGCTATGCTGAGCTTTCTCCTTCTGCCCCATGACATCCCCCCGACCCTGTTCCTGTGGGAAGATGTTTGAGTCCTTGTTGGAAGGAAGACCTTTCTCTTCCAACAGCATCAGTAGCGGCCGCCACCGTCTCCGTGGGTTCCCTTCTGCCTCCTTCTCTTCTGTGTCTTCCTAAGCAACTTTATGTAAGAATTACTGACCTGTGACCCCACGGAGTGCCTTCGCAGGTTCCTCGAGTATCGAGATTTTTTTCTCCCGAGGGATAAGGGCCGGCTTTTCGCTGGCAGAATCTGTGGACGAGCTGTCTTTCTCACAGCCGTTCACGTGGCCGTCTTCCATCTGGGGTGGTGGTGGAGGCTGCAAGGGCCCTGCTTCGGGCCTCTCTGCCTTGTCCTTAGCATCTTTGTTGCCTTGATGCTGCTTGGACTTGCTTCTCTTTCTTTTGTTGTTCTAGAATGAGAAACAAATGAGAAGTTGACATCATTCAGCTCAGGCCCTTGAGATAGAAGATGAACCTGAGAGATCAAAATAAAGTGTGTTATCTTACTTGTTTTCTGGGGCAAAACACCTACATCTTTATTGACCACCCACATGTAAGTAAGTATCTTTTTTCTCACAGTAAGTTGTGTAAACTCTTACCTCGTGAACACAGTAAACAAAAGAATTTCCCTTAAAAGGGAAAAACAGCAGGGAATGGCTTAAAAGCTGAAATGTTATTTGAGCAAACTGAAGCCCTACATGTATGAGGGCTAATATATAGTCTTGTGAGAACTGCTTTGAAAGAACTTGAATTCAGATATTGTGCCGCTGGAGAAGAGCTCACGTTTCTTAAAGAGGTGATGGGGGGGGGAGGGCGCCGGGGGGAGGCAAGGAGGACTCTAGGGTTCTGCTCCTCTGAGGGAGGACAGGAGCTTGAGTAGGAGAATCAGTACGAGAAAGGCCACGAGGCCTGGCGAAATGAGGAAGTAGAAGGCAGGCCCCAAAGTCGAGGATGGGTCTCTGAGACAGGCACCGATCCACCAGGAGATGCCTGGCATCGCTGCCTCTGCGCGCGGAGCGCAAGGCAGCCACAGGACATATACTCATCCCCGGGAATACGTCAGCTGGAGGACACTGCTGCCACAAAGTCATGCCAAACTGATGTGCGCGCCCCTGGATTTGGACTGTGCAGCTGAAATCCCGGATCTCTCAGCTGCTGGTCAAACAGCATTACCAGGCTTCACTTCATTCCCTTGGAAGTAGCACAACCCTGCATTTTAGACCATTAAAATTTTTCTGGACTCCGATGATCACAATTTGGCCAGGGGTTTACTGTACCTCTCCTACAGTGCCCTAGTGGTCCATACATAATAATATATAGGAAATTAAGATGTTCCCAATTATGTTGTATGCTTTCCTTGACTTTGGTTCTGTACGCACAGGGTGCTCCGTGTAGTTAACATTCAGGATGGTGCAGGCCTGAGCCATCAGCCCAGACCCTGTCCCGCCCACTGCAGCAGGGAGTTCCCGCTGAACGGCAGCCCGGCTTTGTTCTCCAAGACGTTTGAAAAGAAAAAAACAGTAAAAGGAAACTGTTTTCTCTTAATTCTCCTCCCCACTCCCTTTCTTCCCCTTTGCAACCACAATCACTCCCCGGAGGCGCGCTCCTTGAGCTGAGAGAAGCCATTCACAGGGCGAAGGGAAGGGCTGACGGCCCAGATTCCCACACAGGCTCTGTGTCTGCTGGGCTGGGGAGACCATTTTCTCAATGAACCTCTAAGATGGGGACTCAGTAGCGAGTTGGGTCCACAGCTGCTGTCTGATCCTTTACTCACATCAGAGAAACTTGATAACCAAACCACACATCTGAAATTTTTCCACGGACGTGTAAATATTGCCTTTCCATCACCTGCGAATCATCTTCATCTGGCACAGACGTCAGGGAAGCCACGAGTTGAGCTAAGCAGAGATTGTCAAAGAGGGTGACTCACAACGGTAAAAAAAAAAAAAAAAAAAAAATCTGGTAATTCTTCCTATTCCCATGAAATTCGGGTGCGAAAGAAAGAGGAAGGGTAATTTCAGTCATCTCAGGATTTTATGAAAGTGATGCTGCTTTCTGTTTGCTTAAAACCTGTTTGGCAGGCCTGTGATCTCCCTTCGGTGGGGAAGGCGGGACTGGCCTATCATATTGTGGGATGCCCAGAACACAAGGCCCGGCTGGGAAATAATGGGGATGGGTGGAGCAGTTACTTTGAAAGGAGAATCAGACTTTTTGTGACAGTCATCAAACAGGTTGCAGGCGGCGAACAAAGGTGGTGCCCCTTGTTGGAGCTAGTGCGCTCTACAGATGCTCACAAGATCAGGCAGGCACAGGCTGGACACAGAAGGCCACAGGGTTCACAGGCACACCTCACGTGCGCCCAGAAGCCCAACTCCTTGTGACTGGCCAAGAAAGCAAAATGATTCGAATCGGGCAGAGTCAAATCTCCTTCTCTCTGTTCTCAAAGAGCGGTTTGCCAGGATTGTCAAGAAGGAAAAACAGGTCCCTGACTTACTATGACTTTAAGGTATTTTCTTTTCTTCTTCCTTTGTTAAAGATCGAATGTAGAACTCGGCAAAAAAAAAAAAAAAAGAAAAAGAAATGTATCTCAGGGCAGCCTTGGACAGATTCTTTCAGTTGGAAGAACATGGGAAAATATATTTAGAGCTTTTCAAGTATCTCTAAAACACTCCCTAATTTTTTCCTTTGTGCTACAGAATATGTTCAGGCAAGTTAATGTCTTGAATCCTTTGAATTCTCCGGCTGGGCTCCCCTTAATACTTGAAAAAAGAAAAACTCAGGGACTTCTAAGGCACACCTGGTGGTTCAAAACAGTCGAACAGAAAACAAGGGCATTACTAGTAAGGCTGGCTGGTAATTGAAGAGAGCCTTGAATTTGCAAGCCCTCTGTGTATACATATCAACATATATGGAAGAGGCATAAAATTGGCAACCTTGTTTAAATGGTAACAATCATGAAGGTTTTGATTGGAGATGTTATTAATTTACAATCGATATTCATCTTACCTTCTTTTTCCCCGTCATATTCCATTCTTTTAGAACTTGGACTGCACTGCCTAGACAAAGACAAAGAATCTTCAACACGTATTCATGTAATAAAACACCACACAGAATTTATCGCTGCCTTTCCATCCTGGCAGCGATTTTTTTTTTTTTTTTTTGCTTTTTCATTTGTTTTGATACATCCTACCTTAATAAAAATGCCAGTTTCATTTTTTATTTCCAGATTTTCATTTAATTCACTGCATGATCTTGGTTTTATCAAAGTATTAAAGCCCCACTACATGAAGCTTACCTTTTTATCACTATGTTGTCTTACAGAAAATGAAATATATCTTGAGAATGTTCTGTTAGCTGCGCTGGCATAGGTGGAATTAAAATTGTTCTGTTTGATATATGAATCAAAATACCTGTAATCTTCCAGACCAAACATGGGATTTTGAATATTATTAACCAAGTGAATCAAAGCTTTCTGTGTGCCCATTCCTGCTCTTTCCCTGCCTTCCACTCACTATATTCACAGCTTGCAACGTGATAAGGACGACAGATTATCTGATGTTGGTTTTGCTGTCACCTCACAAAGGGATGGGATGGGCTCTTCGGAAGGAAGGCTTCCACTAGGAAACAAAAAAAAGTTCGTCGAATGACAAGTTGATCCCAGGTTTTCTCAATGCTGTTCACATACGTATGTGGCCGTGCACAGGCTCAGAGAGGAAAAGCCTAATCTGATTAAGCTGTAAAATATTTTAAAAGACATGTTTACCGCTGATCAGCTACGGTAACTGTCTCCATGTGGTCTAACAAAGTTCTCCGTTCATTCCAACTGGGTGGGTCATCATTTCAACAGTAAGTTATTGGTAATGAGTACATGGGTTGTTTTCATACAAATAAGTACTTCTAAAAGAGTAGCTCTTAAATGTATTCTTTTAACAATTTTAAGCCTTCTCATACAATCTCATTATACTAATAGTTCTCTACAATGAGTGTGTTGGCTAAACGAAGATAAACTTCAGGCTGGTCTTTATAACGAATTTCAAATTAGTAGGGTCCCAATTATTGAGTCCACTGTCACTGTTAGATAAGGAGAAGGCCATATTGCTTTGACTAATGTTTAGACAGGCTAATTATTCCTATCTATTCAAAGTTTCCAATTCAATGCCCCTCTTAGGCTTTCTGAGTTACATGTACTTGAAATAATAAGACTGCACTTAAAAGTAAGTTATAATTCAGACTTTTTATTAACTGAGCTGGTCTCTCTCTCATTTGCCCAGGGAATTAATGTTTCACCGTATTTTCCTTTTGAAGAACTTTAAGAAGTCACTTTTATTAGGCTCCTTGGTTAGTCAATCCAGGCTAATGATCATTAGGGTAGTTCTTACTTCCAGCCAAAGTTCAGTTTTCCAAATAAAATTAAATTTTAAGGAAGTGTCAAGTACTGTTCTTTTTAATCAGAGAAAGGTGAGTGGCTTACTGCTCTAAGTGTGATATTCAATTATTCCTCTGATTTTCATATTTTGACATAAATTCTGTTTGCAATTTGGACAACGAGCTTTTGGAGAGTAATTCTGAAGGAGAAATAGTCATGTTCACAGTGAATTTCGAAACTGCTATTACTAAATTTTAATTATGCCGAAACTGCTCGGAGCTTTTGAAGCCACTCGGAAATAGTGCCTTTAATATGCCTCCTAAGTGGTTCCTAACAAATAGTTTTGAATCCCAGTGGTTTTTATTTATTTTTTATTTTTATTTTTTTAAAGATTTTATTTATTTATTTGAGACAGAGAGAATGAGAGACAGAGAGCATGAGAGGGAGGAGGATCAGAGGGAGAAGCAGACTCCCCGCCGAGCAGGGAGCCCGATGCGGGACTCGATTCCGGGACTCCAGGATCATGACCTGAGCCAAAGGCAGTCGCTTAACCAACTGAGCCACCCAGGTGCCCCTAGAATTTTTTTTTTTTAAAGATTTTATTTATTTATTTGAGAGAGAGAGAATGAGAGAGAGAGAATGAGAGAGAGCACATGAGAGGGGGGAGGGTAAGAGGGAGAAGCAGACCCCCTGCCGAGCAGGGAGCCTGATGCGGGACTCGATCCCGGGACTCCAGGATCACGACCCGAGCCGAAGGCAGTCGCTCAACCAACTGAGCCACCCAGGCACCCCTCGACTTTTTTTTTTAAGATTTTATTTATTTGACAGAGAGAGCACAAGCAGAGGGAGAGGGAGAAGCAGACTCCCCGCCGAGCAGGGAGCCCGATGCGGGGCTCGATCCCGGGACTCCAGGATCATGACCTGAGCCGAAGGCAGTCGCTTAACCAACTAAGCCACCCAGGCGCCCGAATCTCAGTGGTTTTTAAACAAGTTTTCCAATTGGTCCCCAACCAGAGTGATACGTTTCTCAGCAATCGGTGAGTTATTCTAACGAGATCTCAACGCTGACAAGGTGACAATTTCAAGGCCAAGCAAGGTACGTTACTTAAACACAGATGGATTTGATGACAGTCTTTCAGTTCCTGGGCATCTGTGCACTTCATCAGGGTCACTTTGAAATAAAAACTGTCATGATGGGGAATGTGGGGGCTTCAGTCCAAGTGAGGGTGGGGAGGAGTGGGGATAACTTTTTTCCTTTCCTAAAGCTTTTTTCCACGCAAGTGACGTTGGCAAGTGAATCTTGAGAGTTTATCTGAGCCAGGATGTGCAGATTTCCAAAAATTTTTTCTTGAGACAAATTGCACCAAATGCTGCAAATCACATTAATATCAGATTCTCTACTATTGTTTCTCACAACTCAAAATTCTGTATCTGCTAGTACACGAGGCAGAAAAAAACAGGAAAGTTACTCATTATGGGTCTGCCTTCAGGTCTGTTTTGAATGGCAATCATTTTTAAATTCAATTAGAACCCTAAACCTTGATTGTAGATATCAGAATGTGAGAGTATTGCCTGGTTTCAGGACCTTGCCTGAAATGCAATTATACTTGCAGAACCTTGGGAAAATTATTCTATTCCTAGGAAAATAAATAAATCAAACCATCCCTAACAAATAAAGTATGAACAGGATATAACTGAGAAATGGGCTGACAGGTCTCCTCTGACCTTATTTATCAGATTATGTTTAGCTGGTCCATATTTATGACAGAGAAACTAATATCAGGGAGGAAGACATATGGTAACTAAGGACAAGTACGAGATCTTTGTTCATAAATGGAAGTTGTTCAAATAAGAGAGGAGAGGAGAATTTCCCCATAATTTACAGAAAATATAAGTTTATAAGATAAACATATTCCTGACACTTTAGATTCTATAACATCACTGGCAATGGGTTGTCTGAAGAAAATTCTTCTTTTAGACAGCAAAAAGGTTCTAGAGGTAGATAAGATGAATTGATATTCTGATTAATTAGGCAATCTCAAAATAAAAAACTAAGGATATTAAAGAATAAACCAATCCTCTCAGACTGTGTAAGCATCGAGTTCAAGGATGGCGGTCAATGAGGCCACGTAGAACTATGCGGGCTGAAGAGTTGAGGAGGCCTTCCAAATCAGGAAGCACATTACCCTCCATGAATAAGGACACCATCAAGTAAAGGGGTGGACAATGGAATTAGTATCATTACAACAGGTATCTTTTGGAAACTAGCTACAATCTTTTTTTTTTTTAATGAGGGAAAAAGAAATCCCAAATTCTGCACTTATTGAGTACATAGATGTGTTTTTAAAGTGTAGCATATTTTTATGAGAATTAAATTATTAGGAACTAATTGATACTCAATGCAATCGAGGAAAAAAATACAGAAGATATAGAATCGTTAGTTCTAACAGGTTTGGGGGTCCTGTAGACTTACCATCCACGAAGGCTTGCACTGCTTTATCGACATTAAAATCAAACTGTTGTAGCACCAGGACGATTTCATTATTGCTTTTGTTGGGAACAACTGATCGAACTGCATAGATCTATGAAGAAAAAGAAAAGAAAAAGAAAGGTAAACACTTTAACTATTGTTCATCCGTGAAACTCTCACTGGATAGAACTATAACTCTTAGAAAGGCCTTGAAAAGCCAACTAATCTCTCTTCTTGCCCTTAAGCAGACTCAGGCATTTCAGAGCAGTAAAAATTCATCCTAGTAATCACCTCGATACCCTTTTTATTTATGTGCACATTTCACAAAGAGCTCCTTGTGGGGAGTGTAGTAGTGAGTATGAAAAGCCAACTCTGGTCTTGCGATCTGCGCCCCCCAGCCCACCTCCCCAGACTACAGATGCAGACAAGATGTGTTTGCAGTGAAGACACAGATCGCTTTCTGTCTCAGGCTCTCCTGTCCACGGGCTCAGGGGCTGTCTGTGCAAAACTCACAGAAACAGCCTCATGCCTCAGCCTCTCTCATCTGCACAGTGGAAGCAGTCATCAAGGCTCACACAAGCGTGTTGTAAAACTCCAGTAATGTTTACAGGGAAGTAAAAATGTGGGGCATTGTACTTTTGAAATGGTAATCTTAGCACATTTCTGAAAACCAAACATTTAAAACAGTGTAAAAGTAAATACATATATGAGGGTTAAGGATTTCAATAGGTTAAGGTGATAATAAAATTTTAATGACCTATATGTATTTCTTAAACGAATTTAGCACATATTCTTTACTAATAAAATTAGTTGACCTCTATCCCACAGAACTTGGAATTACTACAGGATGCTCTACTTATTTGAGCAAAACTTAGCTCACCCAGCTTTCTATTGTGAGGATTCCTGTAGTTGATACAGGATAGATTCTAGAGTCTGCATGGTGCAATGGTAAGTGGTATCTAAAATGATGATCACAAAAGTGCTGCACAATCTTTACATGTTTTCATCAATGGTTCAATTATGGCTAATTGAGTTTTAGAGTTACATACAGTTTACTGTAATCAAATTCATGGACTACGGATTATATGGGTATGATATGTGTAACGTGACTCTATTGACCAGAACATTTAGTTAAGCAGTATGGCCTGTTTTCTAATTATGTCAGAAAATAGGCAGCCTATTTCATATAGATCTGTATACAAGATCTATTTAGATAATTATGAGCAAACAGCACAAGCTATGAGTACCTAACTTATAGAGGTTTGACACTATTGATCAGAAAGCTGCTTTTGAAATTTGACATTCATAAATGCTAAACACGTGGGTTTTACCAAGGACTCTAATACACTATATGTATTTGTATGTATGTGACTCAAGATTCCTTTAATTTTTTTTCTATTCTCACCTTTTATGGTTCTTAGCTTTTTAGCTTACACATTAAAAAAATTAACTTCTTCAGATACAAGTTCTTTCTCACTTTTTTTCCTTTCCCTCTTTAAAAATCCAATCAGTGAATATTTTTTTGCATGCCTACTGTGTGACAAGGCACCAAACTTCCTGGAACTTATAGACTAAAGAGGAATGTACACATTGATCAAATGATCACACAAATACATACATACTTATACATTGTGATGAATGCCATACAATTGTATAACAGGGAGGGGCGCCTGGGTGGCTCAGTTGGTTAAGCGACTGCCTCCGGCTCAGGTCATAATCCTGGAGTCCTGGGATCGAGTCCCGCATCGGGCTCCCTGCTTGGCAGGGAGTCTGCTTCTCCCTCTGACCCTCCCCCTCTCATGAGCTCTCTCTCTCTCTCTCTCATTCTTGCTCTCAAATAAATAAATAAAATCTTTAAAAAAAAAACCCAAACAATTGTATAACAGGGAGACGTGACATTACATACATATGCTAACATCTGGAAGACAAGTGAGAAGAGATGGGTAGGAGGTAAGGGGAAAAGCATTTTAGGTAGAGGGAACAGCATGACTGAGGAGTGAGGCCTAGATGAGGAAGGAGTAGCTGGAGGGGAGGATGGAGGGAGGCAGCGGCTGAGACTTTTATAAAACAAGATGAGGCCAGTCATGGGCAGGGCCTACATCATGCAGGGCCTACAAGGCCATGCAAAGGATTTAGGTCTTGTGGGCATCCCTTGACCATCCTTTCTTTTGTTAAGTTGTCCTTTCTTACTCATTCATCGGGTTAGAAAAATAGCTTTCTCACTCTATCTATCTCTATTATTGTGTAAGTTAAGGTATACAGTGCGTTGATTTGATAATTTATAGACTGAGAAATGATTAGCACCACAGCATTAGCTAATAACACTATTCCATCACATAATCACCATTTCATTTTTGTGGTGAGGACATTTAAGATCTACTCTCAACAACTTTCAAGCATGTTATACAGCATTATTAGCTATAATCACCATGTTGTACATTAGATCCGCACAACTTATTCTCATATAACTGGAAGTTAGTACTCTTTGACCAATATCTCCCCATTTCTCTCTCTCTTTTTTAAAGAGAAGCCGAGAGAAAAACAAGAACAAAAACACCTTCATCCAGCCCAGGAAAGTCATTAACAGTGTGTGTCCAACAACAGATACAATTGGCCTAGTAGTTACTAGTCCACTGGAGTTATGTATAAACATTACATGTTACCCTTCTAATGTAGCTCTTTTATTTATTTTTTATTTTTTAAAAAGACTTATTTATTTGGCAGAGGGACAGAGAGTCTTAAGCAGGCTCCACAATGAGTGTGGGGCCTGACATGGGTGGGGCTCAGTCTCAGGACCCTGAGATCATGACCTGAGCTGAAGCCAAGAGTCTGATGCTTAACCGACTGAGCCACCCAGGCACCCCTGTAGTTCTTTTAAATAAAATTCTAGCATTTAAAGGTTGGTTAGTATTATATAAAATTTCTTAATAATTATCATTATTATTACTATATCAGCGATACCCTTCTATATAATGCAATGATTAGTTATTAATTACATTAACTGCATTATAATTACATTAGACCAAAGTTTTCAATCTACCTGCACAATTGTGTGAGCAATAAAGACCCAGAATTATGGAATAAACTTAAAATAACTGTTGTCCCTGCCTCCAGTCTCTCCTCTGCAAAACATATTTTATTATATTAAGGTAAAATATAATATACAAACCACAGCTTATGGAGACACTGCCTTTGTAGACATTTATACAACTCCTGCCTATTCCTCTTTAAAAGGAAAAAAAAAAACAATCATGGTCAGATATAGAAAACATCTATCCTTGTCATTTTATATATCCTAGCTCTAAACATATCCTAAGAAAATTGCCAATAACTGAGTTCTGATATCAAATCTAACTATGAATATTGCATACAATTCTCAGAGGAAGATACTTAAGACAGGAACGTCCCGTTTTAAAGAAATCAGAAAAAAGAAAAGAAAAAAAGAATTTCTGCCTACCCCTAGATATTCCACAGTGATGCTGAGTTCTAGTGAATTTCTGGGCCAAGCTCTGTGTTCGCTTTAATCACAGGGCTTGGCTAATGTGAAGAGAGTAGTATTGTTTTCCCACCTTCCTATTTATAAATTCACTACATCTGTTTTCCAATGAAAACGTCTTTGAGAAAGATGGAGAAATCCGGTGTGCCCGTGTGTGCCCATAAAAATACAGGAACCTCACGGTGTCAATCTTCGCGATGCAGGAGAGTTAGAAGGGGTCCACGCATTTAAATCAAAAAAGACCTCATTTATGAAGTAGCTTTAAAAATAAGGAGTGGATGACACGGGCGGGGTGAGAGCGAGGTTGTCCTGAAAGGCCACCTCGTCTGCGTTTGGAACTGAAGCTCCTGGAGGCGCGGATCAATCAATGCGTGACTAATGGTGGTTTGCATACCGGGATCTCATAAAATTCACGCCCGCAGTGAGTGTTTTGCAGACTGTTTCTGGCGCGGCCGCAGACAGGCAGCCTCTGCTTCACCGCCACAGCCCGAGCGGTGAGCCTGCGGCTGCAGCCCCCCCCCCCCCCCGAAGCCCCCTGTTGGAAGCCGCACCGACTGCGTCCCCCCGGGGCTCTGCCGCCGCCGGCAGCGCGGTCCGGGAGGGGCGGGCCAGGCGGCGGCGCAGGCTGTCCGGTGACGAGCGGGACCCGAGCTCGGCCGCGGTTCGTTTAGCAACTGCTTTACCTTTCTCGAATCACTGTGCGCTCGTTGTGCGTCTACTAATTTAAATCTGCTTTGGCAAATGCAATTTGCACTTGGGAAATCTGCCTTTTGCACCTGAAAAGTTGTTTTGATTTCACCTTCCGCGTTTCAGTCTCGTGCCTTCCGCTCTCTGGGCCTTTCCATCTGGCTCGGCAGGCTCGGCCCCGTTCTGCCTCAGGCCCGCCCTGCTGGCGGTCCGCCGGGTGGCTTTCACAGACGCTGTTTGGTTTCAGTTTCCCACATTAACCTGCCTCCCCGAGACTTGAGTTGTCTGGTTTAAGAGCTGTTAGCGGATTTCCTCGTTCACAGTGTGCATTTTGTGAGCCTGTCTGTGATGACTCCTTACAAATTCTTCTTGGCTTACTGATGAGTCACTTAGACTATGTCTGAGTTTCAAAAATGGTGCTCTGACCGAGCTTTCCAATCCACCTACACAGCTGTGTGATCAGTAAAGACCCAGTATTCTCCAATAAACATGAAATAACTGCTCCCTCGGCTTCCAGCGTCTCCCCTGCAAATTCATTGCTAGGCTACTGCCAGCCTGCACTTCCGAAAGTATAATCACCGCCATTTCACTCCCTTTCTTAGGAAGAAAGCTACAGCTCTACAACCTAGCCTTCAACCTGCCCTTCCAAACGACCCCGCCCCCCGCCCCTCTGCCCAGTATTAGCTCCCCACCCCCGCCTCTGTGAGCTTTGCCCTTGACATGGGAGGTATCTGCTTGTCCAAATCCTAGAGTCCAGCTGAAACGCCCCGGGTTCCATGAAGTCCTTCTCTGCTAGCCCTGCCAGAAGTCATCCCGCCTCCTTTCAATTCCCACAGCCTTTATCAGGAGGTCTCTTTACACATGGCACCTTCTACTCTATCCTAAGTGTGTATGTGCTGTGGTTACTAGATGGTAAGCGACATGAGGGCAAGAGTCCTCCTCTCAGACCTTCCTGCATCATCAGCATGCCCACCCCACCTGACTAATATCCGTGTACGGAGTAGGTACTTAACTTATTTGTTGAGTGAGAGAATGCCAACATGTAGCTATATCCAGCTGCTGTTTTGAGTCGAAGGAAGATCCTGCCAGCAGGTTCGGGCCCTCCCATCACTCTGCATTTACCGTCCACAAAAACAGGGGGGCCAGGGGGTGGGTCAGCTGACTCTGGTATGACCTCAACATTATATGGGTAGGGAGAATCTGTCCTCTAAATTTCAATAACAGAGATGGGAAGGATATTTAGGAGACTCGGAAGTTTTACTTTCTTTTAGGTACTCATAGTATTTTGTGAAATTTTAAAAATATGAAATAGCATAGTAACTGCCTATCATTCCAAAGGCCAGCCCAGCAGACAGATATTGCTTGAGTCCCCACTAAGGCACAGGCCCTGAGGACACAGAAGGGAACCGGATACAGTTCCTGCCCCAAGAGGGACAGTGTAGCAGTGGGGCCAGAACCCTTGTACCTGAAAGGCGGGATGTACCGTAAGCCTGTGCTGTCTTTATGAACAAGGTGCGTGGTACTACAGAGAAAGGAGACGTAACGTTTGCCCAAGGAGGGGAGAATACAGAGGAGACAGCCAAATGTCTCGAAAGGAGCTTTGGAATTAAACAGACCTGTGGTCTAGTCTTGGTCCTGCTACATGCTTGCTCTAGGACCTAGGAGGAACTGTTTAAATTGTTAAAACTTGGTTTTGTAGCTGTAAAATGAGGAAACTACCCGCTAGAGTCTCAGTAAAAATGAACAGAGATGATGCATGTCAAGTGTTTGATACAGAATTTGGCATATATTAGCAGCTCAATAAATTTTAAAAAGTGTTGGCACATTTACATTGGGCCACAAAGAAGAAGGGTCCCTCCCGCATGTCTTTGAAGTGGCTAGGGTGATGGCCAAAACTTACTTGGATACCCCTCTTCTTAAGAAACGTCCTGCACAGCCTCACTGAACGGTCAGTGGACCCAGGGCTCTTCTCAATCTGTCCCTCTCCCGCAAGCTGATGTACCATAAGGAAGCCCATCTCTACGGTAACTAACAACATGTGCTTTCTCCACCCCCACCCCTTGCTCCTTCTTTCATTATTTATTCACTAAATGCCTTCTAAGATCAGGCATACTAGTGGCTGGATACAGGAGCAACAAAACAGATACGGTCACAACAAACCTAGAGGGGAAAAGACATGTGAATGTGTAAATTTGAAATGTATATAATTGCAACTCATGCTAAGTGAGTGATATGAAGGAAGCAATCAGGATGTAGTGACAATGATCACAGGGGTCAGGAAGTGGCCTGGCAGAAAAGACAAAGTGGGCTAATCAGATTGTCATCCTGGGGCATCTGGACTATTTGACACACTGCGAGAGAACAGAGTGGAGGTGAAGAGGGGCTGTTTCTGGAGCTGCCTCACTTCCTGCCTTCCCTGCTTCTTTAACGTTTCTTGAAGTCTCATGAGACCCTACCAGACCATTCTAATAACCTCTCTTGTATTTGCACTAGTTTGAGAGGGTTTCACTCTATAATAAGGAGCAAGTGCTTAGATGCTACACTAGCAGCTAGGGCTGAAAATAAAAATAATAAAGCCAAATAATTGATTCAATTGGCAAAGGGGAGAAATGGACAATTTTACAGATAAATCCAGTTAGAATGTGAAGGACAGAGCGGAGAAGGCCCATGAGCCTTGTTCACATACCTCTTCCTGCACTCAAGTTGGCATAATTACTCATGTGACTCTTTGTCCCATTGGACTATGAGCTCCTGAGTGAGAGAGACCATAGTTTTATATTTATGGGGGCCTAGAACAATGGGTGGCATTCAGTAGATGATTCATAAATGTTTGCTGAATTGGCGAATGAACAACTGAATGAACTGAAGGAAGTAGGGAGTCTAGTAAGACGGCCCCTGAAATATTCCAGTTTTATTTATCCGTTTTTTCCCCAGTGCATTTCTGAAATTCAGCGTAAAGTATCGCAGTATTAAAAAGTATTCAAGCCCAAAATGGATGGAGTCCCTCCTAGGTACCAGGCACTGTATATGGCTGGTCCTAGCCTTGAGGAGCTTGGAATCTTGCAGCTTAATCTTATCCCCTACAATAAGGACAGCAATCGAACAGCCAGCAACCTCCTTTTCACATCAGTGGGAACCAGAGTTATTTATGGGTTTGCCATTCCTGCAACTTTGAAAGGAATTTTATAATCAGCTTTGGTCACATTTCTCAAATGCGGAGCCATTCAGAGATGCCTTAAAAACAGCTCATCGGTGTACGTTTTGCTTCACTTGCTGGACCACTAATACTATCTACACGCTAATGAAGGCACTTCTCTTATGAATCTTCTTGAGGAAGAAGATACTCTTTGTAGACCGGTACCTCTGCATCACGGATAATTCTATAATTTAATTGCCTTTTCTAACATCTACTTTCTGCCAGCAAAAAAATATGCACGAGGTGTTGTCAGGTTCTACTTGGCTGACTTTTTGGGAATTAACACCAGGGGTCCAAATCAAAATTAACTTTTTTTTTTTGGCAGGAAACCAGGATTAGAAGGAATAATGAAGATTTGAAAGTGGAAAAAAATGCAATTTTCATAGACTCATGAGACGTTTAAAGTAGAGAAGATCTTAGAGATAGGCTAGTTGTGGCTTCTCAAACTTTAAAGTACATTCAAAGCACCTAGGAATCTGATCAGAATGCAGAATCTGATTCAGATGCTTGGGGCAGAGCCCCAAATTCTGCATTTCTAATAAGCTCCTGGGTGATGTAGATGCTGCTTGTCCAAGGATGTGGTAGGCATAATAGTGGCCCCCCAAGACATACATGTCTCAGTCCCCTGGAATCTGTGAATATGTTAGGTTACATGACAAATTAAGGTTGCACAGAATTAAGGTTGTTAGTCAGATGACTTTGAAATGGGGAAATTATCCTGGATTATCTCAGTGGTCCCAATAGAGTCACAGGGTCCTTGTAAGTGAAAGGAGGAGGAAGACAGTCAATGTCAGAGTGATGCAATGTGAAAAAGACCTGACAGGCCATTGCTAGGTCTGAAGATGAAAGGGGCCATGACCAAAGAGTGCAGGCAGCTTCTAGAAGCTGGAAAAAGCAAGAGAACAAATTTTGCACCTAGAGCCTCCAGAGAGGAACACAGGCCTTGCTGACATCTTGATTTTAGCCCAATGATAACCATTTGGACTTCTTTTTTTTTTTTTTTTTAAAGATTTTATTTATTCATTTGACAGAGAGAGACAGTGAGAGCAGGAACACAAGCAGGGGGAGTGGGAGAGGGAGAAGCAGGCTTCCTGCTGAGCAGGGAGCCCGATGTGGGACTCGATCCCAGGACCCTGGGATCATGACCTGAGCCGAAGGCAGACGCTTAACGACTGAGCCACCCAGGCGCCCCCATTTGGACTTCTGATTTCCAGAAATGTAAGATAATCAATTTGTGTTATTTAAAGCTACTAAATTTGTGGTGATTTGCTACAGCAAAGGGAAACTAATACAATGGAGCACAATTTGAGGAGCAAAGGTCTACCCCTTTCTTCTTCCTAATATGGGGATGTCTTTCCCTTGCTTGCCAATTAATGTCTTTAAAAAAAACAATGCACCTTTCAGGGGCATCTGGGTGGCTCAGCTGATTAAACGTCTGCTCGATCTCGGGGCCTGAGATCGAGCCCCAGGCCCGTGTTGGGCTCCCTGCTTAGCGGGGAGAGTCTGCTTCTCCTTCTCCCTCTGCCCCCACCTCCCACCCCACGTGCTCTCTCTCTCTCAAATAGATAAAATCTTTAAAAAAAAAATACAAATTCCAAAGAGCAGCATTCCCCACCATACACACATATTTTGAGGGAATTCTACTGTTCATTCAAGCCAGATTTTGTGAGGTAAAGTGACATGAATCTGACACAATCTTTGCCCCAGGAACTGGCAAAACAGAGGGAAAATAAGACAAAGTCATAAGTAACAACTAAACAAGAGTTATTCTGACAACAAAATCCTTTCTGATTCACATGTTCTCTATGCTTCCTTTCACTACCCCTCTCAGGTTCCCTTTGCCTTTCACCTGGACTCTGGAAAAGGCCTTCTGATGGAATTTTCTGGCTCAGTTTTTACCTCTCTCCAAACCGTCTTAAAACAATCACTGCACAATTAATCTCCCCAAAATGGTTGAGCACGTTTATCTGATTGAGGGCAGGAGCCGGCAATGAGAAAGAATTTGAGCAGAGGAAAGACAGGAGATGAATTATGAAACAAAGTCCCAGAGGAAATGAAAGAAAATGGTATCCAAATCCATGTGGAAAAGCAAGCTTTGGAAAAGAGTGGAGTTTCTTCTCTCTCATTCTTGGAGTTCTGAGAAAGGAAGACATAATGCAAATTTGAGATTGTGAAGAGAAAAATGTAAGGAAACTATTTCCTGAGTGAGAGTTTTAGTGCTTGCTTCGGGCCTTAAAAAGTGGGAACAGGCTTAGAGCTGCCTTATGGGGAGGTGAGGGAAGTGGCCTTTATAAATGGAAGAATGAAGAGCAGGAGTGAGGGTCCACGAACGCTGGACAGCACAGATTTGTCATGATTTTCCCTAGCACTTCTCTGGAAGCCAGGAGCAGAGAAAAGGAATGATTCAAGGTTACAAACTCTAAGGAACACAGTGGTACATCTTAGGGCTCAGGAGATGGGGACTGAGAATCATAAATGTAGCTGATCGAGGCATCTGTGGGGGATGATGGACTGAGAGTAGGGAGAGACTGAGGGCTGAGGGATCCTGTCAAGAACACAGAGCAGATGTCAAAGAGAGGGAGAGGCTGAGAGAGGCCGATGATAAGAAGGATGTGGCCAGAGAAGGGATGTTAGATACTGCCAGTCCTTGGTCCTAGTCTTTTAAAGTGTAAACATAATCATTTTCCTCAAGACCAGCCCTTCACTTTTCTCAAGGAACCAAAGTGTTCCCCAGAATGCCATCTTTTATGGAGTAAATGTATGCTCTTCAGCACTTTTTTTTTTTTTTTTTTTAAATCAGCGGTGCTTCCCAAGCTTTTACCACCCTGGTCAAGCTCAAGTGTATCTGAAATGTGGTTCTAAATGAAGCACACTGTACCAGGAATGGCTGGATCAGGGCAGAGGACTATAGGACCTGCACCTGTCCTCGTTGGGCTCCATTTACCCATTAAAGGAATCTAAGATGGCGTTAGCACTTCTAGGAGGCACATCAACTACTGGCTGAAATGGGAGCTTACTTTGCTACTAACACACCCTGGATCGTTTCGGCAACAAGCATCCCCCGTCCTATACTTGTGTAGCAGCTAGAGTGCAGGGGTAGGATTTTGCATTCGTCTTTGTTAAATTTCTTTTTATTTTTTTTTAAAGATTTTATTTATTTATTTGAGAGAGAGAGAGAAAACATGAGAGGGGGGAGGGTCAGAGGGAGAAGCAGACTCCCTGCCGAGCAGGGAGCCCGATGCGGGGCTCGATCCCAGGACCCTGGGATCAAGACCTGAGCCGAAGGCAGACGCTTAATGACTGAGCCACCCAGGCGCCCCCGTCTTTGTTAAATTTCAATCCGTAGATTCTGACCCATCCCTCAAGCCGGCTGTTATCCCCTGGAACCTTGCTTTTGCCCACACCCCAAAAAACAGGGAATGCATTAGCCATCCCTTCTAACTTTGTATCATTTTAAAAATTAGTTGGTATCTTCTATATCTTATCCAAATTGATTTGAAGTTTGGATGGGCCAGAGCTAAGTACAGAGACCAGAGAATTACTGTGAGAACTTCCTTCAGAGCTGATGTTTACCACTTAACCCATGTTCATTTGTTTATTCATTCAGTCACCACGTACAGACTATGCTGAAAGCTGGACTGCACGCCATGGCAGGCACACCCCCTGACCGGCTTTGGAGTTTATAGTGTAGGAAGGCAGATGTTCGATGAATGTTACAGAAGGGAAAATAAAGACGCTTTGGGTACCAGTAACAAGGGAACCTATCCTAATCTAGAATCAGGGAAGCCCCATCCGATGAGTGAGGATGAAGGGTGATTAAGGCCCAGGAGAGGGCATGGAGGGAAGAAATGGAGTGTTCCAAGAAGAGCACACAACATCTAGTAATGGACAGGACAGAGTGACTAGAAGCACGTTCAAACCCATGATGCTCCAGGACTGTGGGAGGATTAAATGTTAAAAGGAAGGGGATTTCAGATGAAGCTGGATCGAAAAGGCGTGGGGCAAAGTCTCTGCAAGCCATCCTGTCATTTTGAGCCTTATTCTAAGGGCAAGCCATTGAATGGTTTTACTCAGAAGAGGAGAGTGACAGTTGCATATTTAAGAAGGTCACCGTTGTTTCTATATAGATGAGCAGCAGGAGGTCAAGTGGGTGGCAGGATTCTAATGCAGTGTCCAGGGGACAGAAAATAGACTGAGATGGGGCAGAGTAGAGGCTGACTCACAAATCAGTTGGGAGAAGTGACTGATTGGTGTTTAACTAGATGCAAGGAATGAGGAAGGCGAAAACCTATGGATGAGCCAGGTTTCTGGCTTGACCATTTATATGATAGGGGTGTCATTTGAGAGACATGGAGCCCTGGTAGAGGGGCAGCACTCTATCTGAGGGGTTTGTGAGGTCTCCACATATCCAGATACCTGAAAGCAGCTCAGTCTCTGAAACCGCAGCTCCAGGGAGGACCCAAGCCAGGAAAACAGATTTGGTCACCGTCGGCATCAAATAGCAGTTCTCAGCCCTGGCTGCAAACTGGAATCACCCGATGAATTTTAAACATATTCCTACACATAGGTCCCATCCTCAACAATTCAATATGGGCCTGGTTGTTGATTACTTTTTGTTTTCTTAGTGAATCTAATGTTCATCCAGAAACTGAGAACCATGGATGAGAAACAAGGGAAGTCCTAGATAGGTAAGGGACAGTGTGTAAGAAAAAGAGAGTGGCATAGGACAGACCTCTTTTTAGGTATGACTGCTCACCTACCAACGAATTTACTTGAGTGCACTATCTAGCCATCCATACCTCTCCATTATTTATGCAACATCATAACTTCAAAAGTATCAGTTCTAGTTTAGGACACTTTTTGCTAACTTTAGAGAGGGTATTCCAGATATCTACTGCTTCATAGAGAGTCACCCCAGAACTTTGTGGTTTAAAACAACAATCAATCTGTAATTTTTCAACATTTCTGTGGGTCGGGAATTTGGGAGTTCAGCTGTGTATGTCTGGCTTGGGGTCTCTGGTGCAGACAGATGGAGGAGGTGGTAGAGCCAGGCAGACGGACGCAAGTGCGGGTGGGGTCTGGTCGGGCATCTCTCTCTCTCTCTCTCCTTATGTAGACTCAGGCGTTCTCCATGTGGCCTCTCCTTATGGGCTAGTCTGGGCTTCCTCACAACTTGGTGGGCTTAGAACAGTTAGATTGTTTATACAGCAGCCCAGAGGACCAGCACGAGTGTCCCAACTAGTAAAGAGGCTGAATCACCTAGCTTTAGAAGTCACATAGTGTTACCTCCTTTTTACTGCCCTGGTCAACCAGTTCCAAAAACATACCTAATTTTAAGGGGAGTGGCACACACCCCACCTCTCAATGGAAGAAATGTTGTTAAAGCCGTTGGAGAATACGACCTACCTCAAAGGGTTAAAAACAAGCACCACCACCCAGATTTCTTTCCATCATTTCTATAGGTCTACACTTTGTCAAGTCGCTGAACATTTGAGGGGAAAAAAAGAAAATTAATTGAATGGTTGTTGTAATAGTAAATGAAAATTGATAGCTTAAAGTTATATAACTTCTTTAATTCCTAGAAATAACCTGATGACTTGTAGAGCAAGAGATACTCAAATGGATTTTCTCCTCTCTAAAGAAATAGTAAAATTAATAGTAAAATCAGGTAAAAAAAGATAACCAAAGTGTCTTAAAGCTTTTAATTTTAGTCCATGATAAAATTTTCGTATTAGAATTCTGACCTTTAATCTGATACTTGGAGGTTTAAAAAAATATCAAATGGCTGCTGTTAGCATTAGTGGCCCTCTAATCCATATTGAGACAAGCAATGAGCTTTATACACATTTCATTTCACCCATTTAGCTAGCATGGATTCAGCATATACCTGCATGTTCACTATAATTGTGCTTGATTCCTCATATTTTCTCAGAACTACAGTTAGATTTGCACATAATTTAGAGCAGGGTGAGCTCCTGAGTCCACCGGAAGTGTTTTTAGCCACCTGTTGCACCCACACAGTATTAGGACTTAGGTAAATATTCTGTCTAGCTACTTTCCCTGATGAATTCCACATTTGGACTTACTAGTGAGCACAGAAAAAGAGGCAATGTTATTTTTACAAGGGATTTTGTTTTTGAGATTTTAATCAGAATAGAAAAGTAAGATGCTTTTAATTGATCTTCTGCTTCTAACTTAGAATATTCAGTAAAAATCTTTCCTCCTTTTCTTTGGAATTTAAGGTCTCCACTTTGGGGGGAAAAGATAATTACTGACATCCACTCTCACTCTGGGGATTTTTCTCCCCCTGCTCATTCATAGAACTTTTCGGATAAAGAGTACCAGGAAGATATAAGTCACGATTACCATTTAATCAATACCAGAATAAAGAAGTTAATTACCTGTTAGTCAATACCAGAATAAAGGACTTAAGTTAATCTCTAAATTATATCAACTGTGGCGATTTTTTCACTGTGGTGTGAAGTAAGGAGACTTTCTAAACGCCATGGAAACCAGGAACACTCACTTTGGGGGAAGTGTATTTGTTTTCACCTACACACTATGTTTTAATTCTAACAGGCTTGACCAATTCAAAAGAGGCATGCTGGTTTAAACATCAGTAGAAATTATCATCTGACTGATTGTGACTTGTTTTTCTGATGATTTTACGAGTTTGTTAGTTTGATTTTCCTGTAAAGGCAGCAAAAGAGTTAAAACTCGTTTGCACATTCAGTCTTAGTTGAATAGCTAAAATTATAATTTCAGCCAATAAAAAAGCCCAACACTAACAAATGCCCATTGATGGATAAGTGGATAAAGAAATGCAGTATGTACATACAATGGAATACTCTTCAGCCTTAAAAAAAAAGAGAAGGAAATCCTGTCCTATGTGACCACATGGATGAACTCTGAGGACATTCTGCTAAGTGAAATAAGCCAGACACAGGAAGAATGCGGCATGAATCCACTCATATGAGGTCTCTAAACAAACAGTCAAACTCGTACAGAAGCAGAGAGTAAGAACAGGGCTTGCCAGAGTCTGGGGGAAAAGAGAATGGGACGTTGCTTTTCAGTGGGTAGAAGGTTTTGGTTGTGCAAGATGATTAAATTCTAGGGATGTGCTGGGTGACACTGTGCCTATGGTTAATAATGCATTGTACACTTAAAGAGGGTAGATCTCACGCCAAATGTTCTTACCACAGTAAAAGAAAAAATGTTAGCTTTCGGTTATGCAATTGATCCCCATCATCATTTCAATACTTTTTTTTACGATAGTTATCTTCAAGGATTGAGGAGCAGAGCTCTGAAGGGTCCGCACACAGGATGACATCAGAAATGCCCTACCAGTGAACCATAAATGGACTTTAGAGCTGGTTTAATCAAATTTTTTGATGTTACAAGAAACTGAGTACAGAGAGGTTATGTCCTACACTTGAACTGAGGCAGCTCATTTCTATCAGAGCTAAGACTGCCTCCAGGCTCTCCGACCCGTGACGCAGTCCATTTTGTCGGTCTTGTAAGACACCTCTAAGGTGGAAAAGACCATGAATTTATCCAACATTAGAGTTGGAAAGGATTTGGAAATCCTCTGCATGAATTCCCTCATTTGGCAGATAAAGAAACTGAAGTCCAGAGAGGTTTCTACCAAAGGATACACGGTTTTTCAGCAGAATTAACATGTTTTGTTTCCTTACATGTGATTAGAAATAGAGTATATTTTTAATAGAAAATAGGACCCCCAAATTATTATTTGCTGGAGAAGTTAATACTCCCTATCCTAGTGGCAGTATGGCTCAGCTGGCTAAGGGAGGGGAAATCCTGGAGTTTGCATGTTAATTTACTAATTAACAGTAGTTCTCAAACTTTTTATTAATTCTCTTCAATGAATATATAAATCTCATGCTTTTCTCTTAAGTGAGTGAATTTCAAAATAGGTATTTCAGTTTTCTTTTTTATTATAAAATGTTGTTATACTCTAGAATATCGTGATGCTATGGAAATTTCTCGCTGCGGGAAGGCGAACAGAACCCAAGCCACACTCCCCACAGGATGCTCCCAGCCAGTGACTGTGTGGCAGGCAGTAGTGGAAGTTCATTTCTAAGGGATGCGGGGCTTACCCAGTGGGCAGGTTTGGCCCCAGGACTCCCCATCATCGGAAACGTCCTTAAAACTGCACTCCAAGCTCAGACTCTTCCTACTGGGCTTTTCCTTTCCTTTCTTCTCCCTCTCTTTCAAAGACACCAGACCTGCATGGAAGTTTGTAGACTCTCCCTGCTTGCTCAGGCTTCCTCTCCCTTCTCTTTTACAAGCACTCCCTCACTGCCCCGAGCCCCAAGAAATCTCTTGCTCATCTAATCCCATGCTGGCATCTGCTTCTTGGAGGACTCAAATGAACACAAATAAGCTTCTTCTAATTACTTCTGTCTTTCCCTACTGACTTTCCAATGCTTGCCCCAAACCAGGGGGGCATGGCCACTCCCTCCTCCCTTCTTCTTAATAGCTGAGAACCACCATTACAGAATCTTGGCTCAGTTATTTAGCTAAATATTGATTAACAAATATTTCAGGGACATAAAGTTTATGATATTACTATTACAGGAGCCCCTGAATACACAACTAATTTAAAAGTCCATTTGTGTTTATAAGGAGCAAGTAATCAAGTTGTAGAGGAAGGACTTACAGACAAAGAGTGGCTTCGATAATAACATAAGCAGCATACTTTTAAGTGCTGAATCTATCTAATCTAATCTAATCTAATCTAATCTAATATATCTGGACAGATTTTTAGTGCTCAAGGTCAGAAGAGAAGAAACCACTGTAGCCTTGTCATTTTTTAAAATCTGTATCAACTGGATAATTTAATACGAAGGATCATTGTGAGAAACAACTAGAATATTGGTGAAGTGCCCATAAATTCCAAGGGATTGCCAATAGAGGTAACTTTTCCCTTGCTGCCAAAGGGTTTTCGTTTTTGGCGTGCTCCTGTATACTTTAGCATTAACCATCTATGTTACATACATCTCTCAGCCATAGTGCAAGAGGGGCTCCTTTTCCAGCAAAAGGCTGGAAGGAGGGGGGACAAGAGAAGCAGAACAGAAACACTGTGAATTCCAATCATGTAGCTCGGAAAAAGCAATGTGATGCTAATCCTGCAATAGTAAATTTCTTCTTATCCCCTGAAACTGATGCTGACATTTCCATTTATTCATTCAGTTCCTTTAGACTCCCTGTCAAATCTCTTCTAGTTGCCAAGCAACAATAACAGCAGTTCTGTACATAAGCATTAGGCAATAACTATTGTCAATGTTTCTCCTTTCTTTGAAAGGGAAATTTAATGACCCTTTCCTATGAGAAAATGATGACAAGAACCTGTCCATGGTGAAACCTGAAAGCCGTTTGTGTTTTGCTATTTGAGTCCAAGGACTGGGCTCAGTTGATCTGCACATCCCTACAAAATTATGAAATTAAGATTTGCCCCAAAGCTTGCATGATTTGGTCTTTAAAAACAACTATGTATCGGGGCGCCTGGGTGGCTCAGTTGGTTAAGCGACTGCCTTCGGCTCAGGTCATGATCCTGGAGTCCTGGGATCGAGTCCCGCATCGGGCTCCCTGCTCGGCAGGGAGTCTGCTTCTCCCTCTGACCCTCCTCCCTCTCATGCTCTCTCTCATTCTCTCTGTCTCAAATAAATAAATAAAATCTTTAAAAAAAAAAAAACAACTATGTATCATACACCTGAAACTAATATAACACTGTATGTTAACTATACTGGAATTAAACAAACAAACAAACAAACACAATAGCATATCATTAAAACTGTCCCACATCCTATGAAATGAGTTCTCTGTTAAATGAAGTTAATATTTTACAGATGCTCTGATCTTGCTAAAATTTCTTTAATCAGATACTTGGATTTTTCCAACCATTCCCCACCTCACATAAAGACTTGAACTATATTTCACTACACTGTAAAACACAGATCAAGATAGTTACAGGAAAAAAAAAATAAAATGGGACATCTGCCCACCTGGTAAGGACAGACTCTAGGACACACAGTTTATCTCCGTCATCTGTAGAAATGACCCCTCTCTGTCCTCACAGTGGACTAGAGGCTCTTCTCCCCTTTTCTAGTCTTCCTTCTTCACTTTAATGACTATGATTATTGTTTACAACCCAATTTACCTCCATGACTTTAACAGCTCTAAAAGCTATTCAAAATAAGTGGTACAGGTCAGCAAGGATATTCTAGATTAAGCTTCCCCATTTCCATATCATTCTGTTTTCCAAGCCTCACTTATTTTTTGTGAGGCTCAGCAATAGCTATGAAATTTTTGTTTGAAAAAGTCAAGTCCAGTTTTATGTTCTTTTTCTCATTTGGGCTTTTTATTTATTTTATTTTTTTCTAATCTCGGTTCTATGTAAATTTGTATTTTGAGTTCCAAACAAAAATGTTAACTAGAGCTCCTTTTCCATTTTTTAAGTTATAAAATAAATAGATGAGCTCCCCTCAGATCTTTTAGAGTTTACATAATTAAGAGCTCATAAAGCTCAATTTATTATTGTATTTGCTGACTCTGTTAGGTGGTATTATTACCATGTCCAATCTACAGATTAGGAAACTGAGGCCCAGAAAAGTTAGGTGACTTGTTCCAGACTGTTAGTAACTGGGGGGCCGATAATCTCTGCCTCTGTCTCCGAACTCCATGACCTTACCTCACTGGAGATCACTTCCTAAGCATACAAGGTTTCCTCAGGTTGCTTAGGGATCACTCTTTGTTAGAATTAGTTATCAGTCCATACCTGGACAGTCAACAAGTATTATTTTGTAACCCCATTTTATAAGCAAGTATCCCCTCTGCTTTCGATAATAGAATTGTATTCTATTTAAACTGATTTATAATAATGCATGAAAATAGCTGACTAAAAATTTTATTTTGTCTATGCCTGTTCTAATAATTTTTTTAGTTGAGAATTACATATAAACTTTCATAAATTAGCTTGACAATCTAGTGTTTTACGTGAGAAATAATATAATAGTCACTGCTGAGACCCTATCCTTAATTCATCCATGAGTTTCTAGTACTGAACTTCTTTTTTTATTATCATTATTTTTAAAAGATTTTATTTATTTATTTGAGAGAGAGAGAAAAAGAGATCACACAAGCAGGGGGAGGGGCAGAGGGAGATGAAGAAGCAGACTCCCCACTGAGCAGTGAGTCCATGTGGGGCTTGATCCCAGGACGCTGAGATCATGACCTGAGCCAAAGGCAGATGCTTAACCGACCGAGCCAGCCAGATGCCCTTCTAGTTTGAACTTCTTAAAAAATATGTCATTTAGAAAGGAGTTGTAAAAAGTGAGTATGTCCAAAATATAAGGTCCCTGATTAGTGTAAAGATTTTGTTCTGGTATCTTTCCTTAACAAAGTGAGATGTGGAGATTTTTCTTCTTCTTTTTTTTTTTTTTTGGTACATCAGGATATGACTAGTTTTACTCAGCAAAGGACCTCAGTTGTTATGGTGAAACCTTCCTGAGGTCACCTATATTTGATAATCATCTTATAAAGATGCTGCTTTTTTGCAGAACTACAAAGTAGTCAACCTATGTAACCCTACTTTCTGTTTTAAGAAGCAATTTAAAACTTGCTTTGCTTTATTTAACAGCAAAGAGTACTAAAATAAGATGACAATTCCATTAGCCTATATTTGTTTTCCAGAAGGCTCGGGATTTTGCAAAATATCGTGAATGGGAAATGTAGTCTCTAAAGAGCTTACCTATTCAAGTAGGCATGTTCATTCATTCATTATCCATTCATTTACCCAATTGTATTTGGGGGTCAACTATGTGTCAAAACCAAGAATATGAAGATAAGAGAGGCCCAATCCCTGCCCCCAAGGAGCACATAGTCTCGCATGGGCAGATGACAACTAACAATCACAATCTGAATAATGGTTTTGGTGCAGAAAGCAGATGCTCAAAGGAGAACAGGAGGGCAAGAGAATTCAGGTGAGGCAGGAAGGAAAACAAGGGAGATATTCCTCTGAAAGAGCTCCTGAAAGGGAGGTGAATGAGGGCCAGGTTCCTGAGGAGGACACCCCCCATATAGAGTAAACTGCCTTTGCAAAGGCCCACAGGCAGGACCATTCAAGGTCAGGATGGTGGCATTGAAGGGGGCCTGCGGGAAAGCGGCAATAAACAGATGTAAAGAAAGACAGGGTCAGATCTCAGAGGACGTATTGAGACTGAATTTGGAGTCCAAGATACTTCCAATTTAAGTCCTTACAGTTATAATCCACTAATATAAAGATATTTTAAAATGAAAAAGCCACAGAGAGTGTCAATTGTAAATTTCCGTTGTCTTGGATATTAAACCTTAAGTTCTTAGTTTCTCCTTTGGACTAAAAGCTACCCGAGGACAGAAATGATTTCCTCACCAAAGTACCTACTCCTTTTCAAGTCATCCAACAGTGGATCCACTCGAGGTAACTGATGAGCTCATTTCATCACAAGACTTTTGTTAAGTATTAATTTCCCACAGTGCTTGGCTAGGTATTTACAAGAATACTGCACAGATCTGTTCTCAGGTCTCTAAAAGCTTGTAATTGATAATTTAAAACATAACAGTTGTGATTATTCTTAATTTTCAGAACTAAAATGTCATTGCTCATGTGACAGATTGAGAAACAAACTAATCATAAAAAGGCCATAAAAGCTAATAACTAAAGGAAATAAATGTACTAAAATAAATCAATGTAAAATTATAAATGATCGGAATTTTCAGTCGTTTATTATGATTTATTTTATTGAGTTGAGAAATCTATTAACCTTTTGATATAGAAATTTACTAACTGAGTTAGAGGAGTTCTACTTTCATTGTCATGCAGATTGATAATATTTACAACTTAAACATCACCCTCTTTCAAAATAATGCCTGCGCTTTGATAAGTCACTGAAGCGCAATGGCAAAAACACCATCTACTGTTAATCTTCCTGTGCATATATGACAGTGATCATGACAAGTGGATGGATGTGGCGCCTAAGCCAATGCATGGAGCATTCACACTGAACCTCTGTGGTCTGGGAGCTGACGGATCAGCCTCCTTCCCCTTACTGGCTGGATGCCACCTCTGTTTTGAATAAGACACTCTTTCTGCTGAGCCTACCATATTGGTCTGTCCAACTAGCCATGCTTGGCAAAGAATCAATTACTATGACTCGGATTCTTTAAAGTGCTTTTCCTTCCCATAACCCAACTTTAGGAGCTGTCCAATCCATCCATCAACAGACACTTGGAAAGGGGCCAATCCTTGGTCAGCACTGTGGTGCTGGACCCAACTTCTCAAACCGGAAAACACAGTCTCACCTAAGAATGTGACTAGGAGTCAGAAAGAATGTGAAGCCCTGATGTAAAAGGGGCACATCTTTCTGCTCTTCTTTGCTCAATTCTCAGTAAGTAAAAACAACCTTGTATTAAAATGATATATGGAATATATTACAGAATACAATGACTAAAAAATTTGCATCAATTTCTATAACACATAAGACTCCAAATAAACTGTATGTTGTGGAAAAAGGTTTTGGCCACATTTTCAGAGACCTGGGGTCACAGGTTTGTTCTTCTGTGCCCTGGGGGTACTTTGGTGGAAAACTGGGATGTAGAAGTGCAGTGGAAGGAGGCCAGGCTTTAGAATCAGACACAGCTGAGTGTGAATCCCTACTCCTCCACGTTTCCTGAGAGTCTGACTTTGACCAAGTCACTGTACTTTAAGCCTCCGTGTCCTCAGAATGTTATTTAATATGAAGATCTATAAAATAGGTAGCAAGTAGTTGGCGGAGGCAGGGTGAGGTCTAAAAAAAATATCGCACAGGGGCACCTGGGTGGCTCAGTCGGTTAAGCGTCTGCCTTCGGCTCAGGTCATGATCCCAGGGTCCTGGGATCGAGCCCCGCATCGGGCTCCCTGCTCTGCGGGAAGCCTGCTTCTCCGTCTCCCACTCCCCCTGCTTGTGTTCCCTCTCTCGCTGTGTCTCTCTGTGTCAAATAATAAGTAAATAAAATCTTTAAAAAAGTTAAAAAAAAAAAATCACACAAGTCATGCTCCTGCCTAAAACCTTTCAGCAGCAACTTTTGTCCTTTGAGTAAGCCCTACATGGCTCCATCTCAGATTCTAAACCTTTTGGGGCACAGACCCTCTTTGGCAGTCTGGTGAAGCCTACGAGGTCTTTCTTAGAATGTTTTAAATGTAATACATATGATTATAAAGGCAACCACCATTCATATTGAAATAAAAAACTATGCCACAGTAATATCTGTGCTCCTCTACTAACATCAAATAACGTGATGTAGCGGCAGTTCCAGTAACTATAGTAATTCTGAAGTAGTGATGAACAAACAACATTTTAGGAGATCTGTAACAAATGTAATTTGATTTGAAAGTATCTGTGACTTCTGGTTGTGAAAGTCACAGATACTCCTGCTGCAAATGTGGGTTTTTTTCCTCTGCCTGCATTCATGATTGAAGGAGATGCTAAATTTCATCTAGATGCGAGTGAAGATGAAAATGTATTTTTTTTATGCCAGTTTGTGGAACCCTGGATTCCACCCACGGATCCTGGGGAGGCCCAGGAACACAGGCGAAGAGCCACTATTCTACAAACACTGGCTCCCGCCGTGCTCACTGATCTCATGTCCCCTTACCATCCCTCTGCCCACCACACTCTGGCAACACTGACCACTCGATCTCCAAACACATTAAATTGCCCCGCCTCAGAGCTTTTGCTTTTCTATCTGGAATGCTCTGCCCTTGGCTCTTTGCATGGTGTTTCTTTCCTGTTGTCTTCATCTCAGCTCAAGCGTCACCTCCTCTGAGAGGGCTGCCCTGACCAGCCCCACCTAAAGTACCCCCTCCCCTAGCCATCCTTATTGTACCACTATCTGAAATGGATTTATATGGTCTCAATATGGACTCTCCTTTTCCCTGCCCTAGAAAGCAAGCTCCATGGGAGCAGGAACCTCATCTACATGTTCAGCGCCATAATCCCAGCATCTAGAACAGTGTTTGGCAAAAAGGAGGAGTCCAATACATCTTTGCCAAATGAAAGAAAAGAAGTGGGGACTCCACAAATGTTACTGCTCCCATCCTTCACTCTGTGTTTTAGGTACTGTGAGGAAACAAAGACGTGAAAGACAAACTCCTGCCCTCAAGTAGTTTACAATCTAGTGGAGGTGGGAGGTGGCCCTGTGGAAGGTGGAGAGGCCTTCCCACTCTGCTGTACAACTATGGACAAATCTCTCGTAGGGCCTCAGTCTCCACAGTGCCAGATGAATGGCTCGGACAAATTTATCTCCATGGTCTCATATGGTCTATGGTTTATGATCATTAGGAGCTAACAGTGCAAGTAGTATATATAAGAAGTGAGGGGTTTTGAAACCCCAAGGGGAGGAAACTTCACAGAGGAGGACAAGACTTGGAAGGGCTTTGAAGGGTAATCAGCCCCCAACAAATAATGAGAAGGCGGGATTTTCAGAGTAATGAACTATCCCTGTTGAAAGAAACGTTACAGGTTAAACCACTAGATAATGCTGTGGCCATCTCTATATGAGGCCATTTCTGGAGATGTAACATAATAGCCTAGCCCTCAGATGTAACCCAGCATGGTGGTTAAGAGTATGAGCTGTACAATGGCACTCCCTGGGTTCAAATCCCAGCTCTGGAGCTCACTAGCTATGTGAACTTAGACTAATTACTTAACTTTTTGGTGTCTCAGTTCTCCCCCCTGTAAAATGAGAAGAACAATACTATTAACTTCGTGGGGTTATGGTCAAGATTAAGTGAGAAAATGAATATAATATGCTTAACATACATTCAGCAAATGCTCCTTTTGATTCTTTCTGTTGAGTGGTTTTCTAGTGTGTCAAACTTACTATGTATCCCCCCAAACCATTTTTTTTAAAGATTTTATTTATTTATTTGAGAGAGAGAATGAGATAGAGAGCATGAGAGCGGGGAGGGTCAGAGAGAGAGGCAGACTCCCCGCTGAGCAGGGAGCCCGATGCGGGACTCGATCCCGGGACTCCAGGATCATGACCCGAGCCGAAGGCAGTCGCTTAACCAACTGAGCCACCCAGGCGCCCCCCCCCAAAACCATTTTTCCCTTCTTCCATTGTAACTGAATTTTTACTAGCTAGAGACTATTCAGTTTGGAGTTTCTACAGCCAATATATAACTATATCGTACCTTTTCCTTGACATTCACATGTGTATTGAGTTCAGCCATCTTGCTTCTAGTGGAATAAGCCCTATAAAGAAGGAAAAAAAGGTTAAAGTTTTAAAATTGATTTTTCAATGTTTATTTTCATGCTCTCTCCCAACATAGTAAACAATTTCATTCAGCCATAATCATAAATACTATTTTAGAATGTAAAAATACTTTCAAGCTAAGCATTTGTCTTAGATATGTTCTAAAAGCATGTTATGATAACTCTAGAAGACAATGTAAAATCTTTTATTCATACTGTATTGACATGAAAAATGACAAAGGCAGATGGGTGTGCACCCAAACTGTGTTTCTTATTAAGTAAAAGAAAGGTGGTCAAAAACAGTGAGAGGAGGAAAAGCATACCTATTTTAACTGGGCATTGTCATCCCAATCCTTGCTATCCCAAAACTCTTATTTGCCTCTAGTTAATATAACAAACATTTAATGAGTCTTTCCTGCATATACATAACTATACCAAAGCTCTCGAGGAAAAAACAGAATAAATGATTCCAGATTTAAACATAAGAAACACTGTACATAACTTTTTAAACTGGCTTTTTCACATATGACCATCCTTCCAGATCAAGGCATATATATTCCTTCACCACAATTTTAATGACTATAAATTCATGACCTCTATCAAATGGAGTGTTAAAGTTGCCTATAATCTTTCTGTCTCCCTAAATTCTTTAGGTTTTCTACCTCTGGTGTCCAATCTTCTCTGTGAAGTGACCCACTCAGGGAAGATCTCTATTCTTAATAAGAAGTGGTGGTATTTTCTTTCTTCTCATCTGGTCTAAATCTTTCACCATTATTATGGAAGACAGAACTTAAGTCTTTAATAGTTTCAATCTCTTTTTGGAATAGAGCATAAATGACTTAAATGGGCAAACAGATTGGTTCAGAAATTAGCAGCAGGATAGGCCAAGATATCGATACACTCCCTATTTGCATGTTTAACGCTTTTTGTCAAGCAAGAAGCACTGAAACTCTAAGATTCTTTTTGACTCATGCTACAATGAGAGTCTCTAGAGTTGATACATTTCAGGGATAACTTGCAATAGTTCTCTGATTTCTCCTCACCATTTTGTTTTAAATTTAGGTCTTAAATAAAACATACATTCAGATCCATTATCTTTTGTTGATTTAGGATGAAAGCTTGGCAATATGTAATCTTAACTCTACTACCACTCAAATAGGAAACCCACATAGATATATTATTATGTATTATCAGATATATAAACAGTAAGATTTCATTTTCATAAGTTTCCAAATGATAATGCCACTCACACATGCATTTGGGCACAGTAGCAGGAGAGACTCGGAGAACTCAATCCCCAGTAAGACAGCTCGTTCCCATATGCTCTGTCTGCAAAGAGTGTCCATGCCACTGAATACAGCTCCCATTTAAATAACTGTCCCAAATGGCAAATTCTACATCCTCTGACTTGGCATATGGCAGAAAGCAAATAATACTAGCTGGGGAGGGGGGCGGCCTGGGTGGCACAGTCAGTTAGACCCACTTTTGGGTTTCGGCTCAGGTCGTGATCTCAGGGGCATGAGATTGAGTCCTGAGTCTGGCTCCAAGCTCAGCAGGGAGTCTGAGATTCTCTGCCCCTCCCCCTGCACTGCACTGTCGCTCTTTCTCTCTCTCTCAAATAAATAATCTTAAAAAAAAATACTAGCTGGCAAATAATACCTGAATTTTCCTCTCATTTCTTGCTGCTTCTGAGAATTACTAGTAACAGAGAATGGGATTATTTTCTGATGGTTGATTTTCTTATTCAAATGGAAGTTTTGGCATGTAAACACACTGTATACACGTGGATTTTTCTGCGCATGACAGTGTGTGTGTGTGAGAGAGAGAGAGAGAAAGGAAACAAGGGTGGGGGAGGGGCGGATACGGGTTATACCTATGGAACTATGAAGGATCAAGGGTGACAGCTGGATTTAGTGTCATTTGTTAGGATAGATCTGTGAGCCACAACTCCTTTCATTAGACTACATTAGCTAAATCTTCTGGACACGTCTAATCTTGCCATTATAGATATGTGAAATCTGATAGAAAAAGCATTTTGTTTTTGTTTTGCTTTGATGTCTAGGATTTGGGTGTGAAGCATTTTCTAAGGCTGGAGTGTTATAATCCATGGAGGAATCAGGGAAGAATTCCATTGAGGACAGAAAATTTCTGAGATCTGAGGAGGTGGCAGCACTGAATGGTGCACTATATTTGTAGATGAAAAATATACACATATAGATGTACCTTTCTTTTACTTAATATATATACTTATATATATTTTCTTGGCAATTCCCTTTCTCTTTGACCTCAAAGTCTAACTCAAGAAGACTCTTCTTTGGTTGTGGTGCCAGTGGATTAATTACAACATTTTGTGTATGTTTGCGTGTGTGTGTGTGTGTGTGTGCGTGTAAGGAAAAGCTGGCTCTGAGGATGGAATGGGGCTATTATAGGTTTCTCAGATGGAAGGATAGGATAAAGATATTGGTAGGGGCTGTTCTTTGCCCATCTTATTTTCTTAATCCTCCTTGCCTGTGTGGAGTGCTGTGTCTACAGGCTGTACCTTCCAGGTGGATTCCAATGAATGCTCTCTCCACAGCAAGGCTTTCTGCTGGCTGGCGTATAACAGAGAGATGGGGAAATCAGCTATAGTTCCAGTTAGGGAAACTAGATGAAGGATATTAGTCTAAATAGAACACAAATTTGGTTTGCCTTGAAGAATTAAGAGTTTAAATGGCTAGACAGTCAAACTGAGTTCTATCGCTAAGGACAAACGTTAGGGCAAGGTTGATCATCCGTGTGCTGAAGGTCCTTGTTAAATGTCCACACCCTCAGTTTGGCACCAGCCCCTCTGGATTATTCCGAAGCACACCTCACAGTGGCATGCCATCATACGCGCCTTACCCTTCCTGAGCTGACTTTCTCTCCCCTATAAAAATGAAACTGTGCTGTGCCTCTATTCTTTTGGGATTCTCTTTTCTGCCATGAACTCCATCTGGACAGTCTGATCAATTTGATCTGAATCTTAATTGTTTAACTTATTTTTAAATTTTACTTATTTATTTGTCAGAGAGAGAGAGAGCACAAGCAGGGGGAGCAGCAGCCTCCCTGCTAAGCAAGGAACCCAATGCAGGACTCGATCCCAGGACCCTGGAATCATGACCTGAGTCAAAGGCAGACACTTAATGACTGAGCCGCCCAGGCATCCCTTAATTGTTTAACTTAGATAGTTAAAGAACTTCTCCTTTAGGACGGATATTGTCACCTCCTCCAAAATAATAAGCCCAGAGTTTGGCAACTTAGAGTTGCAGACCCCTTAGCTAATCTGAGAGGCCTCTAATGCTGTGAGTGACAGGGGTTTGGGACTAACAGACCTCCTTATTTCCCTTGCATCACACTTGGTCACCACACATGGTAGTTTATCATTATGGGACAGGACTGATGCCCATATCCTAACATACCTTGATCAAAAGAGCTTTAAATCCAGAAGAAAAGTACAGGGATCTCTGACTTCTTGGCAAAACATCTGGTTTCTAATTCCTACTATCACTTAAGAGTGTTCTCAGAACTGACCAGTTACTGAAGCCCAATTATTCAAATCCATAAATACGTGTTCTGTGCCTATCAATCAATCAATATAAAATTAAAATAACCAGAATTCTGATACCGACGTAACGTTTCAATAGCTTAGGTATTGCTTGAAATTTTTTTCCTTAAAGTTGTACTTTAGCTTTCAGTAATAACATTACAAACATACATAATCATTTAAGTTTTATATATATCCTAGAGAAAAATAAAGATCAAGAAAACTGTTGACTGAAATGTATGAAATAACAGATTAATCTCTTACTTCGTTCTAGATATATGTGTGTGTGTGTGTATTCCATAGTCAAAAAATTTACTAGGAAAAGATATCAATCCCAAAGAAAAGAATTTCACAATTTATCACCCATATATCATCTATATACTTCTCCAGTGCAAAATTAATAATCCGCAAATATGGCTACCACTAGTCACTTCATGGGCAAAGTTGTATCAAACTGAACTACTCATTATGCAAAGATCTTACTCTGGCAAATATGTTTCAGCATTTCTAATTAATACAAATCGTGAAATTCAATATATATGTCAATCTAATCAGTTACCAAACTCTGAGTTTAAAAAATATATGTATTTCTAATTCTTATGCAATCATATACAACATAAAAAGTGAAAACAAGGTTTTGAAATGCCAAATTGCTTTCTGACTCTGTTTCCCTCGTGTGTTACTGTGTAGACAGGAATGAAGTTTCACTTTTGTTTCTCTGAAACCTATTACTGCTTTTAGATTCACTTTCTTGTTCTCAGGTACTACATCACTTTTCTTGACATGGATTCAGGGAACCAGAGGTAATACATAAGAAAAATTTTAAAATAATGATTTTAGCAATTTTTTCAAGGCCATTTACGCAAAATTCTTCCATGATTTATAAAAGCATAAAGATCATAATGCATAATTGGAGTTGTTAATAGGGTATTTCATAAATTATCACAATGTAGCTGAAGGAGATAATTAAATGGCGGACATCCCGACAAATAAGGTACAGAGAGGGAAGATGAGCAAGTTCGTAGAAGATGGGGATCAACTTGACTTTCTGGCTGATCATCAGAATCAACTGGAGAGCTTTCAGAAATAGGGAGCTCTGGAACCCAATGCCAATTGGTATGAGGGGGTTGAGGCCTGAGAAAAGCAACTCTCCAGGTCATTTTCATGCAAAGCCAGATCTGAATGTGGCTGGGCTGAACCGGAATGTGCTGGGACTGTAAAATATATCCTTGATTTCAGAGACTTACAACAAAAAAGGAATGTAAACCGTCTCAATATTTTTCAGATCTATCATGTGTTGAGATGATAATATTTGACATATGGGGTTACATAAAATACAACATTAAAATTAATTTCGCCCATTTCTTTTTACTTTTTTAAAGGTGACTACTAGAAAATTTTAAATGGCCTATGTGGCTTACACTGTGTTTCTATTGGAAAGTCCTGTCCTGGAGTAGCTGCTTTTAGTTTGATTCCCAGAAGGGTAGTATCAGCGTCACCTAGGAACTTGCTAGAAATGCCAATTTTCTGCCCCTCGTTAGACAAGACTGAAGCCTAAGCTCTGGCGTGGGGGCAGCTCAGCAGTGAGCATTTCGTCGGCCCCTGGGGCATTCCGATGCACACAGCTGAGTGGGTCTCTAAGCTTTGAGAACAACTACTCTCAAGTCTCCATCCTGGGAATATTAAGAAAGGGCCTCTTCCTGGATCTCAACCACTATACACACACATAGATTCTTATAGAAGCCTATATAGATAAATGGGGGGCCAGTTTCCCACAGATTACATTAAAGAATGATCTTTCCACCAACATTTATTAATAATAATTAACACGCTTATGGAGCATTTATAATGCCAGGCACTCTGTTAAGTGCTCAACATTTTTTTCAGTTAACCCTCCCCCTATAAAATAGAAATTATGATTATCCCCCGTTTTATCCATGTGAATGCTGAGGCACAGAAATTCAGTAATTAAGCCAGGGTCGCAGAGTAAATAGCAGGCCCAGGACTCAACCCTGGGGGCAGTCTGACTCTGGAGCCCACAGCCAGTGTGCTTATGGCACCTCAAAACCATCGTAAACAAGTCATGGGGCTCACTGTATATGAACTGCAGCAAGAATTCTGCAGGGAGAACGGAACCCATCCCAGGCATTGCCTTCTCAAGCGGGACAGGCAGGTGAGGTAGGCCTTGTGCCTACGCAGGGCATACACACTGCAGAGCAAAACCACTAAACTCACACAGGAACGGACAGGAATATACTTGTTATAAAGAGATGGCTGTTTCCCTGCAGCTTCCTACCTCAGATGAGAGTGTAGAAAGCTGCGTTTAGCTGGCCCTGAGCCAACAAAGTGCTTCCTTGGCTCTTCGATGCTGCCCAGGGGCTCCATGACATTCCAGGGCCTGAGGTTTAACTGCTTCTTCTTTCTAGATTAAAATAATTAAAGTGTCCATGTGTCTGACTCTGGTACAGCCCAGACAGTGCTGTGATCACGTGGGTACTCCTGAGACTTCTTCTCATGGCTGTCTCAGAGAGGAAGAATCAAGACTGATCTTGTGGGTAGGTAGTCAATTACTCAATGTGATTGGCGGGAGCAGCAAAAAGACTCAGTCAAAACAGAGTGTCCACCAGTCTCCTAGAGTGCCAGCTCCTAACCTGTATAAACTTAAGAGACATCTGCATTTTTACTCGGTTTACCTCTGGAAGAAGGCAGAATACAACAGATTAATTTATTTCCTTCTCTACTGCCATCAATGGGTCCTTAGCAGAGAGCAGTGCTATGAGAGAACGAGAAAGAGGTCAGGTAAGTTTTGACTAGATCTGTCTATGTGGGGCACCACATCCTGATGGACATCTGAAGAAAGTTCTGGAGTGTCACCGTATAGCATGAGGGCCTCAGGTCTCCTGCTACAGAATAAGACGCTGGAGTTGCAGGGGAAGAAAAATAATTTTACCTATGCCCTTCTGAGTTCTTACCTGACAACCCTCTGTAATAAAAGACAGATTAACAAGAGAAAAACGAACAGAAGTTTATTAACGTGTGTACCTCCTGTCTACACAGGAGATACCGAGGGAAAAGGGAGGAAGCTCCCAACGGGGCTTAGAATTCAGAATTAAATACCATCTTAACAGGGAAAGGGGAGGAGGGGTGTAGGCCTCTCAGGGGAGAGCAAAAGATTTTTAGGAGAGATGAGAGGGACGATAGTTCATGACAAAGTGTGTCGGAGTGTGGTGTCAACTTCTAGGCTCCTCTCCTAGGACGGGAGTCAACAGTCCTACCTGGTTGACAAAACTGACCAAGAGGAGTTCAGACACTGCCTCTCCCTGCATTTGCTGTTTTTCAAGCGCCTATAGCCCACAAAAGTCAATAGGTCAAAGGGGCATAGTTTGGCAGCAAGTCCTGAACTCCTACAGTCATATTTTGGGGCAGCATAGTCTCTATCCTTCAGAGAATGACCTCTGTGGTCCTCTTAAGCTCTCAGGACTACACGTGTGGAAGGGCCCTGGGAGTGATGGGAACGTTCAACAAGTAAGGCGGCAGAAAGTTGAAAATACACCTTAAAAAAATAAAAGGCGTGGGTGCCATTGCAATGTACTAGGCTGTTTCCCTGAAAAGATCACCTTTAAACTGGGCAGGGACTAACTGTCCAGTCCCCCAACACAACCAGGGGTACCTGCACGTCTGCTGAGGAGGGAAACAGTGTTCCTTCAACAAAACCGGGACTTCGTCTAAATGGCACATGACATAGGACTTCTGTGGCTTGACTCTCCCATTGCCTAATCCTTCTCTTCTGTTTTGTGCTGTCTTCCCTTTCCCTCAGTCCTTTGCTGTTCCTTATCTGGTGTTGTAATTACCGAGCTCTCTTCTATTCCAAGTGCTTTAGCTCTTTCTTCCCTGGTTTAATTCCCACAGTTTAATAAAAATTCTTGTGCAGTGCCTTGTTCCTCAGAGGAAAGCTGCTTTAATTATTAGGAATGAGGACACATAAACAATGAAACAGAGAATGGTGACTGAAATATGAATTTCATATAAAGATACTTACCTAGATTTTTTTGTTTAATTTGGAGGGAAAAAAACACCTCAAGGTTGCATTTTTATTCAAAGACACTTCAATGTACTAAACTCACTGTTAGAACAACTTGGCTGAAAAGCATTTTAAGGGCAAATGTCAGAAAAAATTTCACATTTAAAAGCCCAGGCTCTGCCTCTTTTGAAAGGCAGGGTTAGCCTTTGGTTTAGAAATGTCGCTGCCTACGAAGTTCTTTGTGGGGAGAAGAAAGAAAATTGAATGTTTTATTTAAACAGGTCATTAGCAGTCGATACTTATTTGAAAAGGCCTGCTTCCAGAGGCAGATAAAAGCTTCCAATCACTTAGAATATCACTTGAGCGCATCTAGGGCAAGATGTGCTGCTGATGCCAGTTCCAGACCTCTCCGGGAGAACGTCTTCACTCAACAGCCCAGCACTGGAGTAGAGGCAGAGTCCTCCAAATTGTCCACCCTTGTATATGCTGCACGCATAGGCAGCAGAGAGCACAAAGCACAAAGCACACTCTATGGCAGGCCCAGCTTTGAATTTTCCATTTTAGTACTGGCAAATGCGTATGAATGAAGATTAACCATTTTTGCATAGAGTGCCAAACCACCTCCCCCAGGCAGCAGAATGCAAATGGAAGCAAAAGAGCAGAGGGCAACTAAAATCAATGCAGCAGATCCCAGGCTCTGCAAGCACATGGGGTGGGCGTGTGGCAGGCTTTATTAGCATTCAGCTGTGGCATGATTTTTCTCTTTAATGTGAAATTATTTCATTTCATAGGGTTCTGACGGCTTGAGAATATAAATAAATGCCTTTTTCTAGAAGTGACCCGATGCTGGCTCCTGGAAGGCTCTGCTTCTGAAAGCAAGCATATGTTTCCATAGAGATGTGGGTGACCCGGGCCCAGTGCAAGTACCCACTTGTACCAGCCGTTCAATTATGTTTCAAGATGCAGTGATGTCAGCTCAAGTCTTTAAAACATGTCCATCCTCAGAGACGCCTTGGGAAAGGTGAGGTGACTGGCATTATGAGGTTCAGAAGGAGAAATTCTGCCCTCCTCATGCACGCCGTAATAGGCTCTCTTCCCGCAGATTACACCTGCTTGCCCCCCACCCCCCTACTGCCCCTTGAGCAAATCTCTGATCCCGGACGGGTGTGGACAAAAAAACCAAGCACGGTTCGTCTTCACACACCTGAGCACCAAGTGCCTTACACAGACTCCCCAAAATGCTGAAAAAGAACATGCTTTCCCTCTCTTTCCTAGCCCCCAGTTCTTCGACTAGCTGTGAGCAATTCTTACAGAGGGCAATGCTTGTTCTTATTATGTGACAGACATTCACTGGACACCTACCATGTGCCAGGCTCCACGGGGAATGCCGGCAGTGGTTACAAAGTAACGCTTACGCACTTCTCATGTAGCAACTCATTTAATCCTCATAATAATTCTATGGAGTAAGCTCGCCTCATTTTATAGAAAAAGAAATGGAAGCACAGAGAGTAAGCTATTTACTCCAGTCACACTGCCAGTTAAGTGCCTGAGCTGAGCTCTCAACTGGGACCTCCTGAATCCTATCACCGGATGGAGACAGACATGTACACAAAAACACAGACGAAGGCCAGACGAGGAGGTGGAGAAGGAAATCAGAGCTGGCATGGAGCTGGCTCAGGGACGTGGGCGGAGCAGCCCTTGGGCTGCCTGCGAGTCTTGTCGCGGACACGGGGCATGGCAGAGGGCTCGAGGCGGGCTTGCCGTCAGTGGGGGCTGTATGCTTTTTAAAACTTTTTATAGCAGCTTTATAAAGAAAACGTTGATACTCATCTCCAAAGAAAACATGCATTGTGGTTCTGCAACATAACTCTGGACTGGCAAAGAGAAATCCTAACCAAACTTGGCAAAGAAAAGCTACACGTTTGTAGCCAGCTCTGGGGAAGCTGGCTCATTTGTCGTGGAATAAACCACCTGGTAAAGGAACCATCCTCTTTTCGGAGCCGAGTCTGCTTTCAAAAGTCTCTGTTCCAAGAAGCTCACAATATTCCTAATTCATGAAGTCAGAGCTCTTTTAGTAAAGATTTAATGATTTTCTCAAAGTAGCAGAGAAGGGTTTTGCCTACTTCCTTGAAATGGCACTGGCCGAGTAAAGACAGTGTAAGATGACTGCCTCACATGCCCTGGCCCTGGGTGGCGGGGGAAGTACCAGGAAACTGAGGCAGCACCTTGATATCCAGCAGCAGAGAGCCCACCAGCAGCCAGCCCCTTTAATGCGTTGAC
>NW_023270377.1:34302960-34334097 GCF_011800145.1 Mirounga leonina
GCAGCAGAGAGCCCACCAGCAGCCAGCCCCTTTAATGCGTTGACCCCGCCCCGCCCCCCCTGCCCACCACAATTACTGTTCCTCCTAAGGCTTTCTGACAAAATCAGCTTCAACTCACTCTTTGAGGCTTCCTGGCGTGCTCCAGATCAAGGTGCCCAGTGCAAGGCCCGAGCTTCTGGCTTTCTCAACAGGCAGATAAGCCCTGCTCTCCAACTGGCCCCCTTTATCAACACGCCTTTACCATGACCAGTAAGTCATCTCGATAGTGACGCAGGTGGAATCAGAAACCCGTAGGTGGCAGGATCCTGGGTGTGGCCCAGTAACGGCAGTAGGCTGGTGGCCTCAGCCACCTGAGAGGCGCGGAGGGGCTCACCTTCTGAGAAAAGGCTTGTTAACTGGCCGGTGCTTTTGCCTTCAGGCCCCTATTAGTGAATGGCCGGTTCTTCAGTCTTCTTATCTTAGGGAAGGCACAGCTGTAAGACCGAACTGGCAACCTTTACGCTGACTGCCTCAGACGCTGAGGGACAGTACAGGCTGGGACTCTAGTCATCATTCCAAAGGTCAGCTTCTGGGTATGGTCATCTGCTAAACGCTTCTAATCTTCCCGTGACACTGGTGCAGGTGTGTCAATCAATTAGCAAACATTCCTGGCACTGCACCCTGAGGCTTGCTCTCTCCCCTCCCCCTTCTAAAACCTGTTCCTGGTTCTAGACCTAACTGGAAGCATCTGCTGGCTAATTCTGCACTAAATGAATCATGTACTACCATGTCCATGGGTACATACATTTTACGAGGGGTCACGCTCTCATCCAGAGGAATGAAATTCTCATGGTGAGGGTTCAGTCTTTACCAGTGAAAAGCTAATGTGAGGTGTATGGGGTGGGGATAGCCACCGGCGGAGGAGGGGGCAAGGCAGGCAGAATGGAGGCTTTCTTACCTGTCATGCCTGTTCTACCTGGAGGGAAGTTAGTCCTGGATATGTTACCTCTGTTTGTTGGTTTGATTTTTAAAAAACTAGTATGTGAATTCGACATGTTTTCAGAAAGGTGTTATTTCCCCTTAGGGTCAGGCCTGTCGTGGTCCCCAGCATCAGAGCCCATGTCAGTCACCACCCACAGGCAAAGTCATCCAAGGACACCCCCCCACACACACACAGCACAGCCGGCCCTGTGGTAGAGTGGTGGAGGCGTGGGCATGAATTAAGGTGCTTCTGTCAACATCCACAGCATCTTGGGCCCCTAAATGATTGCGGAGAGGAAACTGCCTATTTTCTGCTATTCAGATTCTTCCTTATCTTCTTATGACAGAAAATAAATAATTACCATTTACCACGTTGGAATCCCAATTCTGCCTCTTACTAGTTTTGGGATTTGGGCAGACTACCCCACCTCTCTATGGCTCTGTTTCCTCATCAGTATAATAAGGATGATAATAATAAGGACCTCACTGGGGGGTAATGAGGATGACATGAGTTCATGTTCGTAAAAGTGATTAAAACAGCGCTTGGCACACAGTAGGAGTTATAAAATAAATATAGAGAGGGGCGCCTGGGTGGCTCAGTTGGTTAAGCGACTCCCTTCGGCTCAGGTCATGATCCTGGAGTCCCTGGATCGAGTCCCGCATCGGGCTCCCTGCTCGGCAGGGAGCCTGCTTCTCCCTCTGACCCTACCCCCTCTCATGTGCTTTCTCTCATTCTCTCTCTCTCAAATAAATAAATAAATAAATAAATAAATAAATAAATAAATAAATAAATAAATAGAAATCATCTCACTAGATTCTTCCATAGCCTGTGTGGTTGCTTTTCCATAATCCTCATTTTACAGGTGAGAAACTAAGACTAGCATCTAGCTGGTCACGCAGGTAGCCAGTGATGGGGCTGGCCCTCGAAATGCAAACTTCTGACCACAAATTGTCCTTATAGGGCTACACCCTCCCCTCCCCTGGACACTGACACCTTATGGGAGGACGAGGGCAACTCGAGGGAGGCATGGGTGGCAGGCCGCAAGCCCGGATGCAGCGTTGCCAAGAAGGATATAAACTCGCAGGGCTCTGACTATGCCCACAGAGTAATTTGTTTTTCATGTTCTTTTTCACGAAGACCTCTTCCCTGCGGAATGGCTTGGAAACCCAGGCCAGGTCACAGTTTCCGGCCGTGTGGCTAACTAGATATGATCGGAGCTCCAGTGACCAAATTCATAGCTAAGGTACTTGTCTTCAGAGGACAATAAGCAGTTACAATACAGAGAGAGCAAAGTTCAAATGAAGTCTTAGGGCTAATTAGAGAACAAATTAAAAATTACTACATCTCCTTTCATACATTCTGATTTCAGGTAACTGTATTAAGATGGGTAAGAGAGAATTAATATGATTTTTAATGCCCTTGAGTTTATTCTAATGTAATCACAGATAATAAAAACTCATTTTGACTATTTTATGATATGCTAAAAATTCTACAGGTCATATTTACTATCTTAGTAAGTTTTCTTTCAATTTCTAATTGTAATAAAAAATAGAAATTTGTCACCTGAAATATGCTATGATGGGAAAATTAATAAGAACTTTTAAAGCACTTCAAATATACAAGATATTAATAGATTTAATGAATTACAAAAAGAATTCCTTCCCTTTCAAAGGCCTGTCTCTGATAAATTCCACTTCTCCTTCTCTTTTCCAAAGTACCTATCAGAGTGCCTCGGACAATTAAATGTTCAGTGAAGATGTGGAAAAAGAGGAATAAATGTCTTCTCATTTTATTTTTCCTTCCTTGGTTGCAATGAGCCTTTAATAATTCATTCCCTGGCGTTCAACGTCTAGGACTGGGTTATCACTTTATTTATTTATTTTTTTTAAAGATTTTATTTATTTATTTGAGAGAGAGAGAATGAGAGACAGAGAGCATGAGAGGGAGGAGGGTCAGAGGGAGAAGCAGACTCCCTGCCGAGCAGGGAGCCCGATGCGGGACTCGATCCCGGGACTCCAGGATCATGACCTGAGCTGAAGGCAGTCGCTTAACCAACTGAGCCACCCAGGCGCCCCTAGGACTGGGTTATCACTTTAAACGCCACCATTAAAACCAGCATTGGCAAGGGCTGTTCTAACCACGTCACTTTACACACCCTCCAATCCACTCCCTTTCCTCCTCCCCCGGTATCTCTAACCCTGCAATATTTTGGTCATTCTCAGGGTCAAGGTCTAATCATGAGCACTAAAGCCCTCAACATCTTTCTATATCAAACCTCAGGTGTCACATCTCTTTAACCAGGTAACTTCCTCAATGTCTTCTACTTATTTTATTTCTTCCTCACGCAAAGTCTTGTGTTCAGGGTAACCAAATCACTAAACTAGCCCTCTAGTTCATTCCTCTCCATCAAAACCTATACTCAGCCCAAAAGGGCTGAAACTGTACACTTTCTATGGAATCTGAGAGAACAAAAATTAATTGGTTTTCACAACCCAATGCTAAATACATTTAACCACTAACCCTACCATTTATATACCCCTATTAACTCTACCCACAGATATGGATTTTTATTGCTGCATTCACCCATATGTATGCTGTGGGTTCTTTGTAAACCTTTCACGGCTGCCTGCTTACTCCTTTAGTTTACAGCATGAGAAGCCTGGGAGCACACACCTCACCCTCTCTCCTCTGCGTTGAGCTCCAGCCTGCCCTGTGGCTCAACTCACACCGGGGGAAGTTCAGAAAGCACTGAATGCTTACGATGGTCTATAGGCCTCAGCAATATGTAGTTTAATCTCTTCCAAATCATTTTTCTAAAGATTGAATCAAAACTGGTTTTTGTACAGTAGTTCAAATATTGTACAGGCCTCTCAAATAAATATAATACCGTATATTATCTCCCTTTGGAAGACTTTCTGTTAGTCATCCAATCTACCTTAAAGCAATTTTCAGGTGTAAATGTATTAGGTTTTGATCACTTGTTTGATGAAAAAGATCCATCTCTCACAGCCTCGATTCCACTTATACCCATTCTTGGCAGACTGATAGAGACAAGCAATCAGGGTGGTTTGATTTTTTTACTAATGCTAAAAATGTCATTATCCAGCCAGAGAACATGCCCTTTGAGGGTGCTCCCTGTGGCCTGGACACTGAATGTAGAGGGTCCTTACATCTATGTCCCTGTGGGAAATGATACTCAATGCTTCTCGAGGGATGGATATTGTGGGGCATTGGCTGGGGGTGTGTCAGAACCAAGAGAAATAAGAATGCCAGTAATGGAATCGTAAATCATTCTGAAATGTCTACAATCATGTTTATAAAAGGGGCTTCTTAGAGGGGCAAGAAGACTTTAGTTTAGGTGGGTTTATCAGACAGGGCTTCTGAGGGGAGGGGCTCTTTTACGCTACTTTAAGGAAGTGCTGGTAATGATGGGAATGGCATTTCAAGTTAAGAGGAAAAGCAAAACTGAACCTCTCTGGCAGAAACAAGTAAGTCACACATGAGGCCGGAAATAAAGCCTGCCTCCAGACTGCACAGAAGTCAATTGATAAATATTTACTGGGGGTCCGCTATGTATCTTGGCTAGTAGATGTAAAGTGTTCAACTTATTGTAATGCAGTATAATTTTAAGATTGGCTCTGAACAGAGATAAGATTAGCAGGCAGTAAGCAATTAGATGACACCAGAAAGCAGTTGGTGAAAGGTGTTATATGGTGAGGTTTCAATTATACACTTGCCCTGTTCGTAATGCAGCAAAGAGATAATGTCCTTGTTTTGCTTTCCTTTTAGCAAATGGGAGAGTTCCTTCTCATCCCTACCTCACCCCAATTCTCTGACCCACTCCCCTGTCATTTTTGGTTCCGGGTTCTGAAACTAAACCCAATTTTCTCTATTATTTTTGAAATGCTGAATTGAAAACTTGACCTTTTTTTTTTTAAACCATTTCAACCTGATGCAACTTGATTCTTTGTCCTTTTAGTTTTGCAAAAATATACACTTTAATCTGACTACTATTAAATATATGCTCCAAAACAAATAAAAGCTATGCAGCTGAGTTTCATTTCATTCTGGGAAAGCAACTCATAAATTACATTAAAGATTTCATTTGGTTCTATTTTTACCTGGTTTTGTATCCCGGGAATACCCAAAAGTTAATATTATGTAACTTACCAAACTCTGTCTTGAAAAGGAGATAACCAGACACTGAAAAGACACTCTTGTTTGTTTTACTAAGTAATTCTTTTTAAAAATATGAGTAAGTATTAAAGAGGGAAAATGTCTTTGAAAATTAATCTACTTAAAAAAATCTATTTCTGAATGGCTGCCAGCCAGACTTCAGTTGGGTTTCATTTTTCATTTCAAGCTTTCTAACAATATAGGAATAGACAGAATGAGACCACTCTAGATAACCTCTTGGAAAACATAGGGGAAGGACTGAGGAAAGACTACATAATGCTCACGGTTTTAGTTTAATTTTTTAAAAAATCCTGAAGCTATGCTGTATGATGGGAAAAAAGAAATTGATCTGTGACAAAGCATTCTCCTTCTTCAAACCTCTGAATAATCCATCAGCCTCTTGCTTTACAAAGACTTCTCCTATCTGATAATGCTGCTATGCCTTTAGCAAGAGCTATCATATGCTGAGCTCATTCATTCATCCATCCACTCATTCATTCATTTAACAAACACTTGGAGAGGACCTCCTTTTGCCAGGCACTGTCCTAGGTACTGGGGAAGACAACAGCCAACAAAACAAAAACTCTTCAAGCATCTCGTTGGGTTTTATCCCTTTATGCCTATTTCACCAAGTCCTCACAATGCTCCTGCAAGGTAAGTATCATTATCTTCATTTCATAGATAAGAGAACTAGGCATAGAGGAGTTCAGGGCAAGGTCCCAGAGCCAGTCAATAGCAAGGCAGGGACTCGAATCTCTGAAACTAATTCCCAAGCATGTGCTTATTTCCCTAGATGGCCGCCATTGTTTTGGTTCAATGCACATAAAGGAAACTGTTTAAAAACTATTTAATGGGGTCACTCCAGTTGGGAAATCTTACTATTCACAAGAATTAGAATCAGAAATGTAAAGCTGGCTTGGCAGAAAAGCCAAATGGAATAGAAAAATTATCAACGGGAAGAACAATGTTTTCTCAGTGTTTTAAATTTTGTTCTCCACTTCCCAGTGAGGACAAATCATGGTGGAATACATTTTGCTGAACCATTTTTCATCTTCCTGCTCACCCTTTCCTTTACTTGCTATCTCCTTGTGTTCCTGTCCCCTTCTTCCTATTACCTCTTATGTCTTTGTTATTATTTAAAATTTTTAAAAAATTTCCAGTTGAAGTAGAGTTGACATGGAATATTAACATCTGGTTCTTTAAGTGGAAGATGCTGTCTTGAGAGTAATGTGTCTCCTGGCACAGGATCTGTTCAAGCATAGGCTGGATGACCACTTTGTGGGATGCTGGAGAGGGGATCACTTATAATTCAGGAAAATGGGGGACCTCTGAGTCCCTTGAAACTCCAGGATTCCAAAAGGGGAGACAAGGTAGTATTGTAATCTCTCCTCAGTGTTTCCTCTAAGTTTCCCATGAAGTGTCTCATTCTGCCTTTGTCATGTATTGTCTAAAAGCTTGAAAATGAACACTGAAATCGTTAGGTCTAGCTGATACTTGCTAGGCATACTCCCAGAAGTGAAATATTTCCTCTGGGCTTCTCGTGCCCAGGAGTCTGAGATGGTCATGGAAAGAGCCTGCTTGTAGGCAAGACAGGAAATGCTTCCAAATATATGGCTTTGTTGGAAAATAATTTGTGACTTACCATTGAGGCAGAATTGAAAGAAAACTCACCAGAAAGGAATGAATACCTTCTGTGTAACTTAGATTTTTTGTTTGATTTGGTTAATAATTCAATCTGACTCCCATGGAACGTATCTTCAGGTCTCAACTTACCCACAGTCCTGCAAGCTGGAACAGCTTCAACACTCAACATCCATCCCTCAATACTTGTTTCACAGAGGTCTAGTAATTGTCCACTCTTCTGGAATCTGGAGTTAGAAGGGACTCAGACGTCTTCCTTCTTCCTGACTGCATGTGAGCCTCCCTTCCAACACCCTCATTAAGTGGTCATCCAGTGTCTGCTCAAACATGTTCCATGATGGAGATTCTGCACCTCTTAACATAGCCACTTCTGCATGAGACTAGTTGTGAGTAAATTCTTAGGTAAAATGGAACCAACCACCTTCCTATAATTTCCCATGCAATGTTCCTAGCTATGCCTTCAGATAGTCCATAAATCTGACCACTCTTCCCCACGTGTCACATTTGTCCTATGCATGCTTTCTCTATTCTAGTACGGAATCATTCACAGAATCACAGGATATTAGATTGGGTAAGGACTTCACAAATCTCTAACTTATTTTATAGACAAAACATTTTGTATTGTCAGAACTTTAGAACCTCATTTTTGAGAGTGCATTCATTCCTCATGTGACATAGTATTGCGTATTCTCACCCTGGTATATATGATATCTATACCATATATTATGTTATGCTAGATCATATTATGTACCAAGATATTGTATAACAATATGTGTATATATTCATTCTATGGTTTTATTCTTTTTTTAATGCAACCTAAGATTGCGTTTTATTGACAATCAATCACACTATACATTGGTCATAATGAGCTTATATTAATGAAACCCCCAAGACTTCCTCATTCAATCCATTACTAAGTCCCATTTCCCCAATCTTTACTTTTACAGTTGATTTTTTGGGGGAAACTTAAGTGCATGAGGATACATTTAATTCAAATTAATTTTGTCTTGTTAATTTGGCCAATTTTTCCAGTCTACTGGAATTCTTTTGGATACCAAATCTACAACTTTCCACTTCAGCTCTACATTTCACTTTGGTCATTCACAAGCTTGAAGGATATCGTTTATGTAATTTATGCCATTAAGTAAACAATCTGGTCTTGAATCTCAGCTCTGACACCTAAGAAATGTGTGACCTTGAGAAAGTTACTTAAACTCTCTGTGCTGCAGCTTACTCTTTTATAAAGTGGAAATAAAGTATCAACTGCATAGGATTGTGGTTAAGGATTATATAAACTAATATATGCAGAGTAATAGAAGAGTGTTTGACACATAAGAACCCAACAGGTATCTGTTATTTCGATTATTTTTATCAAATTCATCATTTTTAAAGTCATTGCTAAAGAAATATCTAGAATAAAACAGAAGTAAATGTCTGTAGATCACTTTCTATGATCACATGGACCTATTCTTTAGCACTCTTTGGCTTTAGTTATGCAAGCCTACTTGTGAATCCACTTAACTATTGTTATTCCATTCATATTTCTCTATTAAATCTATAATGCAATCTTGAGATATTGTGAAAACTGGCTGCATGATATTCCTATACACTGTAACTACCACATTTTCTTCATCTTGCATTCTAATTACTCTATTGAACAGGAATATCACTCAGCCCCCTTGATTTCTTGTTGGTACCTAATGATTATCACTTTCATTTCTAAGTGTTCTCAAAAATTTCAGAATAAATTCTAAAATTCTGTTGAGATTCTATGTTTTCTCTTTTTGCCAATCCCCAGGCACTTGGGGCTTTATCCATTTGCTGACATTCCTTCAAGATGGCTGGTTGGAGTGGGAGAGTCCCAAGTGTGAGTGTTCTCAGGCCTGTGGATATAATCTGGGCCAGGAGAACCCAATCCACGAGGAAGGGCTAAGGATCTGGTATTATGCTGCCATGGGCTTCAATTCCCTCTTATCCTCATTTTGTTCTGGAGGCAGAACAGATCCATTTCCCTTATCAGGTGGGAAATCATGATCCTTGATTAAAAGCCAAGAGTAAGAAGAGATGAACAGTCCTTTGTTTTTCTCATCAGAGGTCCTGTCCTTTTCTTGTTCTTTATTCTACAAAAGTAAAATAAAATTCTACAGTAAAAAGTACAACTAAAAATAATACTCTACTCTTGACAGAAATTTAACTATGTTATTATCAAAAACAGGAACAACACACTTGACATCATAAGCATTCCAATTTTCTATGTCTGGTTTATTCTGTGACCTTCATTTTCTGTAGGATTGTTCCTTGCCAGCTTTTTAAGTCCCTTTTGTTGTTTTTAGAATTTTTTTTACATACTTCAGCTCACTTTGGACTCTAGGCTTCCCGACACCATTCTAGTGGGATTATTTCTCTCTTTGGTATTTGTTCTTATTTGCCTGTCCTTCAATTCTTCTTTAAATGGTCTTTTATATTTTGAGTTGATCTGAGCATGCCCTTTGAAGCCATAGCCATCTCTTCTCCTCACTGTTTTAGAACTTTCAAAAACCTCTAGTTTTTTTATTTTATTTGAGAGAGAGAGAATGAGAGAGAGAGAGAGAGCGAGCATGAGAGGGGGGAGGGTCAGAGGGAGAAGCATACTCTCCGCAGAACAGGGAGCCCAATGTAGGACTCGATCCCAGGACTCCAGGATCATGACCTGAGCCGAAGGCAATCGCTTAACCCAACTGAGCCACCCAGGCGCCCTGTCAAACCTCTAGTTCTAATTGTTAAAAAAAACTGTGGACTCTTAGACTTGACAAATGTGTGTGTGTGCATTATCTTTGATAATTTGGAAAAATATTCATGATTATATTATCAGAATTTCATTATTGCTTTTTGCTTAATTCATTATATATACAATGAAGTGTGTGTGTGTGTGTGTGTGTGTATTTATTGGGTATCAGCTATGTGCCAAGTCCTGTCCTATTTACTAGGACACAGAGATAAACATGATAGATACAGTGCTGCCCTCTTGAAGCTTAAAGTTTCACAACAAATAGATAAGTGAGTGCAAAGGCAATCATGATCCAGTGTGATACTGAATTTGAGAAGGGAGGTTTGAGAAGCTTTGAGAGCACATAGAAAGAGCCCTAATCTCAGTTTTAAGAGTTGGGTTTCTCATCTCTTCAGTCTAGAGTCTCAGCCTATAGAATCATATCTATTTCTTCTCTGAGACTTGAAATTTCCCTCCTAATATCTGTGATACATATCTGGCTATAACCATCACCTGCTCCTTGGTTATCACAAAAGCTAAAATGGCATGGTCACTATTTCCCAAGAGTTTGGCACGTAGTAGACACAGAAATATTATTGAACAAATGAATAAAGTTTCCTTCTACTTCTATTTCACCAACCAATTTCTTCTTGGTTAAAATTAGATCCAAAACAGCAGTTCCCTTCATTTCCTTTACCTTCCTAGAGATGAAAATGAGGTAAATTGGTATCTGAAACCCTGTCTTCCTTTAAACATGAATAAGACTTCTAGCAAATGCCTGAATAATTTAAGTTTCTCATCATTCCCATTTACTATTTTTGTGTCACTTTTGTATGCTATATCAGAAATAAATTATATCAATGCTTGATATGGCTGGATGGTCTCAGTTCATTTATCCATGTAAAACTATTTACTGAGTGCTTATTACGTGCAAGAAATTGTTCTGGACGCTGTATTTTTTCCTTCCTCCTTTTAACTTTGCCAAGTGTGTGTCCTTTCTTGGGTTTAGAGATACCCACTCTTCTGCCTACCCTGGAACATCTGGAATCCTGCTGCATAGGAACAACTCATTTTCCTTATTTCTTCTCTGTCAAAAATTCTGCCATTTACCAACCTGTTTTTAACTGCAGATTAATTAAAGCAGGGTTTCTCAATCTTTTGATAAGGAAAACATTCTTCTTTTTCTGTGATGTTACTGAAATATCAAATTAAGTAATTTCTAAATTTCTAATTTCTAAAAGTAATTTCTAAAAGTCAGAGCTATGAGACAAAGCACTACATTGTTTATGAACAGCATCCTTTACCACCTGCCATTAAGAATCATTGATCTTGGGGCTCCTGGGTGGCTTACTTGGTTGGGTGTCTGACTCTTGGTTTCGGCTCAAGTCATGATCTCGCGGTCATGAGATCGAGCCCAATGTGGGGCTCCATGCTCAGTGGGGAGTCTGCTTGGGATCCTCTCTCTCCCTTTGCCTCTGCCTCTCCCCCTCCTTGTGCTCTCTTTCTCTCTCTCTCAAAATACATAAATAATATCTTAAAAAAAAAAGAATCACTGTTCTTAATGATGGAAGTAATTAACATGCTAAAAGGATATACCCAAATTCATAGCATTATTTAGTTGATCATCAACATGAGCAGTAACTTTTAGGGTTTGAACTTTCATTTACATGTTACATGAACATATATGTTCATTTACATATACCCCATATGCAGCATAAAAACCGGAATTCACTTTCAACACTCAGACATGTAAATATGAGCATTATTTTCTTAATTTCTTTGATCTATTTTTGCAAAGTAATTTAAGTAATCTGTAATCGAAAGCAAAAACTGTCCTCCAAATAAACCACCACAATTTATTTTCCATATAAAGATATATTCCTACCTTCTTGAAAAGTATAGATTTTCATCAGAGTTTCTATATCAAGTATTTGAGTCATCAAATCATTTTCATTGGTGGTGATTTGAGCTCAGAGTAACTTGTCAGTAAAGAAACAACAAATCCATTTGTCTTTGGTGTTTTCCTGGTGTGCCGCAACAAACTGCTCTGTCCACACGAGGTCATGGCCACCTGACCTGCAGTGGGCTTTGCTGAGTCAGGAGGTCAGAGATCACCATGGACTGCTAAGTAAGCAACAATGCATAAAAATAACGGAGAGGGGAAAAGATCCCAATGCTAATTAACCTATCAGCTAGGCCACATACACTTTTGTCCAAAGATAAAAGGAATTCTGCATTGGGCAAGAAAACTTTCAATTAAAAGCAGAAAATAAAAATCATGTGTAGCGAGTTTACTTAGAGTCCTAATGTTTTATCCCATTAGGGGTATCATTTTAATAATAACTGATCAAGACTTTGCAATAAGGTTAAGAAGTAACTTTTGAAAAATGTCAAGTCTATTTTCAAGTTTGAATTAGTCACGATTACCAGGAAATATAGAGCAAATTTTAGGAAAAATTAATTATACCTATAGAAACTCTTAGTAAATTACTACTTCAGATTATTACATAGAACATATGAATGAAATATCTAAACATGTTTAATTTACTAGCAAGAAGTATCTGAGATATACTAATACTCTGATCCCTGTGATAATTAGCGCTAGGAACATAGAAGGAAGCAACCTCCAAAGTGTAAGCACAAATACAACCTGTAGTTGGACATGGATTCCTTGACCGGGGAGTTAACCCAGCAGACATCATGTGTGAGTTACTGCAATGGTTTACATTTGACAGTAACACTTTTACTGTTGGCATGTTAGTGGTTCTCTTTTTCCTTTTTTTTTTTATATCAAATATTTCACACAGTTATATACAGTATTATACCTACTACCAACTCAAGTCCATGAATAATCAGCAAAAATGGCAGATTTTGTTTCTTATTTGAGACTACAGTTCTCATCTAATAGTTTTTTAAATTACCTTCACTTGAAATTCTTAGTACAGCAAAAAGTTTCATTAACTCCCTCTAGGTAAAAACAGATGGACATAAGAACAAAAAAGTAGACATAAACAGACTTTATTATTTTTCAGGCTTAAGAGGCTCTTTTCAGATGTACCAATCAGCATAAAATGAAGAGAGTATCCAACAGAAAATAAACCCTTGGGTGAAGAACAAAAATATCAACATAAGAACAGGTATGAATCTGTTGACCATTAATGTATACAAGTGGATGGAATGAAATAATCAATCCACGCTCAAGAAATTAAGTCCATGGCAATGGGCCCAACTTAGCATTTGCAAGACATGACTGCCGATTTATGGTTTCTGGGTGGCTCACGAGTTGCATTAGAATCCCAGTATGTTCATGTTTGAAAAGAACTTCATAATATCTCAGTGAAATTTCTCTGTTTATAAATTTGGAAACTGAGATCCTAAGTGTATAAGGAACTTGTCGAAAGTCACACAACTGGAAAGTAGCAGGGCCAGGCCTTGAAGATAGGTCTTCTAGTCCTTATTCATTCAAGAACATTTTATCAAGAACTTCCTATATACATAGATTTGTGCCAAGTACTAGAAAAAGCGAGTGGAATATAAACCCTGGCCTCAGAGAACTTTGATTCTGGAGAGGGTTACCAAAAAGGTAAACAGGACACAAGTCAACACATACTATTACAGAGGAAGGACAAGTTTTATTAGAGCACTTTGACTTGGGGGGGAAGGGGGCAAATTAGCAAGATTAGAAGGGTCAAGGAAAGCTTCAAGATGGATGTTAGATCTAAGTTGGAGCCTGATTATAAAGATGAATGGGGTGCAGTGAAGAGGGAATGAGAGGGGAGAACATAATCTCAGCAGAGGGACTCGAATACACCAAAGCCCAGACTTTGTGCAAAAGGCATTCGGGCTTGACAGGGTGTTCAGTATCCCTAGAACCAAATGACAAGATGAATCTAGAGAGAAAGAAGTCTCTGAATCACGTTATGGAGCCTCAACTTTACCCTCAGGTTAGCAAGTTGTCCCTGAAGGGTCGCAAGCGAGGGAGGGAAATGGCCAGATGCACATTTCAGAGAGAATGCTAGGGCAGTGCAGGGATCAGACTGGTGAGCGAGAGAAGTCTATGAGCCCTTGACACTGGAAGGCGGATGTCCTGGTCCTTGGAAAGAAAGAAATGCCCTAGTGATAAAGGTTGATCCATCATCCTTATTAAAACTTGGTTAGCCTGAATATATCACTGCAGAGTCTGAGCATCTCTGAGCTCATGAAGTCCAATACAGGGACTTTGAAGACTAAAAACCAGGCCTCAACCAAAAGGTCTTGCGTGGGCAACCAGCTAGCTGCAGCCCCAGACAGCGGTCACACTGCTGTCCCAGCCAACCATACAGATACCACCCTCCCTGAGCCCTTGGCTCCTTAGCTATAAACGGGAGTAACCGTATCTATTTATCTACTTCATAACGATGCTGTGAGGACACCTCCTCTTCCTCAGCAGGACACGAAGAGTAATACTATCTATTTCACAGCAATGCTTTGAGTTAAAAGATAACATATGTAAACACACATAGTTTTAACACTTGGGTAGTAGGAATACAATGCTGTTAGTTTCTTTTCCTGTGATAAAGCAAAAGCTGTTCTCTGTGAAAATAACTGACTCAACAAAGATAGAGAAAAACCTGTGGACTTCACTTCATTTACACTAGGCTCTACCCAACTAACTTAACGAAGCAAGTCAGTGAATGTTACACCGTGGAGATTCTCATTTTCAGTGGGGATCGTCTTGGTTGTTAAAAAAGCAAGAATGAAAACACACACACTTTCTTAAAGTTAAAAAAAGAAAACAATACACTGGAGTACATCCTTCCCAGCACAGCCAGGCTTTCACTTGGAAAGCCTCTTTCTGAAATGACAGCCCCACCTGGTGCTCCCCCTCCCTGACTGGGGTGCTTGGCAGCTGGCCTTTGTCTCCTCTCTGTTACTGCTGGGCATTTGCTCCCCCACCTCTCCACAGACCCCACCAAGGTTTTAGGCATTTCTTCAGACAGGGCAGAAGACGGGGAAGACACAGGAGGAGAACAGCTTTGGGGAGGACCTAAGAGCTGGTTGTACATGGAAGTTAGTAAAAGGAATTTCCCACAATTGAAATATAAAATCAATGTATCATGAATCTAAGGAGAAATCTACAAAATCCTTTTAGAGTGACAGGGCCAGTATAAAACTTGACTCTTGTCACTGATATAAAGAAAGAAGTCTATCAGCAACATAAACATGGGAAAGTGCCCTCAAAGCGCAAACCTTGCCCATCTGAACACTGGCAAGGCCAGGATGTCACCATGGGCCCTATGCTAAGTACTTCTCATGGATTATTTTATTTAATGTTGACCAGAATCCTGTGACATTGATCATTCTATTCTTCTCACAAGCAGAGAGGAAACGGGGGTATTAGTTTGCTATTGCGGCTGTAACAAATTAGCACAAAGTTACTGGTTTCAAGGAACACAAATTTATTATCTTACCGTTTTGTAGGTCAGAAGTCCAACATGGAGCTCCCTGGGTTAAAATCAAGGTGTCACCAGGGCGGCATTCCTCTCTGGAAGTTCCAGAGGAGGACCTGTTTCCTGGCCTTTTCCAGATTCTGTTGTTCGTCTCCACATTTTAGCTCTTGTCCCCCTCCATCTTCAAAGCTAGCATTGTGGCTTCTCTCTGATCATTCTTCCACCGTCACATCTCCCCTTCGCCCCCACTCTGACTTCAGCCATAATATCTGACTCTCACTCTTCAAGAATGAATTTTCACCCCCTTGGGGGAAATGTAGCCCCTGCTGAGAATGCACAATCTACTCAACTGGGAATATTGATACCGAGGTAGAACCAGCACAATCTTCCACCCAAAGCTCCTTGGCCTTCCATCCTCTGCTGTGTTAGCAGGTGTGCAGTGTGGATGGAACTGATTCGAGGCTTAAGCATTGAGCACAGAAAAATTTGTGCAGGGAAGGAACATACTGAGAACTCAACACATGAGAGTTTTCATTATTATTATATTATTATTTCTACAACAGACAATAGAAATGTTGAATTTGTATGTCAAATAAATGATCAGCTGAGAAACACATTTTAAATGCAATTTTTAACATCCCCCATATACTTAAATTAATCCAATACTTAGGTAGAGCTATATATTTAATTTTTGTTCCTGGTTAAAATAATGGATGTCCCTGATCTAATTCTGCCTTGGTTTTTATTACTTTTCTCAATAACAAAAGCCAGGAACAAAATCAGATTTTGCTTCTAGCAGTTTAAATAGATAAAAATCAGTGTGACTGTCAAAATCCAGGTTGCTCTTGTCAGGCTGAGATGAAAACCAGGGTTACATTTGAAAAAGATGAATGTGGACACTAACAGGAAAAAGTGCCTGGCTAATTGAGTAAACAAATAGGACTCGCAAGTCCCAGATGGAATATGTATAGCATTGTAATCAGCAAAATGTCTTTTTATGGTTATTTTCCTAGAACATTCTTAAAGTAATGTAGATCCTACAAGGGGGTAGGAGCAGTAGTACCATTTCTTTTAACTTAAAATTTTCATTTACTAGCATTTAAAAAGTTGTCTTTTTTTTCTTTTTTCATTACAGACCTCAAATATATGCTCCTGCCCCTTTCATGGAAGTGTAGCAAAATACCTCAGACTACTAGGATGATCTAGATCAAAAGGCGATGGAGTAGCGCAGCTTCTGTGGCCTGAAATAGAGAGTAACCGGGCCAAGTTGTGATCTTGGTTTTATATTGAACCTATTTAGTTTGGACACTTCACTTAGATAATCTATTTTAATTAGGTGGTAGAGTAGCCAAAGAATATTCTTGGAGGGGGCGCCTGGGTGGCTCAGTCGGTTAAGCGTCTGCCTTCGGCTCAGGTCATGATCCCAGGGTCCTGGGATCGAGCCCCGCATCGGGCTCCCTGCTTGGCGGGAAGCCTGCTTCTCCCTCTCCCACTCCCCCTGCTTGTGTTCCTTCTCTCACTGTGTCTCTCTCTGTCAAACAAATAAATAAAATCTTAAAAAAAAAAAAAAGAATATTCTTGGAGTTAATTAAGATTCCACTTCGTTTCTAGCAGCAGGAGAGGTGTACCTTATTATTGAAGGCCAGGACTGAGATCTGCTAGCTTATAGCACCAATCTTCTCCAGTAGTCTGGGCTCCTACTGCACAGCAAGATTCTCTCCCTCTTCATATCCTTAGGTATTTTCTGCACTCCTTAAAAGTCCCCTAGCTGAACTCATGGTCAAAACGTGCTTCTCAGCCTGGCTCTACAGAGCCTGAGGCAGGGCTGGTATCCCATCATCCGTCTTCTCTGCTCATCAGTAACAGAACTCTGAAGTCCTACCTGGGCTCATGCCCGCCCAGCACAATCCAGCCTCTCTGGCAGCTCAGTCTGTTCAGGTGGCTACATGCTGGCCAGAGGGATGTGAATGGAAGGGATGTGCACAACTTCTGGGTTGTCCCCTTAAAACAAGGGCGTGGTCTCCTCTCCTCTGGCCCTCTCTTGTCGGCTGAAGTGTGACAGTATCTTGCAATGGAAGCCATACAGAGAGGATGGCAGAGCAACAAGATAAGAGGACGGTCCCTTTCGCTGCAGAGCCCCGGCATCAGCCCGCGTGCTCGCGTCTCGTGTACACTTTCACAGGGAGAAACTGACCCTTACGTTTAAAGCCACCACTGTTTTGCTTTTATTACAGAAGCCAAATAGGCATCCTAACCAGTATTTGCTCAAAAGTGTCCTTCACTGACCTTCCTGAAATTTCTAGCATTCACACTTTTGGATTAAGAAGACTTCTGTATCCTAAGGAACTATGAGTAAATGTCCTAATACCCCCCCGAAATCACAATGGACAGGTAAAAAGCTGATTTTAAATTAGCATTGTATCTTTTTAAGCTGACTAGTTTGGATAAACACATGAGAGCACATAGAAACCACCATATAATCCTTTTATTTAGTTTCCACAACTAAAACAGGGTGTGAAAAATTGAGGAAGATACAGAGAGGCACCACACAGAAGATTCAAAATAAACAAAAAAGAGGTATAGGATGGCACTGGATTGGCTTATTCAGTTGGAAATCTGGTGGTCAACTTAATACCGTGATATCACACAAGGGATGGTGACAAACTGTCTCTTCCACTCCAGAAAGGAAACAATTTTAAATTGAAGCCAGAATGCCTTGACAGTTTGGAGAAAAGTGTTCTCTGAGCCTATGTTTAATCATTTGAATTCGTTATTGAGGGAGGTTGTGAAATCTTCTCTGTACGTATTTAAAAACTGGATAGATTTTAATCTTCCAGAATGTCATGTTAGAGTTTTGCCCCATGAGGTCAGGCAGGAAGAGTGAGAATGGACCTCAACAAAGTCCCTCACTCCAGGACCGGAGGTGCTCCCAATGCAAAACCTCTCTCTTTCTCCCTTCCTCTCTCTTTCTAGAGTGACACTAAATTACCTTCTGCTTACAAGCAATGAGAAGCAATAAGCTTCTGTTTTTCTTCTTTGTTTTCCAGAACCACATGCCTTTACCTATGTCTTTCATTCCATGATGTGCCAAAAACTGTAAAATTTAATGTCAGGGAACCCTGTGTGTGCGTGTGTGTGTGTGTGCGTGCGTACATGGTGGGGAATAGGGAGGCAGAGCTAGGAAAGGAGTTTTACAATAATCCAGATGAGATTGATGGCCACACCATTCTTTTCAAAGACACACACACACACACACACACACACACGGATGCATTCTGTTCTAATGCAGGGTTGGGAAATCAGATAGTGAATCCTGGGGAAGGGCCATAGAATGGCATCAGGTTCCAGGCCTCAGTCCAGATACATCTTAGGCCTTCAAGCACACAATTCAAAATCCTGTCAACAAGTTCTATGTGTTTTGCTTGTACTTTTGGTGAAAAGAGTGCTCTTTTTTAGGGAGATACATTTGAAACAACAGAAAATCTTACTTATTAAGAGGTGATAAAAGCTGAAACAAAAGTGGTGTATTTATCAGGAGGGACCTGCATATTATAGAAACACTGTGACCTCTCTCCACCTGCTACCTACTTTCCCTCCCCCATGAAGGAATGGCTTATCTCATAGGTGCGTTTAAAATAATAAACTGAGCATGCCCCACTCAATCCCCCCTTCTCTCCCTCTGTTAGGATCTTTCTGCCTGCCTGCAAACAGAGTGACTTCTTAGCTGCTCTTGGTCATGCAGTAAGCTTTGGGCACAGGCCCATAGGCCCTAGCTGACTAGAAAATGTCCTATAATTTCCCACTTTGCCTGTGACTGCGTCTGCTCACTGCAGGGGTAAAGTATTAGCAAACCATCCTGGCCCTGATATAAAGCCACACTTTCCAATAAGCATCTATCAGAAATAGAGCTGACATTTTGATCTCCTCTTACCTGACTTCTCTATCTCTTCACACTGCTTGGCACACTGTAGGGTAGATAGCAAATAATTTTTGAATGAGAAAAAAAGTGGACCTGGGTGGGCCAATTTGCTGACCTCCTAAAAATCCCACTGAAAGTTCTGAATTTGAGGCTCTATTTTTTTAAAAGATTTTATTTATTTTAGAGAGAGAGAGAGGGAGTGGGGGGCCGAGGGAGAAGGAAAGAGAGAATCCTCAAACAGACTCTCCACTGAGCACAGAGCCCCCGCACAGTGCTCGATCCCAGGACCCTGAGATCATGACCTGAGCCAAAATCAAGAGTCGGATACTTGACTGACTGAGCCACCATGAGGCTCATGAGGTACCCAATGAGGCTCTCTATATTTTTTGATCATTCACTCCATTAGTAAAAATGCTAGCACATGGATGCCCAATATGTGTATACTATTTATCTGTAAATGGTTACCATGTACCTTTGTACTAACACACTATATACTTTATTAAAATACTCTAAAATAGAAATTTCAAATGACATGAAAAAATGTAAATATGAGTTCCAGTAGATTCTTCCTGTACCCCAGTGGATTATTCTGAGCACCCCACTCTGTAGCCCGCTGGTCTATACTTTAAGTACTGTCAAGGTTAGAAGAGAAGGATCTGGTGGTCTGGAGCAGTCCAAACAGACTCGGGCAGTCCAGTAGGGACCCTGTTTCACACAACCTTGCACTCCTCCCCATGCACTGTAAGGCGGCTTTCTATTTAATGGCACATGCTCAGAAAGTATGTGTTGAAATGAATTGCAAGGAGAAAGTGGATGAATGGGTGTTCATTGAGCTAGAAGGAAAAAGGGAAGGGAATTCCAAGTGAGACTTATCTTAGAACACTTTGTCCAAAAACAGACATCACAGAAATGGGATGGAGGCTGGCTTTCATCAGACACTGACTTCAGAACCAACATAATGTGAAGCAGCAGGAGATGAAGCTGGTTATTGGAGGAGAGAGAGAAGAGAGAAGGTGGCAGGTCACTCTGGGCCATGAAATCTAGGCAGAGATATCTATCTGCATCTGATTCCCTGTAGAACAAAATATGCGATCGCTAGACACTTTAAAGATGTAAACATCTTTGTGTTTTATGTTTTATGAAGATCAGACTGGAGTTAGGATGCGTATCAGATGGATTAGTATTTGCATTTGGTTAGAACAGCTCTGAAGAGTCTAGAATGAGACGATGAGAGTCTGGCTGGAGCAATAAAGGAGATAATGGAGAAGAAAGTATGAAACAAATAGTCAATTAGAAGGAATATGATCAAGCCTTGGTAACCAATAAGATATGAAGGAAGAAAGAGAGGACCCAAATATGCCTAGAGATGATCCCACCAACTGGAAAATAAACAACCTTAATTGATTTCTGGAAATCTTCCTCTCTCCTGATTTGCTATGGTTAAGTAATCCCAGTGTGAGTTGATGTTTCTTTGTTCCTATTTAAATGCTTGAGGTTCACCCTATAAACTCAAAGTAAAATTCTGAAACATGAAACATGGACTAAATTTTCATGAGTCCAGGGTATTACTTACTAAGTTTGCTGGAAGATAAAATCAAGCAATGGCACTCTGCCTTGAAGAAAAAGGAAACATCACATTTGTGTGTATGCAGTTGACAACCGCCGGTTTCCTACACGCAAGTGAACAATCTAGTCAACCACAAAGACTAGTAATAAATTCATGACCTTTTCAGCCACATTTTTCCTGTATGTGAACTCCACGGTATTGTAAGCTATGGAGTTTAGCTCTGGGGTAATTCGGACAGCTGGATAATAAAAAGGGATAGAAGCTAGAATAGGGCGCCTGGGTGGCTCAGTTGTTAAGCAACTGCCTTCGGCTCAGGTCATGGTCCCAGGGTCCTGGGATCGAGTCCCATATCGGGCTCTCTCCTCTGCGGGAAGCCTGCTTCTCCCTCTCCCACTCCCCCTACTTGTGTTCCCTCTCTCACTGTGTCTCTCTCTGTCAAATAAATAAATAAAATCTTTAAAAAAAAAAAAAAAGAAGCTAGAATAGACAACAGTGCTGGAAGAAAAAGAAACCAAGCCTTTTTGCCAAATAGCTGTAATTCTGTGGACAGGCTATATGATGTGCTTATGTCTGTGCAGTTCATTTTTTGAAACCTGTGTGACTTAATCTGAAAACGGACTTAAAATGGGAAGAAATGACCAAAAATTACATAAAGCTCACTTTCCAAATAGAGTTCTGCAGAAAATACAGCTGCCATCTGGCCTTCCAGCTAACTTCACTCCTTTCTTTTTCAGCAGATATTATTTAATCCAGACCACACAGTTTGTTCGTCTAGTTGGTTCATGAAAATTTCAGAACATGACTCTACGGCAGGAATGTTTGGCAAGTGGCAGGACATTAGCTGCTTGACATCAGGGCAGTTTCCTTGTCTCTGGTTAAGTAAGTCTCTCCCAGGCTCTGCGTGCTCAGTGTCTTCAGCGATGGAGTCAGATTATCCTTGTCCTCTCTCCAATGGGAAGTCTGCAGTGCACTTTGAGACAGCTCCTGCCCTCGCGTATATGCGGCTACTCCAAAGTTAACTACCAAGACTTTAAAACCCAAGTTCACAGTTAACGAACGGTATGATGGTCTACTTGCATGTAAATGGATCTAAACCAAGTCAGTGTACTTGCCATTTCGTGTGAAATGGGAATAAATTTTCCCTATCCTCATTATATAAAATACCACCTGTGCTTTAAAATTTAGCCAAGATTTATGAAAGTACAGAAAAAAAAAATTTGGTCTGGGTTGGCTTTTCAAGTCCTGTTTAAACTAAGAAAAGAGGCATTTAATAATTTAAAAAAAAAATCACATCAGTTACATAGCGGCTTTTCTCCCTTTCCAAGTTTTTCAAAAGGCGGAAGTTGCTGGTCTCTGTAACTGCCAGTCTCCAAAGAAAGTGAGAGGGTGAGCTGAGACGTAGAGCCTGTGAACTTCTGCCAGGTTCAGATAGGGAGAAGTCTTCCCATGACATTGGGGGTTTGGCTTGTATTTCTCAGTGGTCTCACTTAGCCAGCAATGCTAAAGACTGCAGCAGAGCCCAAGCGTATGGAATCCTATAGATACTGCCATTGGAATGACCATCAGGAATAGTAAGTAGTAACCTATCCTAGTGAGGCAGATTAGAGAGGTAAATGTATGTCCCCCAAAACCTGGCCATAAAATAAAAATGAATGGAACAAAAATTCAACATCTATGAAGAATGCTGGAGGATGATGCTACAGTTTGAGAAAATATTCAGGCAGAACTTCACACAATTTTAACCATAAACAAGGTTCTAACAAATAATAATTCCATGATCCTTAAGGCTTTATTAGATATTTACCACACTGTTCAGATTTTCATTTCCTATTAAATAATCTAATTGATCACAAGTTTGTCATTAATCTGCATAATTCCATTTCCTTCACCATTTCTTGTTCAGAGTATGACATCATGGAGTCAGAGAATGGAAACTGTTTCTATACTTTGGGAGGAAAAAAAAAGCAATGTTTGTGATAACCCAATTTTTTCCCTCCTTCTAAGCTAAACACTTACAATTCTTAACACATGTTTTTTCTTGGAACCATTTTTACTTCTGGCTTTATGTAAAATGTGAGATTTTCTATCTCAGAAAATGGCACCAGTTCATCTCTTCTGATGTCCCCATTGTATGTTCATTGCCAGTGAGACAATCTGCTTAGAACTATCATTATTATTACTATAAATAGACTGTAAAATGTGCTTTTCGGCATGTTTCATCATTTTCAGTTTCAGAACTGTGTTTATTTAAGCCCTGATCAGAAGGTTAACACATAAAAATACCTAATGAACCTGGCTTTCTGGTATGGAACTCAAATATACTTTGTAGATACAAATAATACCCATTTGTCAAGAGTGCACTGACTTACTATACACAAGGAATGCAAAACCACAGATGTAAATATAGTGTTTGGGATTAGGCCTGTTATTAAAATATATATTTCATGAAATTTATTAATTTTTTAATTAGTAGTTACATAGCTATTTCTTAGTCAGGTTGTAAAATCTTAACATTCAGGTTTTTAAGTATGTTTTTATAGGCACATACAATACTCTCAATCTCTTAAGCTCTTGAAATAAGGCCCAGTTATCTAATTTTCACCATCTAGGCATCAGGGTGTTATAAAACAGAATATTGAGGTGAGAGATGGTTTCAGATTCTGTGAATTGTATTGTTTCTTAATCACCTGCAAATAGGTTTGCATCACTGTTGAAAAAGGCAGAGATGTGTGCATGTGTGTGCACATACAAAGACATACATGCATAAAGATATTGACACACACAATGGAATATGGAATGGAAGGAGAACTAAATTCAGAATTTAAATTTGCAGTTTTTAGTTCAGCTTCCAGCAGCTCAAATATTTCAAGTTCTCTGAGTCTGTCTCACCATTTGTAAAGCAGCTGAAGAACAAATGTGTGTGGAAACCTTTTGTAAACAGGGAGACAAAAAGCACTAAACATACACAAGGGTTGTGTGTTTATATGTGTGGTCACTATAGCCTGACCCAATTCACTGAACGAAGGCAGTTTTCCTCAACTCTCTCAAAGCCATCTAGATCTTTAAAAAAAAAAAAAAAAAAAAAAAAAAAGGATACCTGTAAGTCAAGATGAAGAAAAGTAAATGAAATTAAAAGGAATCATGCCACATTAAAGAAAATATTGGGGAGTCTACCTGGTCCTCCCCAGGAGCTATCTCTGGGGCCAGGCCCAATTGTTGCCTATTATGCGCAGCTTCTTCTTCCACTTTTTTTCTATAGAAACCACACTTTTTCCAGAAGAGCTAAGTTTTCCCACAGGCAGTTTCCATAGCAGTGCTCCAGTGGCCTGGCACTGAGCGGGACGGGAGGGAGGCGGGTTGAAGGGCAAAGAGGAGAAATGAAAGGGATCCTGAAAGGGGAGGGAAGGAGGAAGGGCAGCCTTTTATGTCCACTGGAAACTTGTTTGTCAAGTTCTTGTAAGTCAGGGATTGTACGTATATCCAACCATACTTACTACAATTTTTAAAAAAGTCATTCAGAGTTGACATTTCCTAAATGTCATGTTTAGCTACAAAACACAACCCTGGCAAGACGTTAAAGGTACTGCCTTTGTTGCTAAAATCTGGTTTGTTCAGTCACAGCAAATAACTAACAAACTCAATTGAAAAGCATTTTCTTGTGTATCCCAGAAATCACTTTAAAATACATCTACAGACAGTTAAAGTTACTTGTATTTTCTACACACTACCTCTCAACATGGGAAGAAAGGACATTAACAAAAATCCTTGGCAATAATTAGCCTCCCATTTTGGTGAGGACTCCAGAGGCAGGAGACCGAACCAGGGAAGCAAGATGGAAATGGCCAAACATGGCTCTTTACTAGGGCTGCTGACACTGTATAAGACCTGAGGCTCCATTTCTAGGGTCATGAGACTACAGCTAAAGTCATCTCGTTGTACAAAGGTGAGGAACATCAACATTCTTTCCTACTAAGCACAAAGAGCCTTCACTAAAATTTGTGGTCTTGCCCATATATCTTCTTTGGGATAAAAGAGAGGGTCTGAGCTAATGATTCACATTGTTAAAATTATGGACACAGGCAAGGAATTACTCATGGTTAGCTAAGCTTAGATTTGTTCCAACATGCCTTCCTGAAGCGACTCCTCTCAAAAACAAACTCACTAGGCAAATGTTTAACTTCATTAAGCCTGTACTGACATCAAGAGGGTAGATTTCCAATGGACTCTGCCATGCAAAATGTGGATCAGGCATCTTTACCGAAGGCCTGCTTGGATATTTATGGAATGTTCTAACTAAAAAGAGGAGCAGAGTTCAGACAAGAAAATGTAAAAGCTGTAGTTTCCTACAATAGTCTGATGTATTTCTGGTTTAGACTATAGCACAGGACCTGTAAAAGTCACTGCTTCAATAAGAATTGATGATGTGTTTATTTCTCAAGAAATGTGTCTGAGTAGCAAACACCTCAGAATTATTTTTGGGGGATAAACTAAACTAAGTCAGGTGTGTGTGTGTGTGTGCGCGCGTGCGCGTGTGCGCACACGTGCAAGAGGGGATATGGCAAGACAAAGGGTGTTTAGATTTAAAATCTGAACATTTGGGGTATTGCAGCAACTGGGGGAAGGGGGTGGTGAAGGGTTAGAAGTGAGTGAGAAAATCAGGGCCACATCTATGTGCTCTTGTTTTCCCCTTTGAGGGTAGTGACTTTCTGTAAAAAAATAAGAGGTTTATTTTCATAACAGCAGTGAGGAATCGCTAGGCAGATGTGTGTGGGTTGGTTCTGGCCCTTGATTAGCACACAGGAATGATACTGCCTTTACGTTTCCCCAAATACATCCATTGAAACACAGACGAGGGGCCTCCATTTGAGTTGCACAAGCAAGATCCCAAATTTCAACGCCATGATCATGCTGTTTGAGGAAAGTTTAAACGGGGCCAAATTTCTATTTGCAGAGCCATTCTCAGATGTGGTTAACAAATTACATGCACTTTTTCTTCCCCTCTTCTCTGCTCCTCTAGGTTGAAAAATCTGAAATCAAGGTATTTTGAAAATGTTTCTGCGTCTTGATCAAGGAGGTACCTGAGAGTCACCAGATATAAATCTTATGGCAAAGCCGAGCATATGACCGTAGTCCGTCCCCTGCAGCCAACCACGAATGCTCCCAAGTCTTCTCAAGACCATCCCTGCCATGTACAACATGCAGATGTTCCTGTCAAAGTAGCTCGCTTTTTGACAGCTAAAATTGGAATGTGGCTTTGAGCACACGCGGGAAAGCTCGCTGTGGGGCTGTTTGTGTGTCAACGTGGGAGTTCCCCTCCCCCGCTTTTCCACTTTTTTCCTCCTAGAAGCTGGTTTTTGTGCTGTTAATCCTCTCGGAATGTAGTTCTTATCACCACCTAGAGGAATTCATTACCCTTTCGCCCTCACAGCTTCCCAGGCCCCTTAGACGAAGGAACAAGAGAGCAATTGTCTGGGGAGCTACCCCCTGAATTCAGGTGTGCTGGCACTGAGGTCCGTGTACCCGGTTTTTCCTATAATCCAAAAGGAAGGGGAGAGATTAATCATGCTTCCCCCTCCAGGGGAGGGGGAGGAAAAGAGGCTTCAGGAACAGAGGCTGAGGCCCCCTGCCATTAAATCCAGCTATTCTAAAGCCAAGGGCTAAAAAAAAAAAAAAAAGGCCGCAGGTTCGCAAGAGCATTCCATAGCTGCGTCTGCACAGGCCAGAGCGGCCGATCAATAGAGTGGGGGAAAACGAGTTAAGCCAGTTATTTGGGGTGATGTTGAAGAGAGAGAAACACTGCTTGTTTGCCTTTACTTTTTAGCTTCTGCCGGTGATATAGCGGCTTCAAGACCAAAACGTTTTGTATTTTATAGACATTGCAAAACTCGATTTACGTCTTTCGGTGTATGCCCTTTTCTGTCATCCTTAAATCGCCCGTTTTGCTCACGCAAGAACACGAACTCAGAATACAAATGCAGCATGCTTCTCTTTTGCTTATAAACCGCGAGGCATTGTCTCATCGGCTAGGCACTAACAAAACCCAAGGGGTGGGACACAGAAACACATCAGTCTGGTTCTTTCTTCAAGCACATGGACATAAAACTGAGATGTACCCAAACCAGAAAGGTAGCCAAATGGACTGGGAGAAGAGATAGAACAACATTCCCAGAATCCACGGAAAGGTAATAGAGGGGCGCCTGGGTGGCTCAGTCGTTAAGCGTCTGCCTTCGGCTCAGGTCATGATCCCAGGGTCCTGGGATCGAGCCCCGCATCGGGCTCCCTGCTCAGCGGGAAGCCTGCTTCTCCCTCTCCCACTCCCCCTGCTTGTGTTCCCTCTCTCGCTGTGTCTTTCTCTGTCAAATAAATAAATAAAATCTTAAAAAAAAAAAAAAGAAAGGTAATAGAAAGCAACAATTAATTAAACAATACTGAACTGGACCAACCCTCTTAAAGAACTATGTCACAGGGCAGGGATTTATAACCAAGCTCTTCAGGTATTTCTAGAATCCAGTATTTCCTGAATGAAGCCCACAGGGCTATCTCACACTGAAAGTCTACATTATCATTAGCTATGTTTTTACAGGGCTGAACTGTAGTTGTATTGAAGCACAAACTCAATTTATAATCTCTCACTGGAGGAATGGGGGAGGGGTAAATGCCAAAATTTTTATGTCTCACCTTTCAGTTTAAGGTATGTAAATCAGTCGTCAATTCTGAATCCAATATTAGTGACTCCCTTTGCTAACAATTATGCATATCAGAACACCAGGAATAATGCAGTATTAACTAAAATACATCAAGTGTTGGAAAAAAGTTACTGACAGGCTAATATATTTATTTTTTTAATGGAAAATTTTAGTCCTTGGGAAACTAAAATTAATTTCTCAGGAATTTGCAAAGTACCTTGCATTCAAATATTTTTACTGCAAACATGTAGCTGCAGTCACACAAATCCACTACCATACGTTAAGTGTACTCACTTCACACACATTTGTTGCCCTGCATCCCTGATATGTGCACACTTGTGGGAAAGCTTTCCGTTGCTGGTTAGCGCATCTAAAAACACAAACACTGAGAGAGATGTTTGGCACTTCCTCCCAGCAAGTGCTCAGCTACGGAAGAAATATCCAAATCTGCCTCTCCCTCAGAGTCCTCATTGACTTCTATCCACTGATTTCATAGTGGCACATTTCATTTTCAAAACACTTCCATAAACATGATTGTGAACCACGCTGTGAGGTTAATTTTGGTGATAACACAGAACCCGAGATTTGTTATTCGGAAGGTTCCTTGGTAGTGACTGAACATACGGTGCGTGCACTGCTCGGGGTTAACGCCTCACACATCAGTACTGAGAGATTGCCTTAACCCCTTCTCTGGAGCTGAAGGCCAAGATCCCCAACATTCAAAGAGAAAGAATTAACTGCAGTCATCCTCGGTCAGTCACTATTCACTGGGCTTTTTACGTCCACGTTAGAACCTCGTATTAAGAGAAATGAAATTTTGGACAATATACTGAAAAGGGGAGGCTACTAACATTCCATGGGGATGGGATGAGGTGGTTAACAGATATGCTGATCTCTGCTTCCTTCCAAAACCTACTAGTATTGTGAGAAAGAAATAAAAAAAGGCAAAAGCCCAGGACAACAAATGGATGAGGAGACACGAGGGGCTGAGATGTGACACAACAGTTTGGGAAGATGGAAGGCCTACTGAGGAGCTGAACGGACTCTGCCAAGGCGACTGACACCTAAGGATCCACAGACAAGAATGTAAAGAGAAGCCAGCCAGTTGGTTCCCAAAGAACCCCAAGAAGGTTCAGAAGGGCGACAGGCCCACTCCACTCAGAGCAGCCAGGCAACCATCCTCCCCAGCCCTTGAGACACGGGTTCATTCTCTAGAAAAATGTACTCCAAGAGGCTGGAGGCTTCAGGTGTGATGGAGGACTGTCTGTGGCACCAGGCTGGAAACAGGGGACTTAGGAGGAAGTCGGGGCACTCACAGTGAGACCTCTAGCCCTTCTCCAACTCAACAGCTTAGGAGGATGGTTACTCTTAGACCTCCAGGCAAGAGATGTGGATTTAATTCATGGGAAATAGAGTGACCATAATAGCAAGACGTATAGATGTTGACATTTGGGGAAGGGGTAGGTGGCTTCTAACAAACTGAATTTGCAGAAGGGAATGAATTCTTGTCTTTCAGTGGCTGGATGAGATTGGCAATTAACAGGAGACCAGAAGGAGAGGTTTGGAGGATAACCAATAGAGTCTGGTGGATACGGTCATTATTTCCCCCGACCTGGGCATCAGGAACCTTGGCTTTTGGTCCTGCCTGTTCATGCAACCTCTGAGTCACTTTTCCTTTCTAGGCTTCAGTTTTCAGTCCTTCGGTCCTGTTATTTTCAGATTCTCACTCTTCCCAGGAGGTCTTAGATGACAGACAGAATGTCAGGGGTCTTTAGCATGGTGCCATCTGCAGCCTGAGGTCTCATCTGCTCCCACAGCAGATGGCTGCCATTCTTAGATGTGAGGCAATGACACCATCTTTCCAGAGTGGCTGTTTTCAACAAACTTGCATCCTAAGTAAGTATAGGACAGGGCACCTACAATATGCCAATATCAACTCTCTCTTTTTCCACACGACAAAGTAAAAGCACCATCAGGTGGAGCCAACCTAAACTCAACTTCTTCACTCTCGCACCTTCTTTTTTTTTTTTTTTTCTGAATGAAACTCAAGAGAAAAGAGTGAAAAACTCAACACCCCTCCCTCTTTTCAAGGGTCAACTCTGAAAACAGAACAATAGTTAACATGCACTAAACACTTAGATCGGTCTGACGCACTGGCTAGAAGCTTTACTTGCCTTTTCTTTTTTTTTTTTTTTAAAGATTTTATTTATTTATTTGACAGAGAAAGACACAGCGAGAGAGGGTACACAAGCAGGGGGAGTGGGAGAGGGAGAAGCAGACTCCCTGCCGAGCAGGCAGCCCGATGCGGGACTCGATCCTGGGACTCCAGGATCATGACCTGAGCCGAAGGCAGTCGCTTAACCAACTGAGCCACCCAGGCGCCCGCCTTTTCTCATTAGATTCTGATATACCCCCATTTTACAAATCGGGAAATGGAGGATCCAAGAGCTTGAGTAATCTACTGGTACATGCGGGGGGCAGGGCAGGGTCAGACTTAGGTGTCTCTCTAACTGAACCCATACTCTTGTTGCTGCTGTCTTCTACTCAGGTAGCCGGTCCCCCAGCCACGCAAACAAGCCTTCTGCAGTCCACTCTCCAGTGACATTTCCTGTGGCTTCAGAGGATTGACATGATCAGCCCTTCTGCTGAAAACAGGTATCTTATGTAGGCTAAGGAGATCCTACGAGGCGCTCTGAAAAATCAACACTGGCTCTGCAAGAAGCAGCCTTGCCCAAAGCTAACTGAAAGCCATCTGAACATTTTCAGAACCGTGGCCATAATCATCTGTCTTGTCGCATACCATGTCCCAACATGCAACTGCAGTAAATCTCTTGAAAATCACTTCTGCATGTTCGCTCAGACAAAACAGAAGCCCACAATATTTTTTGTCATTGCCCTGTAGCTCCCCCATCTAAACTCAGAGCACTGGTATTATGGTTACATAATAGGTAGCTTGCGGACGTTACTTTTTTTAAAGGACCACTTTTTCAGGGTTTATCACAAGTCATTTTAAATTCCATTTAGCTCTAACTTGTTATACCACTTTATGTTCGGAAACAATGTCCTCTGCTGCATCAACAAGCTATACTGGAAAATACAGCTGTTTGGGGTTTTTTGGCGAACTCTGATTCTACCCTTTCGAAGGGTCGTATATAGGGTGCTAAGGAGAAAGCGAAGTTATATGGCTTACTACAAGACATTAATCTGGAAAATTAAATTCAGGTATTTTGATATCTAATCTGGATTAATGGTGTGGCCTTGAGACTTCAATTTCATTTGCCATAAATGAATCCAAAGACCAAATCATTGTGTACTGTAACTTTGCAAACCAAATGATTAGTTTACCTCATTACCAAAGACCATAATAACTCAATGATGGGACTGAAGAAAGTGGCAAACTTGGTAGGGTGGATATTTGTGCTTTGATCATCCAGTATCTATCCTCTCCCACAGCAGCTCTATTTTGCTTTAGAGGACTCGGTGACGCTACCTCCAGAATGGGCCTGGGGGTGAGATATATGGCCCAGGATGAACTCATCGGCACATCATTCTAAGTGTCTCAGTCATGGCTTTGAACGCAACCTCAATGGGCAATCGGGCCAAGGAGAAGCAAATCTGGAGCTTTGTTTGAGCTATTAGAAAATTAGGCTTTCTCTTTGCTAGGTTTGAATGAAGGCGATGATGGGACTAAAGCTGCCTTAGCCATCTTGTGAACACGTGGAGTCCGGAGAAGAGCCAATGTAGAGGAATGTAGAAGAAGCAGAGTCAAGAAATGCACAGCCTGGGGTGCCTGGGTGGCTGTCGGCTGAGTGTCTGCCTTCAGCTCAGGTCATGATCCCAGGGTCCTGGGACTGAGTCCCACATGGGGCTCTCTGCTCAGCAGTGAGTCTGTTTCTCCCTCTTCCTCTGCTCTCTGCCTGCTTGTGCTTACTCTCTCTCTCTCTCAAATAAATAAATAAAATTCCAGAAAGAAAGAAAGAAAGAAAGAAAGAAAGAAAGAAAGAAAGAAAGA
>NW_023270377.1:34334107-34460381 GCF_011800145.1 Mirounga leonina
AGAAAGAAAGAAAGAAAGAAAGAAAGAAAGAAAGAAAGAAAGAAAGAAAGAAAGAAAGAAAGAAAGAAAAAGAAAATGCACAGCCCAGGCAACTGTTGCTGAAGAAGTTTTCTGGAAATCCTGTCTAAAGATTTCTCTGTTGGTCACCCCTAACTGCAGGAGGCAGTCTTTTGGCCGGGTACATTGGCCCTTTGAATAAAATCAGGGTGTGTAACTAAGGAAGGAAGGATTGTATTGGGTATTGAGTGGGCAGTTCCCAGTCTCTTCTGTGGCCTGTTTAGGTTGGGTTTTCTGTGCTTACTACAGAAAACAGATATCTTATATAGGCTAAGGAGATACTACATATTTCAGAGTCTACAAATTAGACATCAAGCTAAAACACACAAGGAAAATCTTTGATTTTTAAATCTTTCATTAGAGTAAACTGATTTTTCTTTTACAGCAGATTCGTTTGAAATTGTTACTCAATTTTAAAATATGCTCTCTACAATTAAAAATGCAGGATTGGCAAGCATGTGCAGCAGCCGAATTTTTCATATTCAATGTAGATACCGAAAAAAATGTTGTTAAAAATGTTAAATATCCTAATTTCTTCTTAAATCGAATGGATAAATCATACTAAATATTTTTGAGTCCACTGTCTCAAGGCAGGAATTCTTCTGTTTCAAATTATGCCTTAGACTTCTATAGGTTAGGTTAGAAATGATAACAAATGTAGGAATGTTTGAATTGACATTTAGTTCTCAGGGGATAGCTTTTAAGACTGGAGAATAATGGAAGTAGCTGCTTTTAAGAATTTTTTTCACTAGTCACAAAGACATATCATACATTAGAGGATACAGAGAATGCCAGAATGAGATTCTCTCTGAAGTTATGTTGTGTGGCATGAGAAAAGGAAGATAAACAAGAAAACAATGGTTTTTTGCACCAGGAGAGATAAGAAGGAGGGGAGTCACAGGGCTGGATTGTTAACAGAAGCTCTGCCTTCAGTCTTGAGTTATGTAGGCAACAATACATGGCCTTTGTAGATCATTTTCATACAATCTCAGAGCTGAAGGGAAGCTTGAAAACCCCTGAATTCAACCCACTCACTGTATAGAGAAAATCTTGGACCTAAAAAGACTGGGTCAGGTCTCCAATGTTTCAGAGCAAGTTCATGCCAGAGCCAGAGTCAAAACACAGGTTTCCTAACCCACGGCACAATGCTCTTTCCACTAACTTCCATTTTAGAAGATACAGAATGAGGAAGCCCGTCTGCAAGATGTGTACTGTAATCTACCTCTATGATGACTGTGAACCTGTTCTGAAATTATACTTTTAAAGGTAGGAGGAGATTATTGTAAGACCATGACATCTGTCAAGAGTGATTAATGAGTAAAAAATAGATGATATCGCCCAACCCTGAACTAAAGTGGGCCCAGGAGGCGTGGACAGCAGAGGTCTCCATGATACCAAAGGAAGTGGCCAAGAGGTCATCAGGGTTTCACGGCTGATGAGAATTTTATCTGCTAACGGAAGTGAGTTCTTTGCCACTGTCTGCTTCAACCGCTACCCACCCGTTGCCAAATTTCCCTTGGGTCACCGAGCAGTTCTCGGGTGTGTGACCCTCACCATAAGCTTTCCCCAAAGTTCAAAACTCGGGTAATCAATAAGTGATGGAAAAACGAGATCTTTTGAAGGTCTCTCTTCAAAACAGCAGAAGATAGACACCAGGGACAAACTTGCAGAGTGGGTTAGTTTGTGTACTACAAATACAAAGATGACTCCTTATTATTAATATGCTTTCATCACTTGGCAGCTTGTAAATATGAGAAATGCAGCGAGTCCCCAATTCAGCAGTTTCTCTGCATCAACCTAGAAAGTGTAGACCTGGGGTTTGGAAGTAGGAAGAAACCTCAGAGTTGGTCAACTAGGTTGAGTTCCTTCATTTTGCAGAGGTTAGGGGAAAAAGCTCCTAATCTCTGCTAAATCAGGTGCATGAAAAAGCAATCACTGTTCTCAAATCATGGCACACATGCTCAGCTGAAATATGTTTACGAATATATTCAACTGAAACACATCCCATGAGGTCTCTAGTTATCCAGAATCAGTCATTTTCATATGGTTTGGCTCACATACTTCCCTCTCTTCAATTAAAAATAAACGTTGTTGGTTCCTTCTTGTTGTAAAAGCAGTATATGTTTAGAGTAGGAAAATTAAAGACCCAGATAAACAAAAAAGAACATTTTAAATGCCCATGACCATACCACCCAGAGAACCACTTTAAAAACCCTTAAATATATTTCCAGGCCATTTTCTAAGAATACATCCATACATTAACAAAAATGTGACCACACTGTGCATACTTATTCTTTTAGAACACGATTTCATCACCCAACAATATAGAATGGATGTCTTCTCATTATCAACATCTAGCTACAACATCATCTATAGTAGCTGAGTAGTATTTCACTCTTTGACTAGAACATACTATTTGTAACTAATCTGTTTTATACATGTAAGCAATTTTTTATTTACCCTATTGTAAACAAGGATGTGATTAACATCTTTGTGGCTAAAACCTTTGAGTATATCCTTAGTTATCTCCTCAGCATAAATTCCATAGAGTTAAGTTCTGTGACAAAACAGTGCACACATTTTAAAGGATTAAACGGGGTGCCCCGCTGGCTCAGTCTATAGAGCATGCGACTCTAGATCTTGGGGCCGTGAGTTTGAGCCCCATGTGTGGCACAGAGTTTACTTAAAATTTAAAAAATAATTAAAAAAAAAAGGATTAAAAAAAACCATATTGCCAAACTGCCCTCTACAAAGGGACTCACACGGTTTGATTTCTTGAGATACTTGCTTATCAAGTGTTTTGGTCAGTTTAGCACTTCAGGAAGAGATACTATAGGTACGCTTGGATCGGTCAAATGCGATAGACGTGCTTCTATCTACAATTCTGACTGAATGTTAACTATGGACACTTTAATCAATTAGATGATTTTAGACTAGGAGCTCCCTATTTATACACTTCCAGCCATGATAAACTTATGTATTTCATTTTGACTCTTTCTTTGGGGTTTGATGCCTTTTCCCCTTCCCTGTGTTAAGTACTCTTTTTATACACTTCACACCGTTCTTAAAGAGACTCTAGACAGTTAGTCCCTGGCAACATTCTTGCAGTCCTCGGATTACATGCATCAGCTAAAAAATCTATCATCCAAGTTATGCTCCCAATTAGATGCCAGAACCAGTTTGCAGTCTGACATTTTAATGAAATGATAGAAATGACATCTGAAGTTCAGGCAAAATCAACAAGTACCTGGAAGACTAAAGAGAGGAAGTGGAATGTGTTGTCAGACCACACGTTTTCTTTTAAATCTTTATTTGTTCCTTTTTATTCCACCTGATTCCAAAACGGACTTCAAGCAGCTTTTCTTTTTAAACATGTTTTCTAAATTGGACATTTTCACATCATTGAGGCTGCCAACTTCTTTCCCAACATAAGGATATTCTTCTATCATAACTGCTTGCTATATTTGGGAGACTGAATGACAAGGATATTGTTCCTATCCAGAAAAGGGGAAAAAATAACTCATTATGATCATGAATGCTGCCTGGAAGACCCTCTGAAACATGCATAACTCTGGGTATGCAATACCAGTCCCATTAAAAAACACAGGAAGAACTCAATATCTAGGATGCATACAAGCTTCAAAGAATCACAAAAGAAGTCAGGCCCTTAGGCTATTCGTTCCCCTCAAGGGACTGTAAGAATTCAGATCCCCCAACATTCTAATTTGTGAGAGAACTGTGAGACCTGAAAATGCAGAAGCCTGACAGCAGGGAAAGCAAGCCCAGAGTTAGAAGGAGGAGGGTGCTACCATCTTCTCTAGACCAGTGGCAAGGAAATCCCCATGTCCCGTATGGCTTGTCCTTCCCAGTCTCTTCTTCCTTTCTCTTCCCTGGTCCTCCTCTTCCAGCACCACCCATCACATCTCCCTGGAGTCTATCTCTGCTCTCCTGTCCCACATTTTGAAGCCTTTTTTTTTTTTTTGTGCCATGGCCTTTCTAAATCCTCATCTTCACATGTGATTTCCACTTCTTTTCCACTGGCCTACACCTTGCCCAACATCCTCTTATGTTTCAAACAGCCCCATGCTAGCAGTAAGATACAGGGTCCCAGACCCTATATGACACATTGAAGGACACTTAATGACAAGTCACCAGTATGTGGTGAGCAGAGACTTGAAAGAAAATTGATTTTGCAAGATTTAGAAAAGAAAAAAAAAAAAGGAAAGGAAAAGGTGTTAAGGGCTACATTAATGAGGGAGAGTTGAAGGGAACGTGTCAGTGAAATTCCTTGGCATATTAAAAGTGTCATGCCGAGTTTGCTGAGGCGCTAAATATATCCGCATGCCACCATTTTGGAAGAAAAAAAATCATTTTCATCGTGAAACCTGAGGTCTGCTGAGATTTCAAGAAAACTTCAAGAGAAACATGTTGTTTTTCATCGGAACCAGCAGTATATCCAAGGAGCAAGGGCCAAAAGCCCTCGACTAACAGAAAATATCAACAGTTGGCCCAAACTTAAGCCTCATGGTGTGGCTCTTTACAATGTGTGGAGCCCTTCCAAATAATGATTTTATTTGATCCTCCCCACAGTTTAGTAAGGTAGCTGTTACTATTCCCACTTCAGAGATGGGAAAAGTCAGGCTCCCAAAGATTATGTGACACAGTCGAGTCACTCGGGCTGTTTGCTCAGTGATTGAGAACATGGACACTGAAGCAAGACCACTTCGGTTCAGGTCCTGGCCCTGCCCACCATTAACTATGAGGCCTTGAGCAACCCACCTTCACCATGCCTCAGTGTCTGTGTTGTAAAACGTCGACACATGACAGTACTGCCTGTCACAGGACTGTTTTGAGAACTAATCGAGTTAATACATTAGAGCCGTTACAGAATTAGGAAGTCAGTCCAGCTTACATAGTAAGCACTTAAAAATTTTTTATGTTCGGAAGAGTCAGTTCCCAGAGCTAAGTGTTTTAAGGCCTTATTTTTAACAATTACATTGCTTCTATGATTCATAATTTTATCAACAAAGAAATTATTTCTCACAAAAGGGAAATACATGCTAAAAGGAAACCCTGATTGGATATAATGAGTCAAAAGGGAAGAAAAGGGCAAAAGTTCAAGTGTGGTTTCTTGAAAGAACCCCATTAATTTCTGTTTCCAGAAAAATACTGTACACGATTTAAGTATTTTCAGTCATTTTAGAGCACAATGAAAGGTCAAGCTAAATGGAAGTAATATTTGTGTAGCCCATGGTGACTGTCGGGGAGCCTGTTTCCCATGGCCTGGTCCTTGATGTGGACAATGAAGCACTTCTCTGGGCGAGCGGTGAGGAGAAAGGGCTGTGCCAGCCCCCCCAATCCTCCCCCCTCCTGCTGCACCCCCTCCACGTGAGCTTTCTGTAAAGGGAGGAGAACAAAGCTGCAGCTGGCAACTCTGGAGTGCTGTGGAAAAGAGCAATTTCCCCAGAGAAGAGGGCAATGGGAAATCAGCAGAGGAGTATCACCAGGATGCATTTTCTCGTTTGTAGTTTCCCGTGGCCGTGGTGGGGGTGGAGTGGCGGGGGGAGGCTGAAGTGCAGAAAATGTGGTATTGGGAGGGTAGGAAAGAACAGAGGGAACAACCAATCCTGGAGGCTGTCAGATGCAAACCACAGGCGGCTGGGAGAACTACGAAGAAAGAACCAGCCTGCAGGACATCCCAAAGCAGCAAAGAAAGTGTTATGCAAAAGAGCAAAGAGAGTGTCATGGCAGAGAAGTTCTGGAAGAGTAGGTATGCCAGAGGGCCACAAGAGGAGCCACAGAAGACCAGGAATGAGTGAGTCACTGATGGCTCAGTCTTTTTCTAGTGCAGGTGAGGGACTGGGAGATGGCCACGGCGGGGGGGTGGGGGGGGTGGTGTTCTGAGCCATCATCTATAGACTGCACCTGTGAGGTTGGCTGAGGTTCCTTCCTAGAAACTGCACCTCCTACAGCATCATGTGAAGCATGCTTCCGGGGGCACAAGTGTGCATCGGAGGGTTCCAAAGTCAAGTGTAGTATGAAGGAACCCAGTTAAGGAACTCAGGGCGTCTCTGACCTAAGAGTTACATGTGAAAAAAGGAAATCTCACTCGAAACAGAAACATATTCAGCATTAAAACATAAAGTTATGGACTGTTGTTCAGTCCAGAAGTTCTGCATGCCACGAGTGTAAAAAGAACAATAACATATCACATCTGTATAGTAGTTTAAAGTTTATAAAGCATTTTAATAAAAGCGATCTTCTGTCCCACATGGGTATTTTTCATGCCCCAACAAGACACATTCTTCACATTATTATAAGAGTCCCTAACAATTGACTTTATGCTACTGAAAATGTTTTTTTAAATCTATAAATACTACTCATAGAGTTTTATCTATAAATATCATACATAAAAGCCAAATGGTGGGTTTTAGGTACTGAATCTATTTTAAAAAATCTACTACTTTTCCAGAATGACTAATTAAATATAATTTACATTAACTGAACTAGGTGTAAACATTGCAATACTCCGCATAGACCATTAAGCGTATCTCATTAAGAAGTTTCTACATTTCCAAGCCCTCAGACGTTCTAAGGGGGTACTATAGATGAGTAATTATTTTTAAAAGAATATATTAAAAGATATCCCTCAAGGGTCTTTAAAAACAGCTCTTAATAGCATAAACAGGAAGCATGCTATAAGATTATGAAGGATGGTGGAATAAAAATAATTGTGGCCTATTTCCATAAAGAAGCATGGAAAAAAGAAAACAAGCTAAAAGTACTTCCAGCTTGCTGAGTTAAAACGAACTGTTATGTTATTAGGCAAGTGTCTTATTTACTCTTTGTCCTATATACAATAATAACATGTGTTGTTGAGAGTCAAGAGTTCACATTAGCATTTTTTAATTTAGGAAAAGGGGGAAATTGTAAACTCTAAGGAACAGTTTTCCGGTTGACATAGTTCAGCATGCCTGGAGGGTGATGTGTACTTTGTACCCAAATCTTTATTAAACGTTCTGTCCTTGAGATACAAAGATAACACTGCTGACCCACAGTCAGCATAGCATTTGCTCTGAGGTTCTTTCTTTCTTTCAGCTTTGATGATAAATTTGTGCTGATCTATCCTCTTTTGGTCTTCTAGTTTCCTATGTGACTGACAGCATACATTTGGGAGACAGCTGCCTGGCTCTGGGAGAGAAGTTGCAGCTTGGAGAAGGGAAGCGGAGCAGAGAGCTAACCCTTGGCCTTGGCACCAGGCGCTCATCAACTGATGTATTAGAGCAAAATTCTATAAAGTGGAAACTCATACTGCCAGTATGGTGAGAACTCCACCAACCTATTTACATTAAGAAATGCTGTGATCAGCTGAACCTTTTCTTTAGATATGTTAACTTCTGGAGTAAACGAAGCCTTCTGGAAAGTTGTATCCATTCCTTCTAGACCACTGAGTTTTTACATTATGCTAGGTTTTGCTTTTTCTAATCCCTTAGTCCCCATCACAGCACTCACCCTGTTGAGGTCTTTTGTAGCCCGCATCGCTAGTTGTTTTTGCTGTGTTTATTCACGTGGTTACTTGTGTCTTCACTGTCTGGCTCCTCTACTAGAATATTAGCTCCACGTATTGGAAGATCCCAATCTACTAAAGTTGGGTAGTGATTCCTTGATCAGAGTTTATCTGGCTCAGAGCATATCTGGCCCGATATATACTTCATCAATCTATAAATCACAGAAAGATCTGCCACAATATATTCCTTTCAGTAAATACTAACTGAACATCCCTATGTACCAGGCAATGGGCACAAGCACTGGGAATACTGGTGAAGAGAACTTACATTCAGACAGTAGTGGTCTATTATCGGGCTAGCTGAATATATCATGTACTGTCTTGCTAAATCTTTGAGCAGACCACAGAGAAAGAAGACGAAAAGAGAACATCAGCTCGTTAATCAGAGCACAAGCTCACAGAGGACAAAGCCGCATCTCTCCTACTTCTTTGATTTTATCTCCCTAACTCTTTTTCGCTCTAGGTAAGCAACACGTCCTCTTAATTGGCTGCCAGAGCCCTCTTCAAGCTCTCTTTTCAGAAAGCTTTGCAAAAGTCTTATGAACAATTTTGCTATTCCAGAAAATGTTAATGCTCAAGGTACCCCTTTAAAAGAAAAGGAAAATTCTTTTGAGATTTTTTTCCCTCAGTAACAAGGAATGCAATTAGGCCTATATTTGGCACTTTGTCAGTTCCCAGAGCCAAGAGATCTCAGGGTTAGGAGAACAAAGCTACCAAGATGCTTTTGCTATTGACTATGGCTGGCCCAAGGTTCCAGGGTTAAAGCCTGAGAATGTTTTACCCCTTGACTTGAATTTCCCACATAAGTAACTTCCAAATACCAAAGCTTAGACGAACCAGAATGCAAAATCCTTTCCATTACTTTATTGGAAAATTATGTATGCTGTGATTTATTGCTAATGCTGGACTTTCGAAGCATTAGACAGGACACCTGCAAACCTTCGGACAACAGCTGCCAATACCAGTTTCATATTTCATGGCTCGGCACTTAAAATATGACGAATAATAAATCATCCTTGTAACCAGTGTGAGGCACTTGGTTGGTAATGTATTGAGAGTTGGTAAAAAAAAAAAAAAAAAGAATGAACTATAGATTATGCTGTAACTCAGCACTTGAGACTATGGAGGCAAAGTATATGGTGATTGCTATTCCTTTCTCTCCGTCTTCAGTGGCATGCTTTCTCTAAGAAAGCAACTTCTTTGTACAAGGAATATGTCCCTGTGTATTCACAATAAAAACCGCGGTGATTTCAAATGTATATGCACTTGAAAAACAAAGAATTTTGGAACCCTTTATAGCTTTACGGCGAAGGATCCAAATGGGACAATACTCTATTTAGGACCTGTTAGGGCCTAAATTTGAAAGTGATGTTTAACTGGTTTAGGAAGATAGTCATCACTTTTTCAGGCATATAAATATTTTCATCATTTCCATTCTTGAAATATTACAAATAATTGCCTAAGCCCCAGTAGAACAAATGCTCCTTATCAAATACCTGTGGGTGTGAGGAACGGCTGTGATATATTCAAATATACTTTAAGAGGCTCCCAAGAGAAAAAAAGGTATGGTCCTTTAATAGTGTGATGACTTGTCTGTAATATGCAGACTCTGTGCACCTCTCTTCCCATCTTCCTGCTTTGGCATAAAATGTTAGGGCAAGTCGGGCTGTCAGTGGAGGGAATATCAGCAATAGGAATGCTATGTATTTAATACCTTCTTTCTAACAAGAGGTCAAGCAGTAGCTAAACGTGGACCCAGAATCGAACCCTGGAGAAGCAGCCTAAGCAAAAGGATGCCCCTTGGCACCGACACAGAAACTTCCACATCAATGGAAGTGATTTCAAGTTCAGTGGACACCTAAAGAAGAACACGAGAAGCCGCCCAGGCTCAGTTAGGTGTGTTGACATTTACTGCAGAAATCACTCTTCTGATTCCATATTTATACTTGATTCTTTTTACGTAATTTCCCTAAAGAAAGTTGGGTCATTAGCAATTATTGAAACACTAATACCAGTTTGTAGGTAGAAGCTCACAGGGATCCCTGATTTTCTGGAATGGCCCACGGTACGCAGTACCAGACCTCCCAGGCATGCTGTCCATACTAGGTGACCCCGTCCCCTCACCCAAGGCTGACTGGTGAAAAGCGGTCAATCAACCTAAGTTGGACGAATTAGATTCTCTCTTCCAGGAGCCTCGAACTTGGAAACATGAAACACAGAGGCTGAAAGTCATCAGTGCTTGGTCACATTAATGGCAGTATCTCGGAGAAGGACACAGACCCTATGCTGTGATCACTGGAGCTTCCAGGCTCGCAACCCTTCATGTGGTTTCATGGCTCCACCCTTCCTTCAAGTCTGGGAGATAGCCCAGGATATATCCAATTAAAAATTTGAAAATAATTGGGTTTTTGTTTGTTTGTTTAGGTTAGTCGGTCCGTTTCTGCAGCTTCCACTCAAAGAACCTTGTAGGTTAAGGACATCAGCACTTTAATAAAAAGTTACATTTTGCTAAAGGAGAAGTATAAGGGACATGATCGTAATTCGTCACATTTGTAGGAAGCTCTACATTTTACAGACGCTCTCCTATGTGATCCCTGTAAGGGTTGGAGAAGGGTTGTTCTTATCACTCTCACGATGGCGAAAAGGCAGTGCAGCTCAGAAAGGGTATTACCTGTGTGCTGTGGCCTGGCTGCTGGCAAATGGCAGAACCAGGCTTAGGACCCAAGTCTCCTGACTGCTGGGAGTGCCCTTCCCATTGCAAGCCATGATGCATGTGCCATCTACTACTTGCTATTACTTTTGCTTTGAGAAAGCCGACCTGATGGTATTCAACTTTTATTTTTAGCACACAAAATCCTTAATTAAAAGGACATGTTTGTACAGAGAATACAAACAAAACAGAAAAACAGAACTATTCTGAGTGTGTGTGTGTGTGTGTGTGTGTGTCTTTTCATCACTCCTACTCCAACTCCAACACAGGCTTGAGAAAAGTTTTAATAAAGTAAAATATAGAAGCTATTGCCTTAGTGTTGGTATTTGCCAATAAAAAAACATTAGGGCTGAGAGGTGCCTCCTTTTGATATGGGTAGCAAGTTTACCATCTTCTACATATTTTAACTATTAGCAGGGAGTAGTACCCTTTGAGCTACATGGCAGTAGTTCAAGATGTTTTCAACATGTATCCCCAAACATGTGCGGTTGTTTATTTACAATTCATATACATATATTACTATATTAACATGTTATATACTTTAAAGAACATGAACAAAATTGAAAAGAAGGACAGATTTTGCTAATCATGACTATCTCAAGGCAAATACACAAAGGACAAGGTTAAGGACTAATTAACCACAGTGGACATAAATCCATAGGTCTCCCAGATAATTTAGAATTTTCATGGTCAGCTTCTTGCAAGATCTGATTCGACGGTCATGGTCATCACTTCATAATGTGGCTGACAAGGAGTTTGTGCTAAACTCTGCCCTTTTCTTGTGGCTTGCAATATGAAAATTCTCTTCCAGTTATGGAAATTCTTTACAGAGTCTTTTAAAGATTCTGTTAGTTTGTGATGGTTTGCTAAAACTAAAATATAAAATTTGTAAATCCAGTTAATGAGGCACAGTATATCTCACGGAACAACCTAAGTGGAGGAAGTAGTGGGGAAGCCACTATGACGGGCCTGGCCTCGCCTCCCTCTCTCCAGGTGATAAATGACCCCCCGACATGTGCACCCAGGGATTACGCCAGTATAATCACCAGCAGTTATCACAACGTTTGATGAAAATAAAATGAATGTAAATGCAAGTTCCAATCAATTTCTTTTCCACCCAAATGAATTTTCTCAAGAGCTCCCCAGGGTGCATATCCCAATTTGGAGGCCACTTTGCCATGCAACAAGGGGACAGTTTACTTCCAGAGCATCTTACAATTACAGGAATCTCCAGGCCTAAAACTATGGAGGGCAAGGACAAACCAACCCAGGCCACAAAGAAAGTTATTTTGCATTTTAAAAACTTTAAAAATTATGAACTATAATTCAGCCAGAAAAGCACATAAAACATTAATGTTTGATGCAATGTGCTGCATATTGTCCATGTAACTACCCAACCAGTCAAAAAACAGGACCAGTGCCAGCACCCCCACAAACCCTCCAGGTCCCTTCTCTTCCCCAGCACACCCTCTCCTAAGAGGTAGCCACTAAACTAATTCTTTCAGTAATAAATTCCTTGTTTCTCTTTATAGTTTGAGCCACCTATATATGCCCCCCCTTAGCAACAGAGTGTGGTTTTGTCTGTTTTCACACTTCATATAAATAGAATAAGATTGTTATATATTCTTCTGTGTCTTCCTTTGAATATCCTGTCTGTAAGATACACCTGTGTTATTGTGTGTAGCTCTAGTTCATTCTTTTTCATTGACGCGTAGTAGTCCATCTTACTATTACGTCACAATTTATTCAGCCACTCTGCTACTGATAGATATTTTGGATGGTTCTTATTTTTTTTTTATTATTTTTTGACAGAGAGAGAGACAGCAAGAGAGGGAACACAAGAGGGGGAGTGGGAGAGGGCGAAGCAGGCTTCCCCGCGAGCAGGGAGCCCGACACAGGGCTTAATCCAGAACCCTGGGATCATGACCTGAGCCGAAGGCAGACGCTTAACGACTGAGACACCCAGGCACCCCTTGGATGGTCCTTATTTAAGATGAATACAAATACTGCTACTAAGAACATTTCACACCTGTCCCTGGGTGCACATGGGTATACATTTCTCTAGAATACATACGCACATGCATGTGCATCTGTGCACAAAGTGGAACTGCTGGGTCCTAGCATAGTTTAAAAAAAAAAACAACTAATCATGGCCCCTGATTTCAAACTATGCTACAAAGCTACAGTAATCAAAACAGTATAGTATTGGTACAAAAACAGACAGATCAATGGGACAAAACTGAGAGCCCAGAAATAAACCTACACATGTACGGACAATTTGTTTATGACAAAGGAGCCAAGAACATATAATGGAGAAAGGACAGTCTCTTCAATAAATGGTTTTGGGAAAACTGGACAGCCACATTCAAAAGAGTGAAACTAGACGACTATCTTAAACCATACACACAAATTAATTCAAAATGGATGAAAGATTTGAACATAATACCTAAAACCATAAAATTCCTAAAAGAAAACATAGATGGTAAGCTATGGTAGTAGTGACATCTTTGTGGACTTGACTCCAAAGGCAATGGAAACAAAGACAAAAATAAATGGAACTACATCAAAGTAAAAAGCTTCTACACAGCAAAGGAGACCACTGTCAAAATGAAAAGGCAACATACAGAATGGGAGAAGATATCTGCAAACTGTATATCCAAAAGGGGTTAACAGCCAAAATACATAAAGGATTCATATAACTCAACAACAAAAAACCAAACAACTCAATTAAAAAATGGGCATAGAAGTGAACATGACCAAGAAGACTGCTCTTAATGGAATTTTGTTCTAAGCACATCAACAAGATTTATTAAAGTTCTTTGAACCAAAAAAAAAAAAAAAAAAGGCATAGGATCTGAATAGAGATTTCTCCAAAAAAGACATAACACATAGCCAACAGGTGCATGAAAAGATGTGGTTTTTAAATGCATTTCAAAACCACAATGAGATATCACCTAACACTTGTTAGAATACTGATTATCAAAAAGACAAAAAATAACAAGCATTGGAGAGGACGTAGAGAAAAGAAAACCCTTGTGCACTGCTGGTGGGAATGTAAATTTGCAGCCATTATGGAAGACAATATGGAGGTTCCTCAAAGAACACTGCAGCGAACATAAAGGTGCATATTATCTTTTCAAATTAGTATTTTTGTATTCTTTGGATACCTAGAAATGGAACAGCTGGGTCGTATGGTAGTTCTATTTAATTTTTTCCTCAAAAAAAGTTCTTCCCTATGTTCACTGCAATGTTATTTACAGTCACCAAGATACGGAAACAACTTGTGTGTCCGTGAATAGATGACTGGATAAAGAAGATGTGGTCTGTTTACATAATGGAATGCTACTCAGCCATCAAAAAGAATGAAATCTTGCCATGTGCAAGACCCTGGATGGACTCTGAAGGTATTATGCTAAGCAAAATGAGTCAGACGGAGAAGGATGAATATCATATGACTTCACTCCTATGTGGAATCTAAAAAAACAAAGCAGAAGAATAAACAAAACAAACCAAAAACAAGCTCACAGATACAGAGAACAGACAAGTAGTTACCAGAGGGGAAGAGGGTTGGGGGGTGTGAAATGGATGGTGGGGGTCAACTGTATCATGATGGATGGTAACTAGACGTGCGGTGGTCACTCTGTAGTATATACACATGTCAAATTATAAAACTGTACACCTGAAACTTACATTTATTTTATTTTTTTGAAACTTATATTTTCTTTTAAAAAAGGAAACAAAATAGAGATCACTACAGATTACAAACAAAAACTAAAAAACAGGGGCGCTTGCTTGGCTCAGTCGTTAAGCATCTGCCTTTGGTTCAGGTCATGATCCCAGGGTCCTGGGATCGAGCACCACATCGGGCTCCCTGCTCCGTGGGAAGCCTGCTTCTCCCTCTCCCACTCCCCCTGCTTGTGTTCCCTCTCTCGCTGTGTCTCTCCCTGTCAAATAAATAAATAAAATCTTTAAAAAAAACAAAAAATAAAAACAAAACTAAAAAACAAAATATACCTAAGGGAAGGTAATTTTGGTGCATCTCTTGGCAATCAATTTTAGTATTAACTAGCTCTTCTGCATCCATGATGAAAGCTCATTAAATTACTAGATTTATCTTTCCCTAGATTTTCACTCCCGCACATTCATTAAATTTGAACTACGATATTAAATACATTTAAGTCTTAAAAATAGTTTGAAATTCTCCAGTGAATTTATTGAAGCCAATTCTCTCAAGCCCCCTCCCCACATATATATTTTGTACATATTGTAATCACAATTCTCCTATTAATGAGGGCCAACACTGTATCTACAAAATGTTCATTCAAATTTTAAAGGAATTTTGCACCAAAAAGGGTTCAAGTTAACACTCATATTGATCAAGCATGAAAAGACAAAATGTTAATTCTGTAGTCAAATTGAGGAATACAAATACAAATAAGAGATTAATTCCAACTTTAGAGTCTCCGATGATTCTTAACAACCATGAATGATCTCCAAATGAACTGAATAAATGGGATATACTTAGATGACAATATTGTGGCACCAGCAAAATTGGCCTGCTCATCAGTCTCCCATTGTCTTACTGATAATGAACATGGTAACGAACATTTATTATAGTGCCAGGTACTTTCTGCATATTAGTTCATATATGCAATGCTATTTTCATCCTCAAAACAGTCCTCAAGGTAGGTGCTACTATTCTTCCCAGTTACAAAAGGAAATTGAGGTACAGAGAGAAAAGTAACTTCACCAAGGTCCATGGCAGTAAGTAGTCAAGTTAGGTACCAAACCCCAGCTTCCTGGTGTCTCAGTCCTACTCTACCACATTGCCTGGCAACATATTGGTTTTGTTGTTGTCACTGTTGGCATTGTTATTATTCTGGTAACAACAAGAACAGTGCCTTAACACCAGAGCAAAAAGTGTGAACCAAGAGAAAGGGAAAAAAAATCTATGTACATTTGTTTTGATTTATGAAAATGTTGTGAAAATGACTGTAACCAAGCAACTCTAACTCTGGGAGAACTAATTAAGAAATGAATTAAGGGATTCAATGCATACCCAAATTAGTCATCAGAGCTCAAAGATCTGGAGTTCTGGTCTGTATCCAGCTTTGGCACTTGCATCCAAAACAAACATGACCAGATAAGAACCACAAGCTCACAATTAAAGTGGATTTATAGGGCTTATGCGTCCACATGGGAGAGGCCTCTTCCTAACTGAATTCGGACACCTCTTCAGTTATTGTGGGTTTCATTTGCCATCTCCCTGCTCTTTTGTAACTGCTGGCAATAGGTTTATGCTGAGGGAGAAATCATTTCAATCAGTGATGTGTGCAGAGCGAACATAAAAAGATAAAAGAAACGCCTTTGAACTGTAATTAGAAAATTCCTTAAGTGTGCTCATGTGACATATGTTTGAGACTATGACCAACTGGCAAGGCGAGTTACGGAATGGATGTCCAATGTCACCATCCTGGGATAAGCAGCCAGTAAAAGTAGTGTTCGGACACGGGATTAGAGTAATCTTTTGCAGGCCAAAACATTCCTGCTTCCCACCTCTAATATGATTAGTGACAGACAGCTGGAGGCATCTCACTCTCCTGACAAAAATATGATCAGAATTGTTTGCAATTGGTATATCTTTCCATCAAGCTGTTTGTTGCCTTCCAGCAGAATAATCAGAGTTTCTGATGATTTGGTACGTTTCAAGAAAACAGTAATTGATTGTGCCCTTGCTTGTCTGATGGAGAGAAGGCTGCCAGAATTTACATAGTAACTCTTTGGTTGCCTAACCCAAAGAAAAACTAAGCAGCGGGCACGTGTGTGTGCGCGCGCGCGCGCGCGCGTGTGTGTGTGTGTGTCAGAGAGAGAAAGAGAAGGAATCCAGCCAGTAGCGGGCACGTATGTGTGTGTGTGTGTGTGTGTGTGTGTGTGTGTGTCAGAGAGAGAAAGAGAGAAAGAGAAGGAATCCAGCCAGTAGTTTCCATACTAATTCTCTTTGAACAGCTATAAACAGTTTTCAATGGTGATTCAGATTTCAGATATGAGGAAGTAAAATTATTCTATTCCTCTCATGGAAAACTACCAACTCCCACCAATGTTAATGGCTCTTTTCAAAAAAGTTACAGTTACTACTACTAAAGTTTCAGGGTTATAGAAAAAGATCAAGTTGAGATTTAACATTCATGGAAATGTTCTGGTGCAATGAGGCCTCATTCATTTGGACTACCTCAGTTTAGAATTTACAATCATTTGACAGTGTCCAGACCAGTGATGATCTTTTCACAATGAAGATATGGTTTGCTAAGTAAATGAATTTAAACAAGCAAGACTACTGGGGGAAAAAATAAAAATATTTCAGGTAAAGTATGATGAATCAAAAATAACAACATGCTTCCTGTACGGCAAACACTTTTGATGAACCCATTCAAATACTAATAACTGATAACAATAATTACCATTTAACTGAATGTCCATCTTGTACAGTTCATATTGCATACATGAGCTAGAAATATTCCAACAACTCTGCGAGATGGTTAGAATTATCCCCATCTCAGATAGGAGGAAACTGAGGCTCAGAGAAGCAGGTGACATGCAAATACCACATAATTACTAGGCAGCCGAAGCAGGAAAAAAGTCAGGTTGCCTGGCTCAAAAGCCTATGCCCTTCCACTCGCACTCAACACTGAGTGAGCACTAAAGACTCCAAGTCAGACTTCTAGAGTCACTGGAGCAAGTTCTTCAACAACAACGACAGCAAAAATAGAATCCCCGCATTGGGCTCCCTGCTCTGTGGAAAGCCTGCTTCTCCCTCTCCCACTCCCCCTGCTTGTGTTCCCTCTCTCACTGTGTCTCTCTCTGTCAAATAAATAAATAAAATCCTTAAAAAAAAAAAGAATCACTGGAAGGAGGGATAGCCAGGCAGTCTGCCCCAGAAATCATTCTTCTTTTCTGTAGAAAGAACGATTCCTTTCTACATCACAAAGGCATCTATAAAATACCTATTAGTATATTGAAGAATTTTGCATGCATGAAACTACTCTGAACAAATGCACAGAAATGCTGATGGAGGTGGAGAAGGGGGATGCAGGGGAGGCAGGAGTGCCTCGGGTTCGCTGCCCCTTCCCTGCACCCCATCACGAGTGACTTCAGTGTATACCCCTATAAACAAGAACGGGGGTTGAGACCCCGAGAGGCTGACAAAGGCTGTGATGAGGCCTCTGGGAGTCAGCTGCAGGTGCAGGGACGGCTGGCCACGGGCAATGGGAGAGAACATGGAGAAGGGAAGGAACATCTCTACTTACCCAAGAATCCACGGAGATATTCCTGAAAGCAGCCTGGATTCCGGAATGCTCTAGGAAAAAAGTAAATTTGGGAGGTCAGATCCACATTTAGCAGCCACACCACCCTGTTCCATCACATCCCAAGCACAGGATATGGAGTCAGGCAGACATGGAATTGGTCTTACCTATGACTTACTAGCTGTTAGGCAGATTAACCTCTCTGTGCCTCAGTTTACTCAACTGTGAGATGGGATATAATAACATTACCCTCCTCATAGAGCTGTTGAGAAGACTGGATAATATATAATTCGTGCCATGAATTAAAAAAACAATAGTGCTGTTTTAATAAGTACAGTAGCTAACATTTATTGCTTAGAAAGTGCCTAGCATTGCTTTAAGGCTTCAAATAGGCTAACTCTTCAATACCTTGAGGAAGGCACTATTGCCATGGGCCTTTTGCAGATGTAGAAAATGGGGCACTGAAGGTCAAATCACGTTTCATAAAAGTATACCAGGTAAGCGGTGGAGTGGGGACATGGGACCACCTGGCCTCCGAAGTGGGGTGCTACGCAGTGATATCCTGCCTAATTTATTACAAATAAATGTTAGCTACTGTTATTATTGCTGTTATAATAGTCTCCTCTCCAAGAGATAGTTCTAGAATATTCCCAAAACCCCAGGGAGCTCACCATGTAGCTAGTCACCACTCAGGCACAGAGATAGGTGCCAGGGTCCTAAGTCACTCACTAAGTCAACAATCTCTTCAAGTGTCCCTGAGATGCTCTGTTAAGCACTACGTGGGGCTGCAGGGGCTCTGGTCACTGATCCTGCAGTCAGATCAACCTCCATAAAGCAAATGGGGAATGACAACAAGGAGGAAGCATAGAAAGGGCAGGAGAGGATGTCGGGACACTGGATACTGTGCCTGGCTCTGGCATCAGCTCTCTTGCTGGCCTTCTCTCAGTCAGATGACCTCTCCAGGTTTCATCTTTAAATGAGCAGACTGACCTGAGATTCTAATTTAAGTCTATTCTGATTCTCTTTCAATCTGACTAACTTCCCTCTCAATAGTCCATTTTTGAGAGAATATATTATAATTCTTCATTCATCCAACACACATTGACCGAACACAATGCCACACACTGTGAACAGCGCTCAGGATATCAACACAAGACTTGGCCTACACTCTGTAATTAGCTCTGGGAGCAGGATCAAGTCCTATCAAGGAAATCTTGGCAATCAGAAGACCAAGGAAGGTTGCAGCCCCGAGGACAGCTGCACACTCCCATTCTGCCCTCTGAGTGGCCCCAGTGAATTCTGCACCAATCCAAAACGGGGGTCCCACATTGGGGGAGGGGGTGCCATGCTAAAATGATGGGGCAGATAACAATGTCTGTGAAAAACAAGGCAGAAACTAGACAACCAGTGAAATGCTTGGGCTGAGGGTTAGGTTTGTTTTCTAAGAGTAATAGTGTTGTATGCAATAAACCAAAGAGATGAGAACTCACTTGACACTTTACTTGACTTTCTTGACTTTCTTAAGGTACACTAATGGCCACTTGGGTAGCAATCTTTCACGTATGTGCATGTAAGTGCACACGTGACTGCTTCTTTGAGAAACATTTACTTTGACACAAGATGCTACTGACTTTATTTAAAGATTGGCTCATCACCCTTAAACATGTTTCTTTCAAAGAAACTCCTCGGAGGGGAATAATTCCATGAGTATAATACTTCCATTAAAAAGAAATTGATTTTAAAATATGCTTTTCAAACTTTTGACAAGAACAATTTTTTGATTTTATGAACTAAAAAAGGCAAACAATGCTGTGGAGACAATGTAATAAATAACATGAGTTGTCAAATAAACTATTAAACATTTATAGATAAAATTTTTAATACAGACTTTTAAACATGCCCCAGAATGTCCATCAATCTTTGATATGGGAGGAAGTAGAATTTTGGCAAAGTCTATCTCCTACAACAACAGAAGTCAGCACAAGATGTTTATGGTTCTTAAAGAGAGCAATGATGGCATTCTTTGCAGGGTGGTTAAGTATTTTCAGCATAAAATTTTAGAAGGCAAAAAATGGGAGAACATTAAAAAATGTATTATTTTGATAGGTATTCAGGTAAAGTAGTACCCTGTGCATGGAAGTCTACAGAGAATTTGGTTCCTAAATTGGCCCTGAAAGAGATTCCAAGAATGTTTTAAGCAACATTGTTGGAGTACAGGCATAAATGTCAAAGAGGACAACTCTGAGGAACAATACTCTCTTGGATATATAAATTAGAGCTTTCTTAAGCTTGGAAAGAAAAAAATTAAAGATTTCGTAGCGATTACCACTGGATGAAGAATTACGGGTGGTTTTTTTTTTTTTCCTTTTTCTTTATAATTTCTCTGCTTTCCAAACTTCCTATAATGAGCATGTGTAATACTTTAACACTTTTTTAAAAAAATGTTTTTTTCAATCTCATGATATATTATGGAGAGTCACCTGATATAAAAAGTGAAAAAGCTCTGGGATCAGACAAACTTGGGTTCAAAGCCCTTTCTGGTTTGGTGCCCCAGATAAGCTACTCAGCAGCCCCTGCTGCCCATAAAACGGAAATAATAACACATGCCCTGAAGCCCCATTTTGTCTCCTAGAGGTGAGACACTGTAAGTGCTGAACACAGAGCAGGAGCCCAGTGAATGATAATGACTCTTCTCTCCACAGTACACAAGGAAGGAAGGCCTCTCTGATAACAGCAAATAAATCTGTTTGTGTTTATAAACTGACTTCAGGCCATCTGTTTATAGAAACACTGGGAGTTTTTAACAGGTAACTTTCAGAAATCTTCTAATAGTTAAAAGTTCCGAAAAAGAAGTAGGAATGAGTTAATACCCTACTCTCCTTTCTCTCACGATTATTAGGACCCTCCAGTCTACAACTCTTGGGTTCGCTTGCATCACTACTATGCCATCATGTTCAGAAAGCCTCTGGTTGGGATGGGAGCTGGGGGAGGTTAAGGTTAAGGCAGACCCACTGGAGCATAGGGAAACCACAGCTACCACGATCAAGATCTTTTCCATCTTCTCATTCCTTGTGATTCAAGTGAGCAAAATAAATTATGGGATTGCTTAAATGAGGGGTGAGGGAAAAGATTTTTTTTTATGGCTTTTCTTTTTTTTTTTAATGCTAGCTATGTTGATATTTTCATCCTATTCAGCTGAAGGTAGTTCAGTCAGTTAGGTTTATGACAAAAATATATGTACTCAACAAAATACGGCTGTTGGGGATGTGTTGCCCTTGGATATATGTTGCTGTACCTTGACTACAGGAAGAAATATTGATTTAACTGGCTTTAATATCAAGTCAGGCATTTGTTGACACGTGGAAATGAAAAATATCAAAGCCATGAAAAGCTTGATATATAGGTCAAGTCCCATTTCAGCTCCCTCCAAGGGGACTGTCCAAAGTCTTCTGCTGTATTGGAATTGTGTTCCAGTAATGCTTGCCCCAGTCACAGATAACATGAATTTTCATTATAATGGGATTTGCTACATAAATGAATATTGGTATAGATTTTTATATAGTACAATTTATTGTAGAAAGTACAGCAAAAAAAAAAAAATCATTATGTGTTTAACTTCTCCCTTTTCCCAACTCTGGAGGCATATCTTGCTTTCTACCAAAGATATGTAATGTTCTCTCCTTTTCAGTGTCTGATTACTCCTTATTCCTCACAGTGCCTAGTACAGAGTAGACAAGAAATAGCTGATGAAGAAATGAGCTGAATAAAATGTGGTACCAAAGCAAATGAAGGAAATTCAAAATAGTTTCCTGTGTAAGAGAAATAAATTTTAGAAATTGATTCAAAATGAGTATAGCAAGCAGGTTTAGCCATTCCCAGCTAGCATGCTCAGGTCATCCGGGGATCTGTGGGCCTTCAGGTGGCTCCCTATTGCTAAACCATCACAGAGCCCTGTCTAAAATGTCCAGCACACAGCTTACACACTCCCATCCCTGGGGAATGCCATAGAGACACTTCAATCATTAATTGCCTGAAACACCTTCATAAGATTCCTACAGCCCCTTCAGCCCTAGGGCAGCTAATGATCAAATTCTGTCCTTCTAAAGGACTGAGAGAAAGGACCTCCATGACCATCTTGGAGGCAATAAAAGGCAGAGAGGTTGGCCCACAGCAGCCCAGGGAAAGGGAGTCAGTGCAGCCCCAGGATTGGGAGTTACTTTCTTACAGCCAGACTCAGAAGCAGTTTCTGTGCCCTTAACTAGGACATAATCAGGGCTACGGGAAAAACCAAGAGAGACTTCTGAAGAGCTTGCTGGACATTGCCCAGTGTCAGAGTTCTTAACTTCTTGTTCTCTTTTCTATTCCCCTCCAGCAACAATGATTACTTTAATAATCAAAGAGCTTCCTATAATTTTTTATAAAGCAATCTAGTTGGAATATGTTTTTCTACCTTATAGGTTTTTTTTCTTAGAGCCTTTTTTTATTGAAAGCTACAATAATGCATCAAATATAAAAATTTTGCGTCTATCTTGGAACAACATAATAGATCTAAATGCCTATTTTCACAAAGGTCTTGATTGTGTTCAAAGGAATCACCTATTGATGCCAAGGGCTTCCTTCCCTCATCAGAGGAATAAACCATGGGAATGAGCTTTGAGAGACTCCAAGCAAGGCACCAGGGGTTTACAGGGCAGAGAATGGGCCTATCCCATTATTATTGGATAAAGCATGAGCAGAGTTAGGAGGGTCTGGTGATGTTAGCCCCAGGAATGGTGTATTTTTGCATATATTTTACAAATATTCCCATTATCCATTTAAAAATACTTTAAATGGTAAACTGGCTTCTCCTCAAGAGGGATGACCCATGGCCATCAATTAATAACTTAGAAACTCATCATAAAAGCACTTTTGAGTTAAGCACACGGTTTGCTCAATAAATTTAATCCGTCATATGCCCTTTGTGCAGTAGTCGTTATCTTTGTATGAGAGCGGAGGGAGCCGAGGGGCAGAGACAGTAAGGCACTCGGGCCCAGGTCAGATACCTACCACGCAATGGAGCCCACATCTTGAATCCAGTCTGCAAATTCATGTCCAATTCTCTGTTCACAGTTACAACTACTCACCAGTTGTATACAGAGCCCAAATTTAACTTGTTGGGCCCTTTCCAGCTAAGACATCATCATGGGGGACATACTCTCAACAGGTCAAGTTGGTGGTCATGTTCTGTCAAGAGCCAAACCTTTTTAGTTACTGGGCTGTGGGCGACACTGTTTATCCCTTGCAAGAACTAAAATGACTTAAGAAAAACTGGAACAATTCTAAGGCAAGAATGTGTAAGCTCAAAGGCTATCAAAATTCAAGAACTCAAAACCAAAGATAGCTTTCTTTCTTTCTTTCTTCTTCTTTTTTTTTTTTTAAGCAAAGATAGCTTTCTTGACTAGACAATAGCTGGTTATAAAGTCTGCAACAAAGTACCTTTTCAATGTGAAATTTTACTACTGGATTTTTTTCGTTCATTTTTACTAAGAACTGAAGCCTACAAAATGACAAACCGGGATTACCCTATTAAAAGACAATTTCAATTGTTCCTTTGTTCTAAGAAACTGTGTTAGGTACTGACTGGCAATACCTACACCTTGATCTTCACATTAATTATGCATTTTTCCTACAAAATTGACTGCCACACTGCAGGCTCTAAGTCAGATCTGAGAGCTGCCAAGATAAATGTTCCGAATGGCTGACTTTTTAAAGACAACTTGTCAGTTCACCAAATAATTCTTTGGGGGTTTATCCCAGTATATTCGATGTCTCCCCATACCTATATCTTTAGCAAATACTGTAGCTCTTGCTGATGTATCATCTTATAGCTAAAGCTAAAGATGTTTCCTTTCAACCCCTAGTATGAAAGTAATGAAACTTACAGTTCCTTTTGACACCATCAATTTACTTTGGCTGTTATTATCACTTAATTCCTATACTGATTTATGTAAAATACTCTGATTCCTAGGGAGAGAAGTAATCTTGGCCTAGTCCACACCACTAAAACAAAGACAACTTTTGTATTATTGACTAAATAAATGTTTTCTTCCTGGAGGTTTGCCTTCATCAAATAATCGTATCGATGTCTTATTTCCTTTAGTTAACACCTTATTTTAATGAGGCTTGATTCCAAAACATATAAGAACATATGCCCACGAGAGGTACTACATGGAGGAAGCCAAGAAGAGTTCCAGCCAAGTGTCCTATCTTTTACGCGGTACCAAGTGACATTCTGTAAAAAGCACAATGGTAACTATTCATTCTGCCAGACTTGAAAGGATAGGCACGAACTGCATGCCAGAATGGAAAAGCTTAAGCTTTGAAATCAGACAGCTGCCTTCAAATACCATCTCTACCACCACTATCTCTGTGACCTTGGGCAAACTACTTATCTCCCCTCAGAGCTTTTTCATCGGAAAAATGGGGGTAACGGATTTGCTTCACACAGGTTGTGGAAGAGGTAAACAAGAATTTTGCTGTAAAAAACCTAGCCTACAACCTGGTATATGAGTATACACTAAGGAATTGTTCTTTTTCCACCTATAAAATGCCATTAATGATTCATTTTGAATCTGTTGTCTATGCACAAAAAATAATGTAAAGGATATTAACACTGGGGCTCTTTATGATAGCAAGGAATGGGAAATGGTCTAAGCATAGGGAAATGATTACATTAAGGTATAGTCATATATTAAAATATATGCAGTCGTTCCAAATATTTTTCCAATAATATTTTACGACAAGGGAAATTGCTATCCTAGAATTTAAGTGAGGAAAACAGACAAGAAAACCTGTATAAGAAGCTCACACTTATTGAGCATTCACTATGAGCCATGTACCATGCTATGCACTTTACATGCATTATCTTATTAATTCTTAAAATAAACCTATTAGATGCATACTATTATTATCCTCATTTTATAGAAAGAGAAACTGAAATTTTGATAGTTTGGGCTATTTACAGGCACTACATAAGAAGCATAGCCAGGACTGGAATCTCGAACTGTCTGATTTCAAAGCCCTTTTATTTACTTTTTAAAAAAGATTTATTTATTTATTTATTTGAGAGAGAGAGAGAGGAAGAGAGTGTGTGAGAGCAGGTGTGTGGAGGGAGGGGCAGGTGGAGAGGGAGAGCATCCTCAAGTGGACTTCCCACTGAGTATGGAGCCTGACAAGGGGCTTCATCCCAGGACCCTGAGATCATGACCTGAGCTCAAATCAGGAGTTGGCCGCTTAACCAACTGAGCCACCCAGGCAACCCCCAAAGGCCTTTTAACTAGTATGTCACACTGATTCTTCCATACAAACTTCCTAGGTCCGCCAGGAGGTAGTTTAAACACACACAAACACACACAAATGTACGCACACATGCATACTCAAAGCCACACCACATGCATATCTGGAAGGAAGACACACCAGATGCTAGCGATGACACTCTCTGACTGGTGAAATTTTAGCTGACTTTTAATTATTTCTTATCCATTTCAGTATCCTCTCCAAATTCAATGAGTATGCGTTGTTTTTACAATCAGAAAAAAAAAAATTCAAAGAAGAAAATGAGAGTACTTTGCAAAATATACAGTATTATACAAATAGTAGTATCTTTACTTACAGATTTGAGTTCCTCAGTGCTACTGTTCTTTTAAATTATTTTTTCTTTCCACTGAGTCCAAGGTAAAAAGCATGTAAAAAACTATTTTGAATATGAATGCAACCAAATATAGTACAGGAAGAACCATATGTATATTTGACAGACATTTGATATTAATACAAAAACTCAAAGAGCTTGTGTGAGGGGGGTGGGGAAACCATCTTTTCAAATAATACAGAATTTTCCACTTAGGGAAAACACATCCATTAGTGACATGATGCCATCAGTAACATTCTCTGTCATGGTCATGTTAAGTGATATTGTCATGGAGCCATTTACGTAGACACCAGCACACTGTTTGGACATGCCTCAGCCTGATTACTGTCTATCCCAGAAGGTGTGAATATAATGATGTGTTGGAGTGACACCTAAGGAGTGATTTCCTGTCACACCACCAATTCATTTCCAGAGTAATGATTCTATAAAGAGAACTGAATGATGTAAAAAAAAGCAATTCCTTTGAACCAAACAAGTTCACATGAGTTGAAATTATAGACGAGGAATGAATTTATTTTACAAAATTGTTATTTTTAAATTAAACTAAAAATAAGATTATTTAGGTATGCTTTTAGTAAATTTTTCAAAAGAAAAACTGCTTAATACTATCTTAAAAGTGACTCCAAATTAATCGTTTTGCTTCATAATAGAGGTTCTATGATTGGCAATAAGTGGATCAACAACGATAGCATTACTGAGGCATTTGACTAAATATTTCCTGACTCTATCCTCTTAGACAGCCTGGGGAGAAGAAAGAAAACACAAGTGAAAGATTATCAAACTAGTCAAAAGAAAAAAAAAAACAACTAACAAAATTCACATATTGATGCCAAGTCTCTTGATCAATGAGAGAGAAAATACAATTCTCAAATGTGTAATTAATAAGTGAAAGAAGTACCGCTAATAAATTGAATTGAAAAAAATTAGAATTCAAAAATGTCTTGTTAGAGAAGAAAAGTGATTTGACAAAAAGGGACAATATGTAACAAGGATAAATGTAAAATCATCTACACAGGGTCACACAATTAACTGCACAAGTACAGAGTAAGGGAGACATGGCTTTGTAGTAGTTGTTTAAAAAAAGACTTGGAAATTTTGTTTGACTTTGGAGGTAAACCAACAATGCGCTGCCCTAGATTTAAAACGGAGGCCGACAGAATATTTGACTAGATTAATAAAAGAAGGGTGCCCTGAAGGAGTTTGTTTCCTACCGCTTAGAGAACTCAGGAGGAGGGTGTTGAGTTCAAGATCCTTGCTTTTAAAATGGCATGGGCAGAGCAGTGGGGGACTAGAGGAGTGCTGACAGGATGGGAGAGCTCAGCTGAAAGAGCTGGGACCACGTCTGCCTGAAAAGAGAAGGTCCAACAGCTGCAGTCAAATATTTAAAGAGCTACCACAAGAGAGTGGTACTCTGGGGCACCCCAAAGGATAAACGGAGGCAGATTTCAGCAGTTTTGTCTGCCTATGCTTCATAGTGGCAGCTGGCCGACTGGGATACTATGGACGGAATCCTGCATTTGGGGGAAACCTGAAAGAACCATAGCCCCCACTATCCCTTTCCAACACACATTCTATGCTTCTAAATACACATTAGTAACTTTCATGAAGACGGTCCTAGGGCATTTATGTAAGCAATATCTAAATATGCCTGCCTTGATAAATGAGAAATAACTATAAATTTAAATGCAATCTGGAAGAGTCCAGAAGGTGAAATTCTACCAAAGTTTGGAAATTATAAATTAATGTTGTCACGGCAATCTTAGTTGATATCATCCATTGCAGCTGAAACAGTTCTTGCCCTGGGACTATCAAAACAATAAGTGGGTTTATATATTCAATGTCACAAACCAGCACTCAATAATATTTTTAATGCTTTTATTTTTAATTTTTGAGGCAGTTGATTTGCATTTTCTCCTTGAGTGTTCACTATTTTCACATGACACTATGCTGAGGCTATGGTACTACAATGGGGTGGTCAATTGCACCAGGAGCTGAGGAAGTCACTGGGAGCCCTGTGCGTGCACTGAATCCAGTCCACCGTTCGGACTTCACAAGGGAAGTAAAAAGAAAGGACAGACTTTCTAGATTAGGACATTAGCAGCCACAATAGCCACCATAACATCTTCCACTTTTCCCCTAAAAATTCTAAGACTGCTCACATTCCTACAATAAACACTCATCGATCAGAAGTGGCACTGTGTCAGATCAGGCTATCTCCGTGCTGTTTATGGCACTTCAATAAACGGGTTTTCTCAGCTATGTATGAGCAATCACTGTAATGTACGAAAGTCAGCTCACACTGAGAAGAATATTGCCTCCAATCAAACCATTCTTTCCTTTAGCACACCAAAGCTTTCCCCCTTCTTGTAAGCAACAAAGACCACAACCAAAGAATTCCCAAACACCCACAGTTAAGGAGAGAAGAGTTCCAACAAAATAAGTGTGCGATCTGTCCCTGGTGTCTAATTTGTCTATGAATCTTCCTCTTCAGGGTATTTTAGTGACTTCCTTTATTTGTAACTTATCAACAAAGAATAGAAATAAAAGTTTATTTTGATGGCAGCACACCTGGCTATTCAGAGATCCAAAAACGTGCTTTGTTTATTCTTTTGTTTTTTAAAGATTTTATTCATTTATTTGACAGAGACACAGCGAGAGAGGGAACACAAGCAGGGGGAGTGGGAGAGGGAGAAGCAGGCTTCCTGCGGAGCAGGGAGCCGGATGCGGGACTCGATCCCAGGACTTCAGGATCATGACCTGAGCCGAAGGCAGTCGCTTAACCAACTGAGCCACCCAGGCGCCCTAAGCTTTAAATTATAATAAAAAGAATACTATTTTGGGAAAAAATTTGGTAATGGCTTTAATGTATATTTCTTAAAGTCAAAGTTAATTTTATTAAATATAATTGCATTTTTTTTAAAGGTTTTATTTATTTGACCAAGAGAAAGACAGCCAGAGAGGGAACACAAGCAGGGGGAGTGGCAGAGGGAGAAGCAGGTTTCCCGTGGAGCAGGGAGCCCGATGCGGGGCTCGATCCCAGGACCCTGGGATCATGACCTGAGCCAAAGGCAGGCGCTTAACGACTGAGCCACCCAGGCGCCCCGCTTTGTTTATTCTTATATTACCCTGGCAGAGGATGTGAACATGCCCTTTTTCCATGCCTTCATGCTGTACTCATAATCCCAGATGAATACTTGCACAAATGCAAACCATTAGGTAGGACTGGCCTTGAGCGAAACGTGAAGGCAACTTCCTTATGGTCCTTTTTCACCCTTGGATGGGTGAAATCTGGCCCCTTGACCCAGATTGCTTATTTTCTTCCTTATTCATCTCAGGGAAGGGTCCATCAAAGTATTCAACCTAAGGAGCATGTGTCCAGCATGTTTAAGTTACCACTTCCCTAGCCTTTGCATTTTAGGCCCTACTGCTACGCACTTGATATCTCATTTTATTTAGTCACAACAAAACACATAGGTATCATTGATTTCACTTTATATAAGAAAACTGAGATTCAAGAAGATTAAATAATTTAAGTAATATAGAAAGCCAATTACAGAAATCAAAACCAAGTCTTTCAAGCACCAAATCTGTCCTCTTTTTTCTGATAAACCCTATTGATCTTAGGAAAGGAAACAGAGTTTGTATAATGCAGCCTTTCACGTGTTAGAGAGCAGGAAAGAGAAGCTGTTGATATCTAAAGTGCCCTTTCGAGTAATTTGGATTCTGAAATCACACAGTGAAGCCTGCACCCTTCTCGTCTACACATGAGACCAGCCTTCCCACTGGAGACAAAGAAGTGGATGTGTCAGAATTTAGGAAAAGCGGCCCTCACTTTGCCTTCCCTGTCTCTTCCCAAGCTGCACATAGGGTACAAATGGGACCCAGAGACCACTGGGGAAGCTCCTTAGTAAGCAGTGTTTGGTGTCAGGGGTCTAAAACCAGGTAACAGCCAGTATCCAGGCAAGCTGTCAAACTCACTGAGTTTCCTGCCCACAGCTGGCAGGTGTCAGTATTGAAGAAGCCTGGAAGGGAGTAGCAGGGACTTACCCTAGGGCTTGTAGCTCAGCAGTAAGACTACTGTCCTAAGAAGGCATGGAGATATATGATGGGTCCCTTACCTAAGGCAATCTAGGTTTCCTACACAAAAACACAAAGCAGGGGCTTGGGAATGAGGGAGACAAAGTGAAACCTAGGGCACAAAGTGAAAAATGTGGTTACCTAAGAATGAAGAGAGTTATGGCTTCCTAGGTAAATTGCCTGGGCAAGGCAAACTGCAGGCCCAATCCCACGGACAGTCCCTGAGCAACGTAAGCAAGGGAGCTGGAACCCTCCTGCAAAGGGCTTAAACTCGTCCCAGATCCTACAGATGGGAGGACAATAACCACACCGACTTGGTTGCCATTTTCTCAGGCCATTTTCTGTAGATATATGACTTTCAAACTTTTATTTTTAGCACATGAAACTCTCTCCTTATTAGAATCTTAGATACATGCCTAATATATAGACACAAGTAAAAACAACTGCTCGGGGGGATTCTTCCCTGAACCGAAGGGGGCTCGACAGAACACAATCTGCAAACGACCAGGAGAGAAGGTGCTGAGTCACTCTGCCTATCAGACTTCGCTGGAATCTGATCCTGCTAAATTTTTCTCATGATAGTCATGATTTCTTGCCCGCACCTCCAGGTTTCTCCCTCCTGCTCCAGCCCGATAAGCTCTGGTTTCCTACCACTGGTCGGCTTTTCTACTGTGAAAACATAAAGCTCTGCAGATCTCCTAGGACACAACATATCTTCTGGGTCTTTCTGGCAGCCCATATGCCCTTCCTCCAAGCCTCTGGGGCCAACTGATTCACAGTTGCTGCCCTCGGTATCTCAAGTGCTCTACTAGCAGTTGTTTGATGCACAATGACTCTGTGCCATACATATTGTTAAGGCTCAAGACCCACTGGTTCATTAGTTTGTTCAGAATCCTAAAGCTAGACAGTGGGGGAGCTGGGCCTTAGACCACCAGGCAGGATCAATGGCAGGATGGGCAGAGACCTAGGCAAGGCTCTAGGTGCCACACATGTTGGAGGCTTCTCAGGAATGTGACTCCACTTGCCCTTCCCTTGCTCCTACTGTCTATCTCAAATCTTCCCTCTAGCACACAAGTATCCCTGCCTGCTTCCCACTCCTGACCAGGACTGGGTAGCCAAGGGAGACAGATGTGCTTTAATCATGATTTCAGCATCGTGCACATTGTATGTATGACTCCTGGCTGTAGCTTTCACAATCTGTCTCTTTGATTCTGAATCTTATCTAAAGCATTTTGTATCTTTAGATTTAAGAATGGAGCAATTGCTGCTTCTTTATACCTGTAGGGCTGACTTAATCATTCAACAAGCTCATGGGCTTGGCTCATATAGGATGCATCTCCTGGGAACGAAGAGATATTCTATAACAATACTGTCCAATAGAACTATAATGCAAGCCACAAGGCAATTTAAAATTTTCTAGTAGCCATGGTAAAAAAAAAACAGGTAAAAATAAATATGTGAAATTAATTTTAAGAATATGTTTTATTTAGGGGCGCCTGGGTGGCTCAGTTGGTTGGGCGACTGTCTTCGGCTCGGGTCATGATCCTGGAGTCCCGGGATCGAGTCCCGCATCGGGCTCCCTGCTCGGCAGGGAGTCTGCTTCTCCCTCTGACCCTCCCCCCTCTCATACACTCTCTCATTCTCTCTCTCTCAAATAAATAAATAAAATCTTAAAAAAAAAAGAATATGTTTTATTTAAACTGCTATATCCAGAAGATTATTGTTTTAATATGTAATCAATATTTTAATTTGTTAATGAAATATTCTACATTCTTTTCCTCCTGTAGAGTCTCTGAACTGTGGTGTATTTTACTCTATCACATCTCAATCTGGACTAGCTGCATTTCAAGGGCTCGATAGCCACGTGCGGCTCGTGGCTGCTGTACTAGATAGGACAATTCTAGAATCTCTTCTCTGTTCCCATCCTTCCTCTCATTTCTTTCCCGTTAACAACTCATTTCCTCTAGTAGGGATGCTAGGGGCAGGGGCAGAGACCAAGATCATTAGAGAAGACTTTGATACACACACAAAGGGAGAGCCAAGATCACAAAGGAGCTTTTGTGCCACGCTAGGGAGCTTAGATTTTATCCTGGAGAAGCAGTGATTCTGCTGAAGGATTTTAAGCCACAGAGAGTCGTGATCAAATTTGCCTTTTAGAAAGGCAGCAGTGTGGGGAATGGGTTGGAGGCAGGCCAGGCTGAAGGCAGAGAGACCAGTTATGAGGCCACTGCAGTAATCCTCAAGAGAAGTGGTGATGGCCTGAACCAAAGCAATAATGGTGGTAAGTGTTCTAGACAGGTGAGGGCAGATTCCAAAGAGACTGAGAAAGATGGTTTCTACAGGGCTTGGTGATCACTGAAATGTAGGGGTTGAGGAAGAGGGAGGAATCTAGAACAACTCCCAGATTTAAAAATTGGTGAAGTGGGTTTCATTGATTGAGAGAGAATATACATTAGGAATATGCCATAAGGGGAAGTCAGGAGAGAGGAATGACTCAGAAAACAGGTGGGCCAAGTTTCAAGGAGCAGAGAAGGATCACTTAAGGCACACAGGTAAAAAATTAGAAAAGAATCCTGGACAATGGACCTGCCTGTTTTTAAGGTCAGAGGAGGCCATCATGAGAGGACAGGGCTGTGGGGGGCTGCACAGAAGGGGAGAAGGGGAGGTTCAGGTGCTGTGTAAGAAACTATCCTTCTAACACCAGGAATGGGATGGAACACAACCAGACCAAGAGGGAAGGGGCCAGGGAGATTTTGGTTTTTTATAAAACACGAGGAGACTTACGCATGTTAATGCACTGAAAGCAAAAGGTTGGTTGAGACCCTAAAGAAAAGAGAGATAATAGAGCAAGGTCCCTGAGGAAGCAAGAGGGGATGCTGTCTAGAAAGATTAGCCTCAGACTAAAGACAGTAAAGGGAAGAAAAGGCGTGAGGAGGAAGAACCTACCATTTATAAGGAAGATATAATATTACCATTGCAAAACTATTTTTCCTTACTTAGAAATAGAAATGAAATATAATTATATAGGAAGTTTTTTTTTAAACTAGTACTACATATCATGTATAAAATCAGATAAATGCTGAACACAGAAGTCACTCGTTTCCTGGAGCCCCAGATCTGTGGTCTTGGTATATTACCAAGACTTTCCCCTACCTTTGGGCTTTACCTAAATCACCTTGGTGACTCAGGAGAGCCACAGCGGGTCTTTATAGCTTGTGGCCTCTCTGGTTGGTCAGTGTCTGTGCTGAACTGATAGGTAAATATTTCGGTATCACCACGAATTATCTGGCAGAGTGGTGTAAGAAAAAAGCCCAGGCTTGGGGGGACCAGACACCAAACAGACTCCTCTGCCACTTATCAGCCCTGCAGATTCAATCAAGTTATGTAACTTCCCTGATTTCTGTGTCGCTCTCTTAAAAGAATACATAATCCCAACCTTGCAAGATCACTATGAGGTTTAAATGAGATGATCAATAAGTGATACCTATTACGATGGTGATAATTGTATTCACTTTGTTCTGAATTTTTAGAACTGGGTGCCCCTGCTGATGAATTTGTGCTTTGCAACAATCAGCATCTTGATCCCTAAGGAGAATTAAACCACCAATCCTAGTGATAGGAAGGGCCCTAAACATCCTAATGGCCAGGGGCGCCCGGGTGGCTCAGTTGGTTAAGCGGCGGACTCTTGATTTCGGCTGAGGTCGTGATCTCATGGGTCCTGAGATCGAGCCCCTCCTCGAGCCCCCCGCTGGGCTCCACACTCAGAGTCTGCTTGAGGAATCTCTTCCTCCCCCTCTACCTTTCCCCCTACTTACTCTCACTTGCTCACTCTCTCTCTAATATTTAAAAAATATATTAAAAATCCTAATGGCCATCCAATGTGTGTGTCCTTTCTTCATCACAGTACATATTCAGTCTCGGCCCTCAAACGCCTGACATCTGCTCTACGCCTAACCCACTGCTCAACCTTTCCAGGCTTTGGTATTGCTCTTCAGTAACACGGGGGTAATAAGAGTATGTACTTCAGAGCACTGTTTTGGGGAAAAAAGGAGATAAGGCATGTATTTAAATGAGACACTGCCTGGTACAGCCTGTGCTTGAACACATTTTGTCATGGTGGGGCTTAGTCACCTCATGAAATAGCACAATCCATAACAGGACCACCTTTCTTACACTGACCCCAAATCTATCTCCCTGAAAGTTGTATCCATCTGTCCTTGTTTTACAGTTCGTGGGGGTAGTTCTACAGAATCAGAACCAGGGTTCTAGAGAACAGTATGTTTGCTCATTTACTGAGCTCTCCTAGGTGAACTGGGCAGTGTCTCACAGATGGCTGGGTCCTTGGGGCCAGACCTCTCCCTATGTATAGTTCTATTAAAGTTTCAACCTTCAGCCATGTTTCCGTAATGCAGGAGCCCTTTTTGAGCATTCTGAGCAAGTTGGATGCCACCCAGAAAGGCACTGGTTATATTGCTTACAAGATTTATTTTGTGCTTTATGTCATGGTCAGTTCAGCACTTGGCACCAAAAGTAATTATTGCAGGGATCTGTATATCCTTTACGTTTCATTACTGAACACTGCAGCCCACCAAGGCCCAGGAGAGCTCTGGCGGGGTTTCGGCTTAGGAACAGGGGCAGCGTCACAGAGTACTGATGTTACAGTCGCAACTCAAGAATGCCTGCCCCGCACTACCCCCTCACCCCGCCACCATACCCTCAGCCCTGTATTCCCAATGACAGCTGCTGAAATCTTTTGATAAACAGCTCAGACAACCATCACTTTAGAAAGATTCCCCACCACCTCCCAGCAAAAGGAAATCTTCCCTTCTGAGCGCTCTTAGATCTTCATTTCCGGGATACACGTGTCATTTCTCCTGTTAAGACTATAAACTCCTTATAGTTAAGACTATAAACTTCCAAACAGTGTCTTGGATAAAGTGAGTCTGATTTAAAGTTCTTTAAAGAATTGAATTTTGTCCTGAACACAATATGATGGGTGTGGCAACTCTCTCCTATCTTACCTTTCATCCCTGGATGGATCCCCAGATGATTTTTTTTTTTTTTTAATTTACCAGGAAGTTTTAAAATGAAAAGGCTGGGCAGCCCCTGCAATACAGTCTGGGATTTTATGGCCGATTAGCTAAACTTGTATTTAACTGAGGACTCTAGTCTAATTGTTTTAGGTATAAAATGCTGGCATAAAGCCTGAATGCTTTTATTTTTGCTCACTACTGGGACCCATCACTCCACCTTAAAATAACGACAGCCTCCTTAATTCCAACTCACAACTGCCAGCCTCCATCATTATCTCGACTCTGGAAAATGCCGAGGCCTCAGAATCTCACAGCTGATGAATGGAGAGGCTGATTAGAACCACGGAAGAAAAATGGAAAAAACTCCTTGACAGATGTCTCCTTCAAATGCCTGTCCCTTTTAGCCAATGTCAACATTAATTTCTATGTTAACAAATATTTATTGAGGTCATGACTAGGTATCAAGTTGCAAGCTAGGCTCTGGGGACATAATGGTGAGCAGGACACAGGCAATATCAAAGCCCATCATACAGAAAAAAAACACCCTTACAGTTTATTGATTCTACTGGTATACTTATCAACAGTTTGCTATGCCAAAGCCCTGTAGATGGTTCAAGGACAGCATGCAAGTTCCATCAGTGCCCTCAAGGAACTGGCAGTCTAGTTGCAAAAGCAAGAATGAAGCACACAATATCATGGGAGAGTATCTGATGGTCTGAAGGGATGGTGCGGACAAAAGGGCAAAAGAAGAAACCAATGAGTAACGTGATCAGGCTGACTTTAACTTGGAGACAGTTGTTAGGTTAGAGGAAAAAGGAAAAGGCATTCTAAAAAGCAGAGCATGAACAAAAGGGCACAAAGTCATCTTAGAAGGGCAGTGAGATCCAATTACCAGGAAGAGAAGGTTCATGTTGGAAAGAAGTAGAAAATAAAGTCAGTAAGTCAAATTTGGGCAAGACTGTGAAGTATATTAAAACCTGGTTGAGAGGTGGGACTGAAGCGGGGGGGGGGGGGGGGGGGTGCATGGAAAGTATTTGAACTAGTAGAAAGAGCACTGGCTTTAGAATCAGAGAAACCTGAGGTCAACACAGCCTTCCTGCAAGGCAGTCCTTGGACAGGAGTTCTAAGGAGAAGAGTTTAGGAAGGCTGATGTGCTGGAAGCATGCAGAGTGGGGAGAATTCATTAACCAAGAAACCAAGATGTAGCCGGCTCTAGTCATACTAGAACAGTGATGGCCAAGGACCTGAGCTATCAGGGAGAATGAGGAATGTAGAGATGTGGGGACTGGCTCAGAGAAACTATTACAAAGGAAAAGTTAACAGGACTTGATGTACAGTTTTACTGAAGGAATGAAAGGGAGGAGTCAGGGATGGTCCCTGGATCTCAAGTCTGGGTGATGAAGAGAATGCTGAATATCAAGAAAAGGGAAAGTCTTTTCATTGTGAAAGGAACAGGGTTAGCAGAGAATATGAAGTTTGTTATCAGGCATGCAGCGTTTAGTCTGACAGCAGGACATCCACCATGAAAAGTCTATTAAACAGGTGCATAAATGGGAACAGAGTTTGTGTTAGTACTAGAGATAAAAACGTATATGCTGTAAGAATAACCATCACACTTAAGAATATTTTATTAGAAAATACAAATACTAGCTATTAAACAAAAATAATGAGTATGATATAAATAGTAGAGAGAAATACATCTTCATAGACTATGTTTTTTAGTTATGGTACTTAGGGGATCCTATCCATTACCACAACACTGAATGAAGAGACTTCTGTAGATATTCAACATATGGCCTATTTACATAACAAGCATCACAACTCCAAATTAGCCATTTTGATGTGTCAAGGAAATAACACCTTCATAGCAGACTACTTCAAAAAAGGAAAGAAAAAAGAAAGGTTTGTTTTTCTTCTATAATTATGTGTATTGGGTTTTTAACTGTTTGTATCATGAAAATCACACTTTAATTGTGTGATTACACTCAAAGGCAGAACAGTGATGGGATGAATTGATTAGCTGAATTATGCACAATCATTCAGAAATCAATAAACAGACTCCATCGTTTAAATCTTCCCATATTATACATCAGCCCTCATGTTCTGTGCCATGCTGATAAAAGCGACTACTCTGTGTACAAAAATTGTAACAGCCATATGATTCCATTATCAGAGTCAGGAAAGGGTCTACAGAAGATGACAGGGCAGTGAGTAGGCCGTATCTATCTATTGCATACAAAACCCACTCCACATTCATCATATGGCCAGACAGGTGGCAGCAGCTTGGATCTTACTATAAGCAACCTCAACTTCTTCCATTTCATCGAAACTGTAACCAAAAGTTCTTGTCCTGGCTCACACCATGAGATGCTGATTAAAACCATGTAAAGATAACAGAAGAAAGACCACCAACATGCCTTTCACACATAAGCCATAAAAGAGTAGTCATTGTTAATGGCAGTACAAATCTATGGTCACAGACTGAAAAACTGATAGAAGTTAGAACCAAAAATGAGACATCTCTAGAGCTTAACTTCTTATGGCAAGTATTTCCATCTGCACAGCAAAATTGATCTATGAGATGCTTCCGACTGGCGGCACTTCAAAGACTGCAATGGTGTGGCCTAAGCATTTTCTTTCCCTGATCACTATGAAGTGGCAGAACAGCTTCATGAGCCCATAGATACCCATACCCACAATGGCCACTTGAAAATCAGTGGGAGCACAGAAACAGTCAATTTAAGATTTTCATTAGGGAGCTCCCTCAAACAACATGAATACAAAAGGAGTTTATCATCTTGCCTAAATTGGTATGTTAAACTAAGTTGATTCCTAGGAAATAATTTAATATTTTCAGAGGCAGGGATTAAAGAGAGAAAGAAAATTGGCAATATACTCCTTTCCCAGATGTTGAGTTTTTACCATTCTCTTAAACAGTCCCTGCATTCAAGTCATTTGTATTTTTATGCAACTTATCTTTGGGGCTAGTTGTGTGTGTGTGTGTGTGTGTGTGTGTGTGTAGTGTGTGGCTAGTCGTGTGTGTGTGCGTGTGTTTAAAGCCACACAGAGGGGTGCCTGGGTGGCTCAGTAGGTTAAGCATCTACCTTAGGCTCAGGTCATGATCCCAGGATCCTAAGATCCAGCCCTGTGGGGCTCCCTGCTCAGAGGGGAGTCTGCTTCTGCCTCTCCCTCTGTCCCTCCCCCCTGCTTATGCTCTCTCTCTCTCTCTCAAATAAAATCTTTTAAAAAATAAAGCCTCACAGATACAGAATTTGACATATACCTTCTCTTCCTCCATTAAATAGGTTCTAACAAAGGTTGAGTTTAATCCACAACACTAATTAGAGACTGCAGCAATATTTGCTTTGTTCAAATAGAAATTCATTCCTAAAGTTGATTTTCCCCAGTTAAAGATCCAATAAATATTATCATACACAGATATTTTTAAGCAGTACACCTACTTGATAAAACTGCCCCCATGCACACAACACACTGCTCTCTAGTTAAGTGATGGTTTTATAAAGCCAATGAAATACTTTATCCAGAAGGCCATCTTAGTCTTTATTTTCAGAGTATCTTTCACAATAATTGGATTTGTTACTTGAATATTGTTTGTTTTTTTCAGAATGAAGCAATTTCTGACTTCCTGTCCCTTCTTTTCCCTGCCATCTTGCCCATTCGCTTAACCTCTAGAAAACAAAAATCAATCAGAATGGCAATGAATTGTTCCTCTAAGACCAACTAAAACGGTATCATAAAGGTCACACGACAGTACTCTTTCAAATACTGGAATAAGCCTCTTCCTCTGCTTAGTTTCTAAAATTTCAGAGACCTTTTTTTCTCACTTTTGACAGGAATGGCGAAAGTTTTTAGCATAACACTTAAATTTTGTTTAAAAAGTGAAAAATATTACATATAACATTTTATGTGAAGAGAGAGGCTGTGTTTGAAGTTCAAGGTTTTTCACTAGTTCTCGAGCTACAGAATCTGTAATACACTCAAAGGAAAACGCTGTACAGAAAGAATCTTTACAGTGTCAGGTCTCCAAAACCTTGACATCCGCTAAAACCAGGACTGCTGGGAACTGAAAGCTCACGAAGTTCACGAACACCCCCCCCAAGCCCCCCAAGAACGGGAAGCCTCCACTCGCGAAGATGGGAAGCCTCGGTCGCATCTCTGTCCAGGTGAAGTCTCAGCCCTGCACCTCCCACGTCTGCAGTAAGCATTAACAACCAGAGTGCGAGCGAGCAGGGCCGATCTTCCGAGACACGCAAAGTCGAGTGTGCTGAGGGCGCGAACGCTCTCCGCGTCTCCGAAACAACCGCCGCCTCGGGCTTCAGTCCGCCGCCTGGTCCCGAGCCCCCGCCGCCTCCCGCGGACTCCGGGTCCACCCGCCCAGACGCGGCGGCGCGACCGCTTCGTCCCGCGGTCCGGTCGCCCGGCGTCCAGCCGCATCACCCCGCCTGCCATCGCGGCGACCTCGCGGCGACTGGGGGCCACCGCATCCCGCTCCCGCCGGGCGCCGGGACGCGGCTGAGGGCGGGCTGGTCCCGACCGAGGCGGGCAGCTCCGCGGTTCCGAGCGAGGGAGGCGGGTGGCAGTGGGTCTCACTCCGTTCCGCGAGTGGAAGGGGGCGCTCGCACCGGAGAGGGCAGGCGAGGGACGGCGGCCGATTCAGATCCGGGGCGGGCGGGTCCACGCCTGAGCGCGGCGGCCACACGCTCGCCCCAAGCGCGCAAATGTGCGCCCGACTCGGCGCCTCCTCCCACCCGCCCGCTCTTTTGCTCGCGCCGGCCTGAGAAAGGAAGGACGGTGCCCTCCGCGTCCAGTCCGCGCCGCCAGCCCGCGTCGGCGCCGAGCGGGGGCCACACCCAGCGCCCCGGGGAGGCGGCGGGGGCTGGGCGGCTCAGGCTGCGGAACGCGCGGCCCGGGCCGAGCCTCCGTCCCGGCCGCCCAGGCCCCGCCGCGTCCGCCTGAGCCCTGCATCCCGGCCCCGGCCCGCCGCGCGGGGAGGGAGGACTGGGGGTCCCGGGCGGCGGCGGCCGGGAGTCCCGGGCTTACCTCTGTGCGGAGCGCCGGCCGCTCTGTCCCGGGCCGGGGGACGGCGATCGGGGGCGCGGTCGCCGGGGGAGGCGCGGCGGCGGTGGCGGCCCCTGCGGCGCGGAGGGCGGGCCGAGCGGGAGCCGCTGCCTGGGCCGCGCGCCGTCCGGAGCTCGCCCCGTGCTGCCGGCGCTCGCGGCGGAGGGCGCAGCCAGCTCGGCCCCCGGACTGGATTCCTTCACTGACACAACTCCGGATCGGCCCGCTCCACGCAGGGACACTCCCGCCCCTCGCAGGCTGCCCCCGCCCGCCGGCCGGCTGGCCAGCCCGCCCCTCAGTGTCACTCACCCGGGCGCACACACCCCGAGCCGGCGCCCCTCGCTCCCGCTCGCACACACAGAGCTGCTCACGCCTCTCTCGGGTTTTGTATCCGCTCACACGCACGTTCTGACACAGATGCCTTCCCTCCACACGCCCTCCCTAGCTCCTTTTCCCACCCCACTTTCTAGAAGAATCCCCGTACGGCTTCCGCACTTTGCTGGCTTGCCCCACACCTACCTCCTCGCCTTTCCCCAAACCTCCACCTCACTTAAACTGCCCCTGCGATTCAAAGATTTTGTCACAACCCGCACGTGTGGCAGGAGAGTCGTCCTCCCACACGGGGGAAGATGAACTTTGCCCCTCCTCCCCCCACCCACCACCCCAGCACTGTCTACGAATGCGGGATGCTTCTCCTTTCAGAAGGTAGTAATGCTTTCTGGGGCCGAGCCAGGTTCGAAAATGTAAACAAAGATAGCCGATTTCGAAATGACCTGAAGAACTAGGCGCTTAAAAAGTACTGGGGCTCTGATCTGTGCTTAGAAACCCGGCTCACCCTGAGCGTTCCCGCCCCTCCCTTCGCTGCCTGTTCACAATGGGCTCCTGGAGGATGGGTTCCTCTAACGTGTGTAATAACCAAGTTCCAGATAGACACCTGGGCATCAGCCCACGGATTTCCACCTGGGAGTACAGTAGTCCGGAGAGTAAAGGCAGTTTCTCAATCATTATTCATGATGGAAGCACTTTAGATAACACACCTCTTCCAGAGGCAGTAGAACGAACCGCAGGCAGCAGCGCTCCAATTCAGTTTATTTTTTGAAAACGGTGACTTCTTAGCCTCCCTTTTTCTGAATACTAGTCACTGTTTCTCAGCGGCTCCTTGGATGTCAAAGCCCCTTACAAATAGAGGACCAGGGTTAATTAGGTCTCTCACGCTCCAAACTCTAAGGGGTCCCTGAGTGTACAGCAGGATGGTATATCATTCCATGTTTAGGAATTCATAATTTGAAATAAAGTCCGACATCTTTCTGGTAAATCTCAAATCTGCTAACATTATGTGCCTCTGTTGACAAAGCACAGCCATAATAAATAGAGGAGCTAAAAGTAAAGGAACTCAGTTTCTCATGTGACTTGTGGTGGCCGTTCCTGTTACACTGGATTTATGTACTGATCACGTAATTTAAACATCTGTAAGTGTTTTATAAGTGTTAACTCATTTAATCTTTAAACAATCCTATCAGGTAGGTACTACTTTTGTCTTTTTTTTTTTTTGCAGATAAAGAAACTGAGGCATGGAGAAGTTAAATAACTTGCCTCAGCTATTTAGCTGGCAAAGGTGGAGTGAGGATTTGAACTTGTACAGTCTGGCCCCACCAATGCTGCACATAGGAGAACTTGCTTCTAGAAGCCATATTACATAGAAATATGAAGAATAAACATCACATTGTTTATTAAATTTAGGTGTAAAATAACTTGTAGCAATTAGACTTAAATTTGATGTACATTTTAGGTTCTGTGGCAAAATAAATCATTTAATTGGGAGGGTTATCTCCATAATTACAATCCAAAATGAATAATAAATTATTGTTTTCCTGGGAAGGCTTTGGAAATAACATTGAACTCAGTCTTCATTCCTTTCCTCTACCACTTCATATTCTTCCCAAATCTAACTTGCTTAGTAACACTGGAGAGAAAAATGCTCTCAAGAACTGAATATGACCAGCGGGAAGAGTTTTCAGAAGCCCATATGTGGCCTTTTGCATTTGAGGGCTATTTCCCAGCAAGTAGGTAATAGCTATAAGAATAACTGGCATGTGTATTGAGAGCAAAATGTTAAAGCATTGAATGGATGAAAAAAACAAATGGAGAATAGGAGTGAGGTTGTGGCCACTGTACCACAAACTAGACTAAAATTAATCTTCTCCTGGGAATGGCCTAGCCCATGGAAAGACAATTATAAAGACACTAAAGAAAATAATTATTTACTCTGGAAAAAATGAAAACTTCTTCTGTTTCTGGGAGAGAGGGTTTTAAATGCTTATTGAAAAGTATGTAAAATCTTTTTGCGCATCAAATAACTCCCAAAGCAGTATTTTGATGAGTTAAGCATAAATGATTTTAAAAACATATGAATTACATTTCTATAACTGCATGGAGATATAAAAGGTGAAAGAAATAGAATATGGAAAAAATATGTATCAGTGTTTGCACCAGATATTGAAAATTTATTTGAAAAATTATATTATTTGAAATTTTGGTCTGGAGGTTATCTCTCTAATACTAGCATGAAGCTATGGTTCAAAATGATTCTCTATAATTATAATCCACAAATCTCTTTTTACTGTTTTCTAAATTAAATAGAACAGTGAAGGTCTTTTCTTAAGAAAACAGGCCAAGAATCATAAGAATAAATGTTCTTTGAGGAATGAACAAAGTATGTTAGTTTATATATTCTAATATTTCTACGAAGGTATTTTTAATATGCTTTCCTCCATATTGTCACCCAAACCCTTCATCCAATGTATTTAATTATAAGTGTGGGGCAACACTGCCTATTCTTCAATGAGGCTGACTCTTTCCCTGCAGTATTGATTTCAGCAAAATGCCATATTCCACCCCCTCGATTGTGCTGGGCTCCTGATTCTCTGGGCATTCAAAGCAGGGTTCACACTCGTGCAAGCGGCTCAGATCCCAGACGGCTGTTAGAGACCATGATTAGTTGTTGCCTCTATTACAATTTTGGCATCCGAATAAGTAGTGGGGACAGAGAATAATTTTGGTTGCTAGGCTTTAATCTAAGACCACTAGACTACTAGGCTCCAAACCAGTATACAGACCTGCTGGAGAGTCATCATTTAGAGATCCTCGACTTTGACTAGGGGAGTGACTGGGTAGTATCTGGGTGACTTCCCCTCAGGGAGGAGAGGAATGTGTTCTTTGTTTGTGAGTATGGCATGTATTAGGGCTGCCCACAAATATTCTAGCCCTGCTTCTTTTGAAGGACATGGTAGGGTTGCACTTCTCTATCCTGCTGAAGTACAGTGTAGCCTTGCAACTTGCTCAGAAATGATGAGTATCAGTATCAGAAGTTAAGAGCTTCATGCATCACCACACTCTCTTTCCCCACCAGTACTACAACCAGCAAGGCTCCTGGTGGTGGCTTCTCCACTGGATTGGAGTGTGCAACAAGCAATGCCACCCCTGCTCATCCTCACCGGATATGTAGTACCAGCAAGAAAATCAACCTTGCTGTTCTAAGCTACTGAGATTTAGGAGTTGCAATGTTTCTGCAGTATAAACTAGCCTATTCTGATTAAACATAGGGAGGAAGAAAGAAACAAATCACTGCAGGGTACACTTTGGCAGAGATTGGCTAATAATTCCACAAATCTGTTTCTCTCTCATCCTGGGGGCGCAACTAATTCACATTTCCCGGCCTTCTGTGTAGTTAGGTGAAGCCACGTGACTGAATTCTGACCAGTGGAAATGTAAGGGTAAGTTTTATACCCCACTGCCCGGCCCCACCCATGGAGAACCTACTACATGAGCTCTCTTTCTAATCTGCCACGTGGAAACTCAGGAGTCTGGGTCTCTAGAGCAAGAGTCAGCAAACATTTTCTATAAAGGGCCATACAGTAAACATTTTAGGCTTTGTGGGCCATAAAGTCTCTATCGTAACTGCTCAGCTCTGCTGATTTATAGGAAAGCCGTCACAGACTCTGTGTATACAAATGGACATGGTTGTGTTCTAATAAAACTCCATTTACAAAAACAGGCAGTGGGTTGGTGTGCCCTGGGTTGTCATTTGCTGACTACTTACCTAGAGGAGCGTGAAGATGAAAGGAGCTGGAGTCTCTGAGTCACTCTAAGGTAGCTACTTGCTGACCACGCACAGGGAACTGTTATCTGAGTAAAAAGACCTGTTGAGCTAAGCGTAACTAATACACTTATCTTATTCCATATTCCAGAAAAAATTCCAGATGGATTAATAACCTAAACAAAGAAAAATATAAATGACTAAAAGGAAATAAGGCCAACTCACAATATTGGTTATCTTTATTAGTTAGAAAAATCATGATAAAAACTCTAGAAACTAACAGAAAAGATTAAACAGATTTGAGTACCAAAAAAACAACATTTCTGTGCAGTGGAAGGGTACCATAAACAATGTTACCTAATGGGAGAAAATATATGCAACATAAATAAACAACAGGAAGAGGTTAATATGCACAACAACAAATAGCTTCTCGAAATCAATAGGAAAAAGAAGCAGCAAAATAAGAAAAATAAGCAAAATAAGAAAATGGACACAGGATATGGAGAAGTTATTCTCAGAAGGAATATGTGCTAATAAGTACATGAAAACATACTCAACCTCATGAATAGTCAGAGTGTAAACAAAAACAAGATAGCATTTTCTACTTATCAGTTTGGCAAAAAAATGTTTTAATATCAAGTGTTCATGAGTGTGTATAAGAAGTAACAACTTGCATACTCAACTGACTGGAGTATGAATTGATAAAAATTCTGGAAAGCAATTTGCAGCATTTATAAATATTAAAAATGCATATATACTTTGACCATGCATTTCCATTACACGTAATTTGTCCTACAGAAACACTAAGCGTGCAAAAATACATTTATGTTGTATGTCTATCATACTACCATTTATAACAGCCAAAAACACTGCACCACACCTCAACATTCCTGAGTAGAGGAATGGTTAAATAAATGTAATACATATACACTGAGGAATAATAACTGTTAAAAATGAGGAAGGTATACATCTGCTGAGATATTTTTGAGCGATAAGAGGAAGTCAGAACAATATATACAGCATGCACTCTAAAAAGGGGAGAAGGAGGCAGAAATCTATGTATCTTGAAGGATATGCACACAGTTGACGCTGATAACCCTTGGAATGAGGGGCTTCCATTTTTAACTTCATACACTTCTTTTTTTCCCTATGTGTATCATTTTCATAATTACATATTTTTTAAAAGTAAAAGGACAGACACCAAGAAAGACTGGAGGAAAAGCCCATTGTGGACATGGGCCAAGGCCGAGGGGTTGAGGGATAGATGGGCAGAGGAAACAAGGCTTGTTGAAGGCTTGCTGAGGCAAAGGCACAGGAATGAGTCACTCCCTCTGAGTTCCAGTGGCAGCAGATGGAGCTGCTATGACCTGGAACCAGGGTTCTGCTTGGAAATTTTCCGGGAAAAAGGAAGACTTGGAGTGAGAAAAGAAAGGGTAACCCTGCTGGCCTGAGGGCAAAACATGCTGGAAACAAAACAGAACAAAAAACCCAAATAATGTCCTTTGGCTGAACTTGCTTAATCTATCCAGGAGCTAAATATTAGGTTACCTTTTCATTGCTTCAGACTTTTTTAGGTTAAAAACCTCTCCTCGGGGGGCATCTGGGTGGCTCAGATGGTTAAGTGTCTGCCTTCGGCTCAGGTCATGATCCTAGGGTCCTGGGATCGAGTCCCGCATCGGGCTCCCTGCTAGGCGGGGAGCCTGCTTCTCTCCCTCTGCCTCTCTCTCTGACTTTCATGAATAAATAAATAAAAAAAAAATTAAAAAAAATAAAATAAAATAAAAACCTCTCCTCGGAAGCTGTTGCCTGAAATGAATATATACCTAATGGAAGGTGGGTTTTTTGGATTTTGGTTTTTTGTTTTGAAGGTTACACGTCACTGTGTATTCTAGGAAGATCATTCCGGGTTCATTCGACCTTAGTTGTTCCAAGAGGAAGACAAATGTTCCAAGAGGAAGACCAGTGTGTGTGTTACAGGTGAATAGGCTGTCATTCACTCTGGATGCATGCATTTGTTGGTTCTCTAATGTGTATTAACAACTTCCATTTACCAAGAGTACTTCTGTCACAAATCTGATTACATGTGAGATAGTGCATCTGTTTGTATGTTTATTAACCATTTATCTTAAGTAGTGCCACATTGATCTGTTACTTACTGGAAAGTTTTACCTATTGGGTATTGCTTGTACTCTAAAATTCCCCATATTATTGTATATTACTTATCTTATAAACAAAAGCGTACGGGTGGTATCCACACTAGAGGGATAAAGGAATCTTGTAGGCTCAAAGTTGCTCTTTAAAGAAAACTCAAGATTCCTATGAGTCACAGCATACAAATGAGCCAAAGGCAGATTGAGGCAGCTTTCTGGTTGGTTGTGTTCTGAGTGCCTTGCCCAGAGTGGAGCCTGAGATGTGGGGTATGCTCGTGACAGCACAGGGCTCTTTAGTCTGCTGGGGCCATAACCAAGTACCACAGACTGGATGGGGGGCTTAGATAACAGAATTTATTGTCTCACAGTTCTGGAAGCGAGAAGTCCAAGATCAGGGTGTCTGTAGGGTTGATGACTTCTGAGGGCCATGAGGGAAATATGTGTTCCTTGGCTTGTAGATGGCTGACTTCTCCATATGTCTCTTCACATTGTCTTCCTGTCATGTGTGTCTGTCTTTGTCTCCAAATTCTTCTCTTTTGGATTAGAGTCCACCCTAATGACCTCACTTTAATGACCCTATCTCCAAGTAAGGTCACATCCTGAGGTACGGGGGCAGGGATAGGACTCCAAAATATGTTTTTATGGGCGGAGATACAATTCAACCATAATGGATGGTGTAATAATGAAGTAAATTGTAAGCATGGGTGTAGAGCCTGGGTCTCTGATTGATCACCCACGATTTTTATCAGACCCCACTGTCTCCACATTTGAGGGTGCCTTCCCTGCCGCTTTCCCCAAGGTTCCTGTTGATTTCTGTGCTTTGCTCTATTGTTGTAATTAGGTAATTGCACATTTATCTCCCTGAGGAGACTTACACACTCCCTGTGAGCAGGGACTGTCGTATTTAGTTCCTGGTGTCTAGCACAGTGCCTGACCCAGACAAGGAGAATGAATGAATGATTGACAATGACATAATATTCATCTCTTAAAGAACACCAGTCCATACAGCTGTTTAAATGTCTCTCCCCCACAAAAAAAAAAAAACCCACAAAACAACAACCTGTCTTCCTGATTGCACAACTAAATGTAAGAACCTAGACTCACCCCCATGAAACAAAATGACATGCAAACTTGAAAATTTTTAAAATTCTTATTAAGTATGTCATGACACCTTGTGGACAGCAATCTCTAGGTTAGAAGGTGGGATGAAAGAAGTCTAAAACAGGGGAAAAGGATCCTTATATCCAGCTCCTTCATAAACAAAGCAAGTTCAGCCAAAGGATACTGGACCCTACGTATATTAATAATGAACTTTAGATTTAAGGTCTAATTTTAAAATTACTGTTAAAGAAAGTGGAAATACTTCTGTGGAAATTATTCTATGGTTAATAAATAGAGTTCATAAAGAAGGCCTATGGAAGCTGTGGGTTTTTAAAATGTGGAGAAAACCAGTCAGAAGGGAAATTTAATGCCTTCGAGTGGAAACACAGGGATGTTGATGAGTTTTTCTGTCTCTGCTGAAGACAGAACAAGGCTAGTTTATGCCACAGCATGCAAGGGTTGGCTGACTATGAAGGAAGAAATTCCCAATAGAATACTAAATATCAGCATGGCTTGGATTGGTTTTACACCTTTCTATCATTTAAATGGGAACCCCAAAACTACATTGAGCCAACCTCCTTTCACTTACTAGGCAGGAGAACTTGGAAAAGTTACATCATTTCACTGAAGGTCTGTTTTCTTACTCACAAAATGGGTTTAATTTTTTCCTCATACTGTTACAAGAGATTGAATCTAAAGCATGTAGCATAGTTCCTGACACATCATAAGCACTCCAAAAATAGCATTAATAATAAAAATGAAAGCAAATATTTATTAGTTATTTGCTACGTCTCAGACACCATTCTAAGCACTTTATGGGGTATTTCATTTTGGTTTTACAGTAATTATGTAAGGTAGGTGCTTTTATTCCTGTTTCACAGGTGAGAAAACTGAGGCACAGAGAGATTAAGAAACTTGCCCCAAATCGTAGAGCTAGTAAGTGACAAAGCTCTAACACAAACCCAGGCGGTCTGTCTCCAGAGCTTGTGCTTCTAGGCACCACATTAGCAACCTCCACATGTTTATAAACATTAGCTCTCTTAAAGTAAAAAATTGGCATACTCTTAAAAAATTCATAGTCGAGTGGTCCCTACCTTCCATCATCCTTCTATTATTTTTCCTTCCATGTTTTGAATGGTTTTATTTACTAAAATATGGTAATGATAAGCAATAATTCATTTTTTATTGTTATTAATCAAAGGTATATGTCACAGAGTTCCTGATCATGATGAGGTAACAGCATTATCCGAACTGATAGAATTCTTGTCAAAGGCAAAGCAACTCGATAATTTTGGTTGGCTCATGAAGCTTTTTCATTGCACAGTTTGTACAAGGCTTTCTGAAATACCTATAATAATTAATTAGCTCTCTTCCTCCAAATATTAAATTCACAGAAGTTAATATTCTGTGGTGAGACATCTCTGAGGCTGATACATGAATCCCTCTACTGAAACGCCATCTTAAGTGTGTAGGTTGCCCCCCACAAATGATTCCTGCAGATGGCTGTATGTGTTCTGCAGATAGACAGATGTGCTCCATTAGCAGTTCTCAAATAGTGTGGTCGGGAGTTTCGGATAAGTCTATTTAGGGTCCAGAATGTAATTCCAAAATATATATTTGATTATCGAATGTCAAAAGTATTTGTTTTAAGGTAGGAGTCAAAATGTTGAATCTCTGGTTGTAGGGACATATTAAAAAGTTATCTGCCCCTGGAAGCTAAGGTAGACTGAAGAGGTGAAGATGTGGAGTTAGAACTGTCCACTGTGTGTGTGTGTGTGTGTGTTCATGCATAAGGGGCAATTATGGGGAGAAACAAGCAATAGTGCACTAGTAAATCACCTTTTAGGGAAGAGAAGGGCCCTAGTGGGTAGCATTTGCCAATCTCCATGTTGTAAATACTCCTACCACAGCCAGTTTCAAGCTGTCAACAGTTCAACAATGTCATATATTTATATTTACTTTATTTTTAATATATTTCAAATTTAACAATTGGCTCTCTCAAGCCAGTATGAACTTGTTCCAACAAACTTGTTTATCACCATTCTCAGGGTAGAGCCTGGAGATGCTTTTATTGAGAATGGGTGTCTGACAGCTCAGGTGAAGGGGAAAGTCAAGAAAATGTAACATCTAAGATGAAGTCTAAGACTGAAGAAATTACAGCCAGAAATGATTCTGAGTCAAGGAGGCCATAATGAGGAGAAATTTTGGAAAATCGCAATCTAATTACCAAACTGAGAATGAAGGCCTTGGATGCAGGGGCATATCCCAGACATGAGGACTGATTAGACAAGGAGGAGAAGAGGGAGATCTGTAGTTCACGGAGGGAAAGGATCTGCTTGCCTCAGACCAGATGTGTGTTCCTGTTCAACAAGATGATTGTCATCACCCTTTCCACATTTGCTCTTGTGCAATATGTTCATCTTCCTCTCCCTGAGGGAACTTCAAGCATCTTTGGCAATACTGGAAAATACTGCTCACCAGGAATTCATAGACAAGAAGTCCAAGCCTGGTGTCAACAGCATGGAAGGCCAAATAGGACTAATCAAGTAATTTAAACAATTATATATATAGCCATAGAAACTCTAGAAACAGACAAAATTTGGAGACCCAGGTGGGTAATCATCAGGCAGTCAGATTTATAGAAGTCCATCAGCAGATATTAGGATCAGGGAGATAGGATAGGACACTGGACCAGGGAAAGAGGGGGATATAATATGAATGGCAAAGTTCCTAAGCTGAGCAATTATGTCAGAGACTTCGGATTGTGTATCTAAAATCCATTCTTTCTCTCTTACTTAGAACCTTTGTTTTACTTGGTTTGCATAGCAAGGTTTAGCCATGTAACTAATTTCTAGCCAATGAAATATAAGCAGCAGTTGCTAGGTAGAACTTTCTGGAAAATTCTGTAAAAATAGGACAGAGAGCTGCCATGTGCCTTCCATACCCCCCACCCCCCGCCCCCGCGCTTACCCCTTTCTCCTGTTATTTCCTTGAAAGACAATGGTGATGGCTGGCACTTCAACAGACAATTTGGCCCCGAGGAAACCTTATAAATAGAAACAGTGCTAAGGATGGTGTTCTAGAAAGAAAGACAGAATCTTGGTTCCTGACCACTGAAAACCATCATAGCATTCCTGGCCGCCTACCTCTGGATGTTTTTTACATGAGAGAAAAATAAACTTTTATCTTGTTTAAGCCACTGTTATTCACTACTTTGGCACCAACTGAAATTCTTGTCTGATACACCAGCCGACAAGCTAAGTGCTAAGGAATAGGAAGGAAGCAGAGATGGGGATTTTGTTTTAAGAATTCTAGTACCAGTTGGAGAAGAAGGAAGAAGCATAGTTACTAGGACTAGGACACAAGATAAGAGCCCAAGTAGCAGGTGATGGACATTGGGGAGGGTATGTGCTATGGTGAGCGCTGTGAATTGTGTAAGACTGATGAATCACAAACCTGTATCCCTGAAACAAATAATACATTATATGTTAATAATAATAAGTAAAAAAGAGCCAAAGTAGCAACACTACTCAAAGCCTACTTCTCTGAAAAAGCTACTTCAGTCCAAATTCTAAAGTCTCCCACCCAACATTGCCTTTTGCCAATAAGCAGGATAGCAGATGGTCTAGAGATAGCAGTCAAGAGCTTGGTGGCTGTGAACAGAGTAGGACCATCTTGGTGTAGAGGTCCAGGTAGGTCATTATTCTAAAGAGTGAACTACTTTGGTAGTGAAGATTTCAGAGACATAGAAGATTTCAAGGCCTATGAAGATTTCATGAGACTGTAGTTCTCATCTGGATGATCAGCCTACATTTGGCTTCCCACAGTCTGCTGATGAAACTCTCTAGGCTACAATCAGATACTACAATTTGATCTGACACCACAGTCCCCACCCACTGGCAGCTCAGGACCAGATTTTAAGATGCCTGAGGATGGTGAGGAGAGGGGCAAGTGGAGATGCAGCTTGAAAGAGAGAAATGGAACTAGAAAGAAATAAGGCATTCGAATGAAGGGCTTAAGTGAAGGAAAAAAAGAATAATGAAGTGGTGCCTGTCATGAATTCTGATCAAAATTAGGAGAATATGATTGTGTTTACCAGGGGAAATGAAAGAGCAGAGCAGTAAAAACTAGACTCAGACGTCATCTTTTCAGTGCTCTAGAGTATGGTGGTGTCTTATCTGAGAAAGGATGATCCCAAAGTCCAAAACTGCTTCTTTTCTGCCTCCTTTACAATAACCAAAGCACAATACAAGAATATTAGTGCGCTGGTGTCTGGCTTCCTCTCTATGATAACACCCACAATGCTGTCACCAAGAGACCTCCTACTTGCCAAATTCAGCTGACATGCTGAATTATCCATGGCCTCCTTGAGACCTCAGACACCGCGTTGTGTTTGAGAAGGCTCGGCTCCTCTGTGCCATCACTCTGAGTTCTCATCCCAGCTCCATCACCCCTTTCCATCTCACACTGGCACATCTGATGGTTGGTGCCCCCAGTGTTCTGTCCTGAGTCTTTACACTCCTCCATTTATAATCTATTTCTAGACTCCTCTCCCACGTAAGGTATTTCATTTTCTCTGTGTATCCCAACTCCAGTATCCATGCCTTCAGCTCATACCTTGTCCTTGGCCCTAGACTTCTAGATCCTAAATCTATACCATATTTCCCACAAACAGCTCCGACCCCACAAGTTCAAAATGAGAACTTGCTAACAACTTTGAAAGCCTTTGGAATATAGGGGTTACATCTCATATTTTTTCTTGTAGTTCAGTGCATGGAAGTATTCAGCAAGTATTGTCAAATGAAAACATGGCTGGATATTTTCAACAAACATTTAAATATCACTTATGTACGTATTTATTAATATGGAAAACTTCATGAGTTTGTGTGTCATCATTGTGCAGGGGGGTCATGCTGGTCTTCTCTGTATCATTCCAATTTTAGTGTATGTGCTAAATATTTTTTTTTTTAGCATTTTACTGAAATATAATTGACATACAAAGAATTAAACACATATGAATTGTACAAGTTGATGTTTTGACATGTGTTCACCTATTGAATGTTCACTACAATCAAGACGGGGAATATAGTCATATCCCCAAAAATTCCCTCTTGTGCCGCTTTGTGATTCATCCCTCGTGTCTCCCTACCCTCCAACCCCCCACTGCCAGTCAACCACTGATCCAATTTCTATCAGTATAGCCTAGTTCTCATTTTCTATAATTTTATATAAATGAACTCAAGTATGATGTACTCTCTTTTGGGGCCTGGCTTCTTTTATTCATCATAATTATTTTAATTACTCATATTGCTTCATGTATCAATAGTCCATTTGTTTTTATCGCTGAATAGTATTTTATTGTATTGGTATACCACAATTTGTTTATTCATTCACCTATTAATGGACCTTTGTGTTGTTTCCAGTTTTTAGTGATTACAAATAAAGCTGCTATGAACATTTGTGAAAAAGTCTTTCTGTGGACATATGCTTTCCTTTCTCTTGAATAAATAAGAACAGAATGACTAGATTATATGTAGGTATATATTTAACTTTATAAGAAACTGCCAAACTGTCCCCAAAGTTTTGTACCATTTTACATTCCCACCATGGGTCTGTTCTAATTCCTCCACATCCTCAACAACACTTGGCGTGGTCAATAGTTTTAATTTTAGCCATTCTAATGGCTGTGGTGTCTCACTGTGGTTTTAATTTGCATTTTCCTATTGACTAATACTGTTGAGCATCTTTTCATGTGCTTAACTACCATTCCTATATCTTCTTTAGTGAAGTGTCTCTTCATTTTCTCTGCCCATTTTTAAAATGTGTTATTTTGAGAGTTATTTGTACAGTTGACCCTTGAGTAACATGGAGGTTAGGGGCAATGACTCCCCCACATAGTCAAAAATCCAGATATAACTTTTGACTCCCCCAAAACTTAACTAATAGCCTACTATTTTTTAAAAAGATTTTATTTATTTATTTGACAGAGAGAGACACAGCGAGAGAGGGAACACAAGCAGGGGGAGTGGGAGAGGGAGAAGCAGGCTCCCCGCTGAGCTGGGAGCCCGATGCGGGGCTCGATCCCAGGACCCTGGGATCATGACCTGAGCCGAAGGCAGACGCTTAACGACTGAGCCACCCAGGCGCCCCACTAATGGCCTACTATTGACTGGAAGCCTTACTGATAACATAAACAGTTGATTTAACACATATTGTCTGTAAGTATTATATACGGTATTCTTACATTAACAAAAGCTAGACAAAAGAAAATATTACTAAGTAAATCCTGAGGAAGAGAAATACATTATAGTACTATACTGTATTTATAAAAAAAAAAATCCATATCTGGGGCACCTGGGTGCCTCGGTCATTAAGTGTCTGCCTTCGGCTCAGGTCATGATCCCAGGGTCCTGGAATCGAGCTCTGAGTCGGGCTACCTGCTCTGCAGGAAGCCTGCTTCTCCCTCTCCCACTCCCCCTGCTTGTGTTCCCTCTCTCACTGTCTCTCTCTCTCTGTCAAATAAGTAAATAAAATCTTAAAAAAAAAAAAACACGGAGGTCAGATAGTTTTACAAAAGCTGAACCTACCTCTAACTTCAGATGTAGAACATTGATATATTAGCTCTAATAATGCCCCTGGCCCTTGAGATTGGTTCATGGATGGGAATGTGACATGAGTTGATTCAATAAGAGTGAATCTCAAGATTTGTACAGAAATTATCAGAAGTTTCTTTTCTACTCCTCCAAGCACTCAATAATAAAATGGTAAGGGCTGAAATTACTGCCACCATGAAAGAATAGGCTCTGTCTGAAACCTAGAAATGAAGCCAAAACTGTAGATGGCAGAAGGAATAGACAATGAGAAAAGTCCTTGGTGATATAATTGAGTGGCTAGATCAAACTTCACTTGAATACTTCAAGGCTGCTCAATTGTGTGAGGTAGTAAGTGTCCTTTTCTTTTACACCTGTCACTTAACTGAAGGAAAGATACAATTGGGTATATTAAGTTTGCAAGGAACTGAGATCTGTTAAGGTTTCTTTGGGTTTATTGGGATATAGCACAAAGCCTTAGCAGGCCTCTTGAAAAATTGAAAACTGGTTCAAGAAACAGTTGAGATTTAACAAATCTGATTTTTTTTTCATCTCCCCATAAATTAGAATCTAACCCTATTCTAGTGCTCTATTATGCTGGTGATTTAGCTGCTTTCTGCTCCAAATACTACCAGTTACCTGACTCTTCTACTTTATCTCACATTCAAATTTTGGTTCAGTCAGTCAGTTCCAATTTCAAAATCTCTGTCCAATATCACTGGCAAATGTGCACATATCCGGCTGGTCCACTCCACCCTGGCAGAGAAGATGGAGAGTTAAAAACCATGGTGATGAGAGTAAGGAAATCTTCCACAGTAGGCTGTGAGTATGAAAGTTATGCTGAGCTTCCTCAGACAGGAGTCTGTCAGGCACCATGAATGTGCTGTCCAAGACTGTGCTTTCTGGGATCCCTAAACTTATGATGGGGAGTGTGAGAGCTGAAGGAGCTGGGAAGCTGAGAGTTGGCAGAGATCGGACCATGTGTCTATGGGGACGTCTGGAATGGTCCTGTTGGCAAGTCCTGTGTAATCATGTAACAAAAATGTTAAAATGTGATTTTGACAAAAATCATACGGGAATATAAATGCCAAGGTGATGGGGTTGGGCCCCCTATCATGTCTCCTACGACTGTATCAACCAGCTTCCCTGCACTTGGCTGCTGGTTGGATTCAGTCAAGAGGGAGCCTTAGTGAAAGATGGGAGAGAGGGGAGAGAGTAATGTTAGGCTGTTTATTCCCCTGGTCTTATCCTATGGGATTGCCCCAAGCTGGCTGTGTTCCTTAACTAAAGATCACTGATCTGCATTCTGGAGATCACAGCTCCTCTAAAGGTAACTTTTTGTACATGATTCTATCCTGGGTTCTGGTAACCTCTGCTTGCCCTCTGCTGTTACCAGCTCTGGTCTGGCACTATCTCTTTTGGTTTTCCTATATTCTGATCACATCCTTATAAATAGTACCTTTATACATAAATCTCAGTTTTCTCCTCATTTGTGGCTTGTCTACTCTTTTCCCTTAACAGCGACTTTTGGGATGCCTGGGTGGCTCAGTTGGTTAAACATCTGCCTTTGGCTCAGGTCATGATCCCAGTGTACTGGGATGGAGTCCCTCATCGAGCTCCTTTTTTTTTTTTTTTAAGATTTTATTTATTTGTTTGATAAAGAGAGAGAGAGCACAAGAAGGGGGAGGGGCAGAGGGAGAGAGAGAAGCAGACTCCCGCTAAGCAAGGTGCCTAATGCAGGGCTTGATCCCAGTACCTGGGATCATGACCTGAGCCGAAGACAGCTGCTTAATCGACTGAGCCACCCAGGAGCCCCAAATTTGGAAAAATTTTGACCATGATCTCTTTAAATATTCTTTTCTGCTTCATTCTCTCTCTTTATTGTTCTCCTGGGACTTTAATTATAAATTTGTTAGATGTTTTGATATGTTTTGATACTGTACTTTCATGTCCCTGAATTTCTGTCCTTTAATTTTCCTTTCCTTTTTCTTTTCTATCTTCCTCCTTCTTTCTCTCCCTCTTCCTTCCTATTTTTTTAAAAGATTTATTTATTTGAGAGAGAGAGTGACCTGAGCGAGGGCAGAGGGAAAGAATCTCAAGCAGACACCTTGCTGAGCACAGAGCCTGACCCAGGGCTCGATCCCATGACCCATGAGACCATGACCTCAGCCAAAACCAAGAGTCGGACACTCAAACGATGGAGCCACCCAGGTGCCCCCCTATTCTTTTTATAGTAATTCTATTGATCTATCTTCAAGTTCACTGACTCTTTCCTCTGTTATCTCTATTCTGCTCCACCCAGCAAATGCTTTCCTTCAAGTATTCTATTTGAAGTTTTAGAATTTCCATTTGATTTTTTTATAGTTTCTATTTTTCTGCTGAGATTTTCTATCTTGCATGCATTTTGAGCAAATTTTCTTCCACCTCACTGACCATTGTTTAATAGCTGCTTTAATACTCTTGCCTCCTAATTTTAATATCTGAATAATTTTGGGTTTGGTCTTCGTTGATTGTTGTTTCTTTTGAGTCTGGGTCACAATTTCCTTGTTTTGATTTGTTGGGTATTTGGGGCTTTATCCCAGACAATGTGGTTATTATTATGTGGAGACTGGATTGTATTAAATTCCTCTGAAGAGTGTTGACTTTTTTGTTTTATCTAATTTCAGTTTGGTTTATCAGGCAATTGACTTGGTTAGACCAAACTTCAAACTCTGTTTCTTGGGTGGGAGTTCAAATCTCAGTTCAGTCCTTTTATCATTATCTAGACTTGAGGGGTCCAGCAGAGATTTGTACAGAGCTATTTGGAACTTCATCTATCTAAATACTTTCTGGGATAATTCTCTCAGTTTCTTGCAGCTGTATTTCCTCACACTATGTCTTCTGGTTCCTCAAAGCAGAATAACTGGTTTCCTTTCAAAGAGTTCTAGATGCTCTGCATGGTGTCAACTGCAGCTTAGTTCTGAGCTAAAAGCCACAAAAATGGGAAATTCACCTTAATTCATCCCCTTCTTCCAAATATCTACTCCTTTCCAAAATCTGCCTTCTTGTTTTCACTCTCTAAGACTTCAGATTATTCTGTTATTATATTTTTCCTGGAGTATGTAGTTATCATCTGTGGCCTAATAGGAGTTTATTCAGCTATTTCTAGAAGCTGAACCACTTAATTCTATGAATGTTTAGAGTGAATTCTCTCATAGGACTGGCAGTTTCTGGATTCATGCTACAATAACTAGGTCACCATAAAATTCACCTCCATAATAATGCTTTGCATATTCTATCTTGATCTTCTCAGTTGTTTTCTCTCAAAAGCTGTTCAAGATTTCTGTTATCACTTAGTGGAGACATTTCATTCTCCAAGGGGTACTTCCCAGTTTGTATTTTTATGGACATTCTTTTTATGGCTTTAAGAGAATGCTATTCAATACTTCTTGCATCTGAATTCCTTCTCAAGGGATACCATTCCACTTTGCTCCCTGAAATCTTGAGTCTTTCTCTTTTCCATTTCTTTTGAGCGCATTCACTTTAGCAATGACTAAAACACCACCCTGTTTTTTCCTCCCATATTTATAAGCAGTTAGACTCAGGTACATCTTCCTTTCTATACTGTATAGATTAAGTCTGTGTAGATTTCTTCCCTTCATATCTTTCTGGCTTGATTACTAAGATCACATTTCTTCCAAGAAAATTTCTCTATTCTTCTAACTTAATCAACCAGTATTTTTTTTTTATTTTTCTTCTCCCCTGCTTCTCCTATTCTACAAGTAACTCAAAAGCATATTTTAACATTATCTTTAATTTTCACAAAAGAAATGCATGTGCATATATCAAATAATCATATAATATCACAAAGTTTTAACAAACACCAGCTGTTCTTTGCCTACCTGTTTCCCCAGGTCTATCCCAGATCTCCTCCCCAAGGGCAATTACTTTCAGTTATTTTACCTGTTTCTTCTGGCATTGTTCTCAGTGTTTCTAAATAACATGCTTGGACTGTTACAGACTGTTATTTATTGATTCTTTCACCCTGTATATATTATTACTGTAGCTTGGGCGCACCCAGAGTAGACTCTGAATCAAGGATTTGAATAAAACAGTTTACTTAGGAGGTAATCCTTAGAAGTGCAAGTAGGACCATGGGGAAATGAGACAGGGAAATGCAGAGAGCCTAATAAAGAGTGTAGTTTCAAGTATATTGCCGCCGAGGACAACTGCAGTGTCCTGTAATCCTACAGTGAACTCTGGGAGATAGTGTAGAACATGCCTTGGATTATTCCTGAGAGGCAAGGGGCAACCAACTCCTTTTGGTCATTGGTTGAGGGTGCTCTCAGAATCCACTCTCTGTCTGACACTTTCAGCTGCTCTGTGTACCAGTCAAGTAGATTCTATTGGCCTGAGAAGTCCATCAGGCTAAGAGTTGCAAGTGTGTCAGTTAAAAGCCATTGAGTAGCATGCATGGCAATAGGCAATGCCAGGATGTCAAGATGATGTGGGTGGGGCTCCCATGGTATATTGGTATTAGTCAAGATTCTCCAGAGAAACATAATCAATAGGACTGACATTGGGAGCATCACCTGAGAACTTGTTAAAATGTAGATTCTCAGGTCCCACCCAGATCTACTGAATCTGAATCTTTGGGGTTTGGGTCTGAGATTCTGTGTTTTAACAAGTTTTCTAGGTAATTCTTATACCGGTTAAAGTTTGAGAAGCACTGACCTATAATTTACACAATCTCTTGATTGGCTAGGCCAACAGGAGTTGAATATAAGTGAGAGAGAACAAAGGTAAATAATTATGTACATCTGATGCCCCCAATTAAACCTCTTGGAAAATGGGGCCAACACGGAGTTCAAAATCAGTTAGGGGCCATTCTTATCTTGGCCTGTCTCTAACATCACTATCACCTATAATAAGGGAATGGTGATAATGTTGGAGAACTTCCTGGGCTGTTGTACAAACCAAGCCAGAAACTAATGTGATGGTTCTTTGCTCCCAAATGTCAATAACTGTTTCTAATAACATGACTCTTTTAAGTCATTTGAGTCCTATTTATTAAATTTCCACTTTAGGAAACTACAATAGTATGTGGCAACTCCCCCCAGTTGCTAACTTTCTATCAATCAGTAAAATTGCCACTACCATTGCTATTATAGATTTTAATATTTGAAAATATTTATTCATCTTTTATCCATGTTTTTCTATTTGTGCACAATTAAAGAATGTGTTCTTATATTATATCTTCTACAAATTCCTCCTAGAAAGGGCAGGATTTTGTTTTGTTCTTTCTCTACAAGGATGGAATTTTTGCAATCTTTTATCTTGGTGACTATTCATTGCCAATCAGGATAAAAGAACTTTTGCCCCTCCAATAATTTCTATTTTATGATAACATGCTTGGACAATTTCAGTATACTTTAGAGGTACAAATGGGTCTATTTAAGTGCTATTATTTTTTTAAATGCTATTTTTTGCTGCAGACTCATTAACAATTCAAAACTTGAATTAAAAGTAACCTAGAAATGTCTTACTTTATGTCAATGAAGTCTCTTAGATACAAATGAAGCCCATTTTTGCAACACTCAATGAATAACATATTATACCTAATGAAAATCTATTCTGAGATTTCCTAGAAAATAAGCTGAACAAAGGGGTACTAAATAAAATGTAATTTTAATATTACATGAACATGACAGAATAGGAGAAATAGAAGGGTGAAAATGCTGAACCTATTTTTAGTTATCAAGATTATCTTGGAAGATTTTGTTTTAGTTATACATCAAAGGTGATGTTTTTAGGGAGCTCAAATAAATACTCATTCTTCAACTTGAACTTAAAGTAGGCATTGAAAAAATCTTCATAAATTCAGTAAAGTCATCAGACATCTGCTAAATCCTTAAAGTTCATTTATAATTTTTTTTTGTTTTACTATAAGCTTTTTGTCTATAATTAAATGAGAGTATATATGTGAAAGTACTTAGCTTATGAGTTAGCACGTATACTCATAATCAACGTTAGCTTCCTTTCTTTCCCTGTCATATAATAAATGTAAAGAGATATACTAAATTTCCAGTCAGATATTTATCTAGGTTTTCTCTAGCTATTTTTAAAACAGCAAGGAAATATGCTTAGAAAATGGAATTAAAACTCCTGGGGAAATTAGAGCTATATGAGGATTTTTAAGTGCTAAGAAGTGCTTAAAATATTACATAATCATACTCATTAATAGTAAGCATTTTAAATTGAGTGTAGTTATGTGTATGTTGTTGATGCTTACATTTTTAACAACTATTTTCAGGCATTACAAATTCACACATAGAATTCAATTCAGAGGGAAGTTAGGAACCTCGTATGACAGATGATCAAGTCAAAAGGAATTCATATTTAAAATAAAAGCAAAAGAACTTCTTTAACTATTTTTAGATCATTGGCAGGAATTCTAAACCAAAAGAATATTACTGAAATGACGAATTTTGCATTCCTAGAATTATGAACACTTTGCTTCTTACAATTAAAATTTCTAGACCCATATGAAAGGAAATAAAAATTCAATTGTATAAAATCAAGTTAAAAGTCAAAGTTATTAATATGCACAACAGCTGTTACATATTAAAGACATTGGATTTTGGGGTGTGTTTGTGTGTGAACATGTTTATGACACAGATGGATCATAGAATGTTGAGCTTTTCTAAGTTTGGACATGCAGGGCCAATTTTATCCCCTTCCAAGTTGAAATTAGGGCTCTCAAAGATTCCAGACTTGAATACAGGAAATGAAAGTCCCTGAAATGCCCACAGAATAGGTACCAGATGGAGACCAGGGTTACCCAGTGTTTGGGCAAGTCAGTGCAGAAGATTCTATACAAGTAAATGACAAAATGAAAGTGACTGAACCATTTAGTACATGCTGTGGCTCATTATGCAGCCAAATGCACCAGGACTGTCTCTTCTCTGATCATCTAGGTTGGAGTCTTCAATAGGGCCATAATGGACTTAAGATCAATCTAGTTTGATCTTTTCTTTGAACAAATGAGCCTCAGAAAGATTAAGTGACTAGGTCAAATCACAAAAGCTGTAAGTGGAAGAACAGGGTCTTGAACTCTGTTCTCTCAGTTCTCAGCCCAGTGCTTCTCCCCTTATTTCTAAGGCGTACCTTTCTTATTACCAGCATCACAGATGCTGCCTGAGGGCTGAGGTCAAAACTTAGCTTTAGCTCTGTCTTTGGGGGGTGCAAATAGGGAAGGATTGCAGTCCTGCCCAGATCTGCCCTGAGGGTCAGACTATCACAAGTGGGAAGTTCTAAGGAATCCTTGGAATGGAGGAACATACATCTTCAAGGGTAAATATGGGGGTACATGATGATGCATCTGAAAAAGCAGACTGGAGCCACATTGTGGGGCTCTCAACTGCTAGCATACTGAATTTGGAATTGATTTCACCTGCCAATGGGTGCCCCTCCTGGCGTCTGGCAGTGTAGGTTATTAATGTCTATTTGTTATATGAATGAATGAGCAGTTGAAAGTTTGTGAGTTATTTCTGAGACATGTCTTATCATCTCTTATCAGAGATGTACTTCAAACTGTGTCAGACTTTCAGGGAGAATTTGAAGCTCAAGGAGGCTGGCAGTTGGGAGAATAGATCCAATCACAAAGATGAGAAAGACACTACAGTGAGTTATAAAATTAAACATATATATCCATAGATTTTTTTAAATAGCCTTACTGGTATATAATTTGACTTTTTAATGACTTTTAATGAAAGGGTTGCTCATGGATGAATCTCACATATATAATGTTAAGCAAAAGCCAGACACAAAGAAAGTGTGTCAGTTCAGGTCCTCTAGGAAGCAGATGCCAAATGGAATTGAAGTTCCAAGAGATGTAATATGTAAAATAAAGGGGAGAAGGTGGAAATAGGCAGGGAGAGCTGTCATACTACAGTGCAGGTCTGATACCTGTGAAAGAAAAGGGGGATGGGGAAGAAGACTCTCAGACTATAGGGCAGCCAGGTTGATGACGATCCCTAGACCAAAGATTGCCTGTTAGAGGCTGTAGCATTAAGCAGAAATAGCTTGGCTCTAGTACCCCACTATGCTCAGTCATTGGCTGGGCGCAGCCTAAAGAGAGCAAGGTCTTGGTGTAAATTCTGCAACAGATCGTGATGGTGCAATAGATAGAGGCCGTTGGCTCACTGGACTCCTCACTGCAAGTTCTCTCCTAAAGGGAGATCTGAATGGCACACACCCATGTTTGCTACAATACTCTTTGCTCCTATTTACATAAAATTAAATAACAGCAAGTCAAGATAGTGGCAGTAACTGGAAAGGGATATAAGGAGAATGTCCAGGGCGCTGATAATGTTCTATCTTTTAATCTGGGTGCTGCTTACAAACCAGATGTGTTCCCTTTCTGAAAATTCCTTGAGCTATACACTTAATGATTGTATTTTCTTCTGTATTATGTGATATTAACATCAAAAGATCAAACAAAAAGATTATTTGCCAAGCTCAAAAGAAAAATAATATTGAAGAGTTTAATATAGTAGAAAATATCAAAGCATTTGATGGAAAATCAAATAATTACTTCAAATATAATAAAAATAAAACAATTGGCCTAGCCTCTTGTCGGGGCTTGGGATTGGCCTGAAATGGAGCAGTGCAGACTAGAGCAGTCCATGTGGAACAGGTTGGTAGAATCTGGCAAATTGATAAAGCCTTTCAACTGGGGGGCAGGTAGGGTGGGAAGAGCGACCTATGAATGGAGGTCAGTGTGTGGGGAGCAAATGTTACCGTAAAGAATGACCAGGCAAGGTGTAAAGTCCCAGAGGACAGAATCAGCATCAGCACCCAGAGAGCCAGGTTAGGCATGAGAACAAAGATGTATTTTGCGGTCTACTCTTGGCATTTTAGTATTTAACACACACCTTGTCGACTACAGGAAAGAAAAATGTCAATAAGTAGACGTGGGCATCAGTTCAATTGTTTGAATTATGAGATTGGATATCAGGTCCAAACAGATAGTTTTCTGGTCCCAGGCTGGTTATCAGGTAAACAGATAAACCTCCTGACCCATCGATTCTACTGACCCTCTGCTCATCACTGATTCTATTTCTGGTAACAGGAGCAAACACATTAACAAACAAAAAAATTTTCTATGCATAAGGAAAAAATGACTGCCTTGTAAAGAGATTAAGCTTGAGTAAAGTTGAAAAGGTGGTTAATGTGTGATGTGAAAATATTCATAAATTGTATGTGACCCGGGCAAAAAATATGATTCAGGAGAAAAGCCAGGATGCTGTGAAAGCATTTCCATATTCTCGACTTTAGGGATTTGGGAATGTTTCAGGTCATCTCCCTTGGAAATTTTAAGAATCTTTAGTGTATATTTCTAGACAGGGATGGTGTCTTCATCATCTTTGGACCTTTGGTGTGTGGCACACCGGTGGATTTTTGTATAAACACTTGTTGAAGGAATAGGTAAAAAAATTATGAATGAACAAAGAGGTCTCTGTGTCAGCCATCTGGTCTTGGTGGACAAAATGTATGTGAACATGAGGAGTCACCTAGAAAACCCTTGTGTACCTTGTTGAAGAGAGTGGGGACCTATTAGAGACTAGTTAGGACCCATTTTCTCAAGAACGGGGTGAGCAACATAGGGAAAGCAACCTTGATTTTCATCTGTAAGCAGTGCCACTTCTTCTGAGGCCCTCGGGGCCATACTTAGGTCTAACTTGTCTGAGCTCACTGCTGGGAACCTGACCAAAGAAGAGAAATTCATACAAGAGCCTTTTTCAGAAGAAGAAATTTCTGGTGCTCATTTTTAAGTAAATTGCTGATTTTCACCATAATTCTTAAGTTCAGGGTTTACGGAAGTAAATCCTTATATTTGTTCAGTTCTTTATTTATTTCAAATCTCTTTTGCACATATTATTTCTTTAGCTCATCATGCCAGTCATGATGTCTGCAGAATGGATTCAGTTTATTCCATAATTTAAAATGGAAGAAAAAGTGTTACATTAGTCAGTGTTCTCCAGAAAAACAGAACAAATAAGATACACATACACACATGCATGCACAGAGGCAGAGACAGATTTACTTTAAGGAATTGGCTCACATAATTGGGGAGACTGGGAGACTGGCAAGTCCTAGCAGACTGGAGATCCAGGGATGAGCCAATGTTGCAGTTAAAGTCTGAAAGCCAGCTGTCTGATCCAGAATTCCCTCTTGCTCAGAGGAGCTCAGTAATTTTGTTCTATTTTAGCCTTCAGCTGATTAGATGAGGCCCACCTACACTATGGAGGCAATCTGCTTTATACTAAGTGCAGTGATTCAAAAACACCCTCACAGAAACATCCAGAATAACATTGAACCACATAGCTTGGCATTGTGTCCCAGCCAAGTTGACACATAAGAGTAACCATCACAAGGGTCTTGAAGTCTGGGAATTGCTCAAGCCTATGGAGTTAGTCACAAGATTGTTTCTAAAATTCTGGTCTCTGACATAATTTAGGCCTCATGAGAGACGTACTGAACACTAGAATTAGATGATGGCTTTTCAAAAAATTCTGATGTGGGGAGCAAGAATGGAAAGGAGCTAGCTGGTGGTCAGAAATGTTAGTTACTTAGTAAATGCTGAAAGTGAGAATCAGACCCCCAGTTAGTTAGGAAGAACCTCAATCCTTCTTAAATGTTATGTGTAACAAATTCAAAATAAGAGAAAAGAAACTAAACCATCTGCCTAAATTTAGAAAGACACCTGTAGGGACGCTCAGGCTTAGATAGGGGCAGAAAATTTCAATACAATGTCTCGGGCAGATGTGAGTAACCACAGTACAGGGCAAGGCTGGGCTGGTGAGGAAAGAGGCTCCACTGCGAGGCTATTCTATTCAGGGAACTTTGAGCCCTGTTGAGGGGCAGACTTGGGCTTTCAGACTTCGAAAACAGCCGAGAAAGTAGGAAATCAAGTAGCATGCAGTTCTTTCCCACCCCTCCTCATCTTGGCAGGGGCATCTGGGTCCCACACAGCTCAGCCAGTGCAACTCGATGAGTGTGTGATCCATGGCAAAAATTCATATTCAAAACCCATAAATCCACGAACTGATGATTCTGGAGGTTTTTCCATCACAGTGCTGGGCAGCACATTCTCATGCATTGCACTGTCTCTCCTCTGACCGGTGATAACAGAGAATGTAATTTGTATGAATATTGGAAGACCTCAGATAATCCCCGAACCTAATTTTAAGTTAAAAGCTCTTAAGTTTTCAACTTCTTGCCTCCTGAAACAGCTGTTCTTTCGGTCCAGTTCTTCCTCTCTAGTTTTCTTGTGCAAATCCTGATGGAGGCAAAACGGCACACACAAACGTGTGCCCTGCTTCTTACATACTAAAAGTGTTGCTGAAGAGTTGTATATAAACTGTGCATTTTAAATGCACCTCAAGTGAGGAAACTCTCAGTTTAAAATTAACCTGAGGCAAAGGAAAGAGTCCTTTGATTTTGCATATTTGTGTCCTACTTTAACTGCCTTATGGTTTTGCTTTTTACAAATTGTATTTGCCTACAGTAGACAGTATTAATGGAGAGACGGGCAAGAAATACAATCGATTAAGTGCCTACTAAGTGTCAGGTAACATGCTGGACGTGGCACAGAGGGCTCTGTGAAAACAAGGTGCCTTGATGTCTCTACTTCCCAGGGAGTATCTGGTAGCCCAATACCAATGCTAGGGAGAGGCGTTTTATTCTAATGAAAGGCAAACTCCAGTATTTGGCATGATTATGGAACAGTAAATGTGTGACTGCTTAAGACCGAACAATGAATCACGTTTCATTTCCCTGCCTGAACAAGAGAAGCGACTTTGTCCTGCCTTTCCTTCATGCTCAGCTGTATCTTTGGCTCCCCCAAAGATAAAGCATTCTTTGTGTGCTGTGCCCTCAGCTTCCCTGGGCATTGGATGGCTGTTTCTGTACGCAGATGCTGAAAAATCTTTCTGAGGGTGTTTACCTAGTAGTTGTCTCTTGAGCACATGTTTATTTTTAGCGGTAAATGATCAGCGTTTGTGAGGCTGAAACCTCAGCGACTTTTTGCATGTTTTTAGTAGCCGAATTCCAGACCAGGGCACCATAGCCCCCCTCTCCGCTGTGGAGTTAGTTTCCAGACCTCACCCTCCCATCGTGCCAGGTAATTGCAATTGATTAATGACCTAGCAATTTAATAATGGTCAGTAAGGGTCCACACAATGCTTATTTTCAGATTATTCATGGTTGGGAGTCTATTTATTCAGGACTAAGAGGAATGAGCTAAAATATTTCTCTTTGTGGAGACAGAAACCTTAGATCAGCGATCTCAATTCATTGCTCAGCATCTGCAGAGAGCCAGAGCAAAGAAAAAGGGTCAAGTCCCAATACCTGATGGCAAACTGTTCAAATTGCTAATAGGGAAGTGAAGGCTGGCTTGGATACTTAGGATTCCAAGATGCTGCTTTCAGCGACATCCTTGATACTGACGGGGAGCAGCAGAAATTGCTGCAAATCCTTCTGGAAGAGACCTGGGAAACACAATCAACTCATAGCCAAGACAGCTGTTTCTGTGGGCACAGCAAATGAGGAATAGGGCATCTGCACCAGGCCCTCTACTTGGCGCCTCATTATCCTCAGAGATTTAAGGATATGGCTCCATTAACTGCTAAGTTTAAGGTATCATAGATTTTTTTTTTTCTTTGTTAAGTCAGGACTCTTGGTTGCAAGCTACAGATACTCAATCTAACTTCTCATGTTTTCAACCTAACTTCTCATACTGCTTCTTGAGGTCAATCAAACAAATAAACAAACTCTGAAAAAAATGGATGCTTACAAAATATTTTGCTTATGTGTGTGTGCACGCGTGTGTTTATTTCATATAACTAAAAGTCTAAGTAATATACCCAGGAGTCCAAATGCTGTCCTCGGGTCCTGTGACTCTCTCCATGTCTTGGCACTGCTTTGCCTTTGGTTGGCTTTATTCCACCTGCACACTCCATGTGGTAGGCGAATTTTACATAGTACATGGTTAGAAATCACAGTGGAAAAATAGCTTCTTCTACTGGTGTCCATTGATCAATTTCAAAAGTGGATTCTGATTGGCTCTTCTTGGAGCACATGTACAGCCCTGGACCAATCACCATGCTTTGAGGGACACAATTATATCATCTGAGGAGGCAGGAGCCCACTCCAATGGCCGATGTGGCAGGGCTGTGTGATTAACAGCTCCATCAGGATTTCATCATGTAATGAAAGGAATAGATTCTCCAAGGACAGGTTGATGATAAATAAAAAGAATGCCCACTACAACATGTGAGTGGTCCATAAAACTCTGATGGTCTTAAAACTAAATAAAGGTTACCAGCTGCTCCTCCTTTCCACTCATGTTCTTCCTCTGTCATTCCATGTGGTCCTTGATACTGTACAGAATGTTTGGACTTGGCATAGGTCCAAGTAAGTCCTGTACCATGTACTAATCTACACTTAATAAACCTTAGGTTGCTCCTGCCTTTATTAAGGCAAATTCTTCTATTAGGAAAGCATGCCATTCAGTGATATTTGGTAGACAAAGATGGTGAGAGAGATGAGCTTCTTACAATGTAGACTTGGTTTCATTTATCTCTATTTCAGGATAGTGTGATGGATGAGGTTTTAGAGTTAGGCCTGGTTTAAAAATGTCCAATGTTTTGGAAAACAGCATGGGGGGTTCCTCAAAAAATTAAAAATAAAACTACCATATGATCCAGCAATTCCACTTGTGGGTATTTATCTGGAAAAAATGAAAAATAATTTGAAAAGATATACATACCTCCATGTTCACTGCAGGATTATTTACAATAGCCAAGACATGGAAATGACCTAAATGTCCATTGATGAATGAATGGATAACGAAAATGTGTATGTACACACAATAGAATATTATTTATCCATAAAAAAGAATGAAATCTTGGGGCGCCTGGATGGTTCAGTCATTAAGCGTCTGCCTTCGGCTCAGGTCATGATCCCAGAGTCCTGGGATCGAGCCCCACATTGGGCTCCCTGCTCCGTGGGAAGCCTGCTTCTCCCTCTCCCACTCTGCCTGCTTGTGTTCCCTCTCTCAGTCTCTCTCTGTCAAATAAATAAATAAAATCTTAAAAAAAAAAATAATGAAATCTTGCCATTTATGACAAAATGGATGGACCCTGAGGGCATTATGCTAATTGAAATAAGTCAGACAAAGAAAGGCAAATCCTGTATGATCTCACTTATATGTAAAATCTAAAATAAAACAACAGTGACAACAAAAAACCAAGCTCACAGAGAATAGATTGATGGTTGCCAGAGGCGGGGAGTGGGGGCGGAAGAGAAGGGTGAAGGGGTCAAAAGGTACAAATTTCCAGTTGTAAAATAAATAAGTCATGGAGATATAGTGTACAATTTGGTGACTATAGTTAATAATACTGTTATTACTATTTGAAAGTTGCTAAGAGAGCCCATCTTAAAAAGGTCTCATCACAAGAAAAAAATTTTTGTAACTGTGTAGTGATGGATGTTAACTAGATTTATGGTGGTGATCATTTTGCAATATAGACAAATACCAAATCATTACTTTGTACACGTGAAACTAATATGTTATATGTCATATATACCTCAATTAAAAAATCTCCAATGTTTAATAAAATTCACAGTAAGTTGGGTTAACTTGGGCAAATTATTTAATCTCTTGGCTTCTCAGTTTCCCCTGGTATTAATATCCTCAGTGAAAGGATAATAACGTCAATCTCACAGATGGATTTGAGGAATAACTGAAATAATGTTTGAGAAAACTGTCACCAAATAGACAGATATTATGGTTGCTGTTGAAGGAGCAGAGGCAGGGACTGATTGGTGGGCAAGAGAATGGAAGAAGTACCGATGGTCATAAGGGGTTGGATGGAAAAGTTGAGGGCCCAGAAGACAATTCATTTATTTAAGACTTGCCCACAACAATGTATTTGTGCTGTTGCGACTATGCAAGCTAAAATCATTAGTGGAAAATATGTGTCCCCTAATCAATTAACTGCCTGCCTATGTTGCATCCTGGGAGTGCAGCCTCTACAGTTCGATCGTAATATTTTTTTCTTTATCACCGTATGGTGGCATCATAACAAAATTGCAGGGACAGCTATCAAAGTCAAATAATCACCCTGAGAGTAGATGCCAAAAACTAATCCCAGAGGTGAGAACAGCTTTGAGGGGGCACACAATTCCATGGCATTTTTATTAAGCCCAAAGACACATTTATAAACTTCACTCGAAGGTGGAAATTTCAGGGCAATACCTTAGTCTTAAACCTTTCTTTTATGGTTACTGGAATATAAAAAGTCTCTCCAGAGACATTCCCCTTCCCTCACATGGCTTGTGTTGAATTAAGTAGTACTATATTTGAGGAAGTTTTACATTTCTCCCAATGCAAATCTATTTAAAGGTCAGCTAAGCTCAACTAAAAATAAAAGCCCAAAGTGGGCCTGCTGCTAATGCTTTATACATCCCATCTATAAAAGGACTGGTTGGCTTATTGCTGTATATTGGTATTTGGTAGGCCTGTTGTTATGTATTGATTATTTCTGTGTTGGCCCAAATGGGAATTATGGATTGTGTGGTCGTCGGTGTATGATCATTCATTTTTATATAAGCTCTATGTTACCAACTTATAAAGAATTGAACTTGTCATAGTTTGGACAATATTTTGTACTATGATTTTAAAAAGGATAAGATAGAAAATAATATGCAGAAAAATTTAGTTCCTTTTAGACCTCCACGGGCCTGCACATGGTACTAGGATTGGCCCAGGGCTGTTTTCAGTTCAGGCTGTCTTTATGGCTATCTTGTCTTCCCACAGGGCTGTGAGATCTTTTGTGTTTCCTCTCGAAAAATAGGAAAGGCACGACTGAGGTAATAGCAGAGAAGAAGTTTTTTAAAAATTTAAAAATTTTAGAGTATTTCTTTGGCAAATGTCCTTGCTTGATAATCCCCGATGGCTCTACCACTGTGCTCGCAATCAGTATGGCTAGAACTTGAGTTAAGCTTTTCCTTACTTAACATATCGATTCGTTGTTGATTACTCAGCTGTGCAGATGACACCATTTCCACCCAATCCACCTGACTAGAAACTTGAGTCACCTTTGAGTAGTCCTTACCCTTTATCTCTATATTGAATTCATCACCACGCTCTTCCCCAGGATATATCCAGAAGGTCTCTTGGTTCAGTTCTTCCTCTCCATCATCACTGTCACCATCTGATTCAGACACTGTTTTTCACTTGGACTTTGGTAAGAGTCCTCAGTGGCGTCTCTCCTTCCTTCCCTACACTCTTCCTTCTCTTCCATTCATTATCCACAGAACAGCAGGATATATATGTTGGGTTTTTTGTGTTTGTTTTGTTTTGTTTTTACAGAACATAGATATAATCATTTACTCCCTTGCTTAAAAGACTAAAAATAGTCAGCCAAGATTTTTGTTGATGACTCCGGTCCATGTAAAATCTTACCAATATATAAGGATTCCATCATGCAAAGAACTGAGAATCAGTACATTAGTATTGCAACAAAGTTTATGGAAAGATGAAACTCAATGAAGCAAGATCAGCACAAATGATTTATTAGAAACTGACCCAGGAAACTATCCTTTATTACATTGAGAATGCTACCTCAGAGCCCCATTCAGATCATGACTTCTTATAGAGATATCTGCACCTCTAAATGGAGACTTAAAACATTAATTGGTTAAACGCTAAAGCAGACTTGGGGTGCCTAGGTGGTTCAGTAGGTTAATCAACTGACTCTTGACTTTGACTCAGGTCATGATCCCAGGGTCCTGGGATCAAGCCCCGTATCAGGTTCTGCACTGAGCCTGGAGCCTGCTTAAGATTCTCTTCCTCTCCCTCTGTCCCTCCCCCTGCCAAAAAAGCTAAAGTAGACTATATTATTAAAAACCAATTGAGGGCGCCTGGGTGGCTCAGTTGGTTAAGCGACTGCCTTCGGCTCAGGTCATGGTCCTGGAGTCCTGGGATCGAGTCCCACATTGGGCTCCCGGCTCGGCGGGGAGCCTGCTTCTCCCTCTGACCCTCTCCCCTCTCATGCTGTTTCTCTCTCTCTCTCTCTCATAAATAAATAAATAAATAAATAAATAAATAAATAAATATCTTTAAAAAAATCATTTGAGCCATTTTTCTATTCAAAATCGATTACCAAGATTACAATAAAAAGTGACAAAGACAAAGAACTACCACTATTCTTGGTTAATTCCAACAGACCATATATACTTTCAACTACAACAAAAATATACTGGTTTTAAGTCTCCAGGAGCCTATAAGAGAGTGTTTTTACCACATAATGCTTTTTAATAATTTTCTAATTATAGTAGCATAAGATGCTATGCACTATAAACAATTAATAAGCAATTTATTTTTTGCCTACTTATCTTTAAAAAATATTGTTAGATATACCCAAAAGATTATATGTAAATATATGTAAATTACCAGATAACACAATAAACAGTAACTAATCTCAACCTCTCAACCCAAGAACAGGAATATTAGCTATGATTTCCATAAATCTATTTGCTCCCCCCTTTATAGCCCCCATTTCTCCTGCAGAAGCAACCCGATCAGAGACAGCTGTGGTATTAGGAATAGTCAGGAAACTGGGTGATAAAATAAGGTTTTGGAGCTGGACCACACGTCTCCCTATTGGCAATGGCGCCCCCGTGGTAGGATGAGTAGCTATAGCACCTGACCCAAGGTAGCAATCCGCCGGTTCACGCTCTCACCACAGATGAATTGGGATGGTGTACTGGAGTGTAATACACTAGCTGGTATGACATATCAGACAGTTGAGAAATATATGTGAATAGGAGCTCTAAAGGCAATGAGATTGGATGGCTATTGCTAAGCACTGTTGGTGCCCTAGAAACAGATGATGAAAAGCCGTAAATGCTGAACAAGCAATTGAAAAGCTAGGCACAAAAAGCAGAGGACTTCTCTGATAACTTACAAAAGGGGCTCTCATCCCTTGCAGCAGAAGGCAGAGAACGTTGAATATAAGGCTGAGGCCCAGGACTTAATCAAATGACCAAGCCCCAGAGAAGGATAACGATTCGACCAAGATGGGTCTGCTCTGCCCAGGTCAGGCCCAGTTTGGGGAAAAGGGGGGCCCCACTTTTGGGATGCAGACATCTGGGTTAATCACCCCTCACAATTTGAGTGCATGGACTCTTGCACCCTCTAAGCCTTCAGAAGTGGCCCACCTATGCCTCTTAAGAATTACCACATCCCCCTTCCTTGAGACAATTGAGCAGTTTCTCCCCCACATGACAACATGTGCCCCCTCATGATTTGCCCCTAACCCTTCTCTGGACCACTCGGCCTATAGGGCTATGCCATGGCGTTAACCAGCTTGGGGATGTAAGGGTACTGATAAAGGTACAGTTAGAACTTCTATGCATGGCAATTGAAATAATCCCCATATTGGATCTTTCACCTGTGAGGGTAGGAGAGTAGCGAAGTAGAGGCCGCTGAAACTCTTCCTCTGCCCAGCCAAGATAGTAAATCAAGAACAGCATACATTTTGGAGTGGAGAGGTGACAGTGGAATTAGCATCATCCTTAAAGAGTGGATAGAGTCGGCAAACTTTCTCTGTAAAGGTCCAGATGATAAATATTTTAGGCTTTGTGGGCTTTACAGACTCTGTTGCAACTATTCAATTGTGCTCCTGGAGCAAAAAGCAGCTATGGGCAATACATAAACACATGAGCATGGCTGTGTTTCCCCCAGATATGATTTGCTTCTGCCGGTGGCTGGGGAGCTCTATATCTGGGATCACATCACCCTCCCTGAGGGTCTCAGCTAGCACAGAGTCTGAGGTTCCTTTTACTCTTGCCACAGTGGGCCAACCAACCCACTCTGTTGTCCAGCCAGCCTCTGGTAACCCTGTCCCTTCCAGCTGCCCCAAGTCCTGGTATTTCTGGTCTCCAATGATTTTGGTGGGGAGGGGAAGGGAGGACTTCTGAACACACCCCGTATCTCGTGTGAAATCAGTCAGGTCTCAGATTTTGTCTTCAATAGGATTTCATTGTTTTGCAGAAGGAAATTCCCTCAGAGCATCTGATCGGCCATAATGATGAAGGCAGTGACCTTTATTTTAAAAATACAATGGAAAAGGATTTATTAGGCCAAATGTGTGAGACCGTTTGCATTTCATTTGTGTCCACACATATGGGTTGAGCATAACTCTAATGACAGTTTTTTGAAGCTAATTGTGTGCTTTATATAGATTTTTTCCCAAAAAGATTTGATCTTTATGTATGGAGAATTTTAAATATACACAAAAGGAGAGAGCATAGTAGAATGAGCCTCTATGTACCGATCACCCAACTTCAACAATTTCAATTCATGGCCACTCTCATTTCATCCATCCTCTCCTCCCTCCCCTTGATTATTTTGAAGCAAGTCCAAGACGGCATGTAATTTTATCCATAAGTATTTGAATAAGCATCTCTAAAAAATAAAGACTATTTTTCCAAAACATAATCACAAGAGCAGGATCACACCTAAGAAACTGGCAGTGGGGGCGCCTGGGTAGCTCAGTGGGTTAAGCGTCTGCCTTCAGCTCAGGTCATGATCTCGGGGTCCTGGGATTGAGTCCTGCATGGGGCTCTCTGCTCAGCGGGGAGTCTGCTTCTCCCTCTCCCTCTCCCTCTGTGATCTCTCTGGCTCTCACTCTCTCTCAAATAAATAAATAAAGTCTTCCAAAAAAAAGTTGGCAATGATTCCTTTATATCATCAAATATACTAGGGACATTAACCCTTTATCAAATATTTTTTCCAAATTGTCATTTATCTTTATAACTTGCTTATAGTATATTTTTACCATTCAAAGGTGTTTTGTTTTTTTTTTTAGTTATATATAGCCAAATCCATCCATCTTTCCCTGTGTTGCTTCTGGATATTTGAGCTCTGGTTAGGAAAGTCTTTCCCATTCCCAGATTATAAATTCACTCATGTCATTTTCTTCTACTTATTATATTGTTTTACTTCTTTAAATTTAAGTCTCCTATCCATTTGAAATTTATCCTGGTGTATGGTGTGAAGAATGGATCCAATTTTATATTATTCCTTGTAATTCTTCAATTATCATTTGATATTTAGTAAAACGTACACTTTTCCTCCACTGATTTGAGATTTCAAATTCATCAGACATTATATTCTCATGTGCAACTGAATCTATTTCTGCATTTTCTGTTCCTTTCCATTGGTCTTTCCCTCTCTTTATGTGCCAATGCCACACAATTTTAATTATAAAGGCTTGATAATATATTTCAATATACTTCCCTACAACTGATCTTTTTTTAAAGGTTTTCCCCTGCTGTTATTGCTTGGTTGTATGTGGGGTTTCTTTGTACAAACAAACTTTTAAAAAGGGTTTTCCCTGCCATTCTTGCTTGTTTTTCTTGCAAACCAACTTTACAATTAACTTGATACCTTCATTTTTAATATATATGCTTTTTACTGAGACAGATCTCTTTTTAAAAAATTAAAAAAAAAATTAAAGTTTTTATTTAAACTCCAGTTAGTTAACATAAAGTGTAATGTTAGTTTCAGGTGTACAATTATAGTGATTCAACACTTACATACAACACCCCTGCTCATCACAAGTGCATCCTTAATCCCCATCCCCTATTTAACCCATTCCCCACCCACGTTCCTTCTAACCATCAGTTTGTTCCTATGGTTAAGAGTCTATTTTTTGGTTTGCCTCTCTCTCTCTCTCTTTCTCCTCCCCTTTTTCGTTTCTTTGTGTCTTAAATTCCACATATGAGTGAAATCATATGGTATTTGTCTTTCTCTGACTGACTTAATACTTAGCATAACACTTTCTAGCTCCATCCGTGTCATTGTAAATGGCAAGATTTCATCTTTTTTATAATGAATGGATAAAGAAGATGTGGTATGTGTATACAATAGAGTATTATTCAGCCATGAGACAGAAATATCTTGCTAGTTAAGTTATATTTCCTATCTTACTTGCCTGTACATAAGTCGGTATTTCTCAATACGCTGAAGTAATATTTACAGGAACGGGGCATTACATGATATGGTATCACTTATTTTGAACAATCTCTTGTATTTGTCTTTACACTAAGCTGAAGAAGATACTAACTGAAGCAAAAGCTATCTCACTAATAGCCTCTGTACAAAATATCTGCTTGTTTGTATATAAGTAACTCTCCTTTCACTAACATGATTTTAAATCTCTTTGTTGGAGATCATGTCCTTGCATTGGGATAGCACGGTGTTGGTTACTTAGTGGCTGTTCAGTAAGTGTTAACTAGCTTTTCCATGACAAATACACATTCTCATTATGTTGCTTATATTTATAGAGAACTTACTAAAAGCCAAGCACTATGCTAAGTGCTAGACAAGGTATAAAGGTGATTCACACAAAGGTAAAGGAGCTTACAATGTAGCAGAAAGATAAGAGATATACCTAAATAATTATACCAGAAGACTGATAATCCAGATGAGATGTACAGATAAATGAGAGAGAGAGAGAGGGAGAGATTAACTTGAGGACTGGGCAACAAGTTAGTATACCGGAGTCTTGTTTATCATGGGAATTAATCGACTAAGAACAGTTACCTATTCAAGAATCAAGGCAGAACTATCAGTCTGTCAAGTCAGTTTTCATGAAAAGAAATTAATGCATATTTCCATGTAAAGCAGTTAATTCTTTCCTTCTATATTTACTTACTGTCATGTAGATATGCCCTGGAGAAGTGCATATTTTTGGCTGGTGAGAAGGTAATGAGTTACTTGTAAGTCATTATTATAAAGAAGCTATTACTCCAGAATGATATTCACTAAGGATTTCTCATCTGGATGCAAGGCACACCTTAGGAAGAGTTGGTGCCCCCTAATATAGAAGAGTGGGGGTGTGACTTAGATAGAGTTTTAAAATGAAATTTATTTCTGGTTGCAAAACAAAATGAACTCTGAGAGACAAAGCAAAGAAGAGAAATTGGCTCTCTGTGGCTGACATGTGAGCTCAGCAATCAGCCTTTGTCTCCTCTTTGAGCAACTTCATCGTGCCCTTAGCTGTATTTCTCAAAGGTTGTCCAGCTCTTAAGTCGCTGGTATGGCACAAGGTCTTGGAAGTTTCATATGGGATGAAGTAGATTCCAAAAATGTGTTCTAGTGAGGTATCCAGCTCTAAGCCTCTGGGCCTCCCACGAGCCCCTTGCCCATCCTACTCTCGGTCTGCTGCTGACCCTGCATTTGACCTCCCTTTACTTCAACTCATGGGCTCTTCAGGAGCAATGCCTAATAGGAAAACATCTATCAGAGGAATCCCTCAACATCGACATGCCCTTGCCCAAAAAGATGAATTCTTGGCTAGTTCTGAGGCAAACAGGCAGAAGCACATTGCACACAACATTCTATCAAATGGAAGTATAGTTTTATTTATAATTTTATAAACCCAGCTGTGATGGTTAACTTTATGTGTCAACTTGACTGGGCCACAGGGTGCCCAGAACGCTGACTAATGTACCAGCGTTGTGAGAATATGACTCATTTTGTTGAAATGTTACAGATACAAATGATAATCTGATTTATTCTCTTACTACATCCTTGGGAGAGTTCTAAAGAGTCGGAAAGGAAGACTTAGCCAAAGTGAAAAAAAATTCTGTGGTTGTAACTGGAAATAGATGATAAGACTCACGACTCACATATTAATTCCTACTAGAGCATATTACATCCTTAGAAACACTCACTTTCATGTGGAAAACAAAATCTTTTGCTTTCCACATCATTGTGGAGATCTGAATGAATGTTTAGTTGTTTCAAGAATTTCTGAAGCACATGAGATAGGTCTCATTACTAAAATCTCACTAGATTTATCATTTGAGTTTTGTCAGCGATATGTTGTCATTCAGACAATATATATGCCATTAAAAGATACTGTGGCCAGGGTGCCTGGATAAACACCTAAAGAAACACCAGGGCTTCATGCAGCCCAGTATATCATCCAAAGAAACAGTCTTGCATCCAAAGGTAATTAGGGAGCTGTTCAAACCTTACTTGTGCTTCTGAAGGAACTTTTATCTTCCGGTTATTGTATGGTTTTACTTTACGGTCCACTTCAAAATCTTTAGAAACCTTTCTGGGAGTTTCTCTTCCTCTCTCATTTTCTTAGACACCCAGTGAACAGAAGCTCCTCGGTCTTGTAACGCTTAGCCCTTACCTTCCGGTCAACTGTCTTCCCCAGGGTCAGACCTGTTTTTCTCCTGTCCATTTCTTGGATTCTGCTTGGAAACCGGGCTGGCAAAGAAAGAAGGCTATTTCTAAGGTAAGGGAGAGAGGGAAGGTGAGAGGACAAAAACATAAGTCTGTTTCAAGATAAAATCTTACAATGCTGTTATTTTATTTTCTTTCATTGTCATACTTAGAGGTAGCCCTGCATGTCAGCCAGGGGTAGAAGCCATGTTCCCTGTTGCCTCAAGGCCCTGGGACATGTTTCTGTCACCCACAGTCGCCTGCACAGTGGCCCTGGATTGCCCATTGGGAGAAAGTGGCACATCTCTGAGACTTTGCTAAGCTCCACCCAAACTCCCTTAGGTTTATGCCCATTCTTTTCAATGACTCAAGACACTTGTACCCTGCATCCTGTATACAGATGGTGTTGGGCCTGGACAATCAGAGGGCTGTGACAGAATGGAGAGAAAAGCCCTGTGCTGATGCAGGGTTGGACCTCTATTGTACATACTACTGGCTCATTTTATCTTCCAGAACAACCCTGTGGGATGGGCAGGGACAACCATGAATATTACTATTCTCATTCAATAGCCTATCAGACTTGGCATTTCTGTTAAATATTGGCGAGTGCTTCAGACAGTAGGAAGAGTCGTTCAGACTGATTGGAATTCTATTAACTCACATAAAGCATCCTGGGTATTTTTTCCTTCTTCAGACTAAAAAAAAGTCAATTTTTAGATGTGAAATAAACATGTTTTTTTCCTACTAAAAATCATGCACTGCATCTTTTGCAAAGAAAAATATTGAATTTATAAGCACACTTATACTGTAATCATTTCCTGTGATTACTTTTCATTTTTATGCTAATATAAGTAGAACTTAGGTAGTGCATTATTTTTCCATAGTGCGTCTATTCTGATAAGTACAAGAAAAAAAAAAAGCACCCGAAGACATCTTCTGAGAAGGGCCATAAATACACCTTGTTATCACTCTTATTAGCAAAGCATTCTTTATTCTCTCGCTTCTCTCTTCGTCCTCTTACTCTCTTTTTCCTTCTCTCCCTGTTCCTTAAAAACAGTCCGTAATATTTATAGATATTACATAGACATATAAATCTATTTCTAGAAATAAAGATGTTATAGACCCTAGTTCACTAAAAGTCAGTCATTCTCTGATTTCTATGAGTCTCCTAGATTTGTAGCCTCTTCAGATACATGCTGACCCTTACTTGGTCTGCGAGGTGTAGGAGGACCATCGTGCCGATCACCTCTCAGTAAGCCGATTGCTCTGATCCACACAAATTACCGTTGGGCAACAAACAAGTGTAGTAGGGAAGCACTCAAATGCATGACCCTTGACAGCCTGAGGAATATATATGAAGTAAAGAGACCTGGTCACAGCAGCTCAGATGTCCACGTGTCATGTTGTGAACACTGGCCAAATACTGTTTTGGCAGACATGCCATGTCTGAGGAGATGGACGTGGGGCACAACATACCTGAGGAGGTGGGATTGAATCCCCAGCTGCTCAAAGTTGTTTTACCCACTTCAAGTTTTACTTTAATAATCACGTTTCAGGTTTTTTTCTGGCCGGGAGAAACAAATCAAGTTGAAATCGGGAGAAATGTCTGTTTTCCTCATGAGGGCAGTCCGGGAACCTCCCTGTTCTAGGTACGTGTACAAACATCAGCCACTTCCGGAAGCTTAGCCGGTCTTCTATTTTTTTTTTTTTTTTGGTTGTTGTTTTTTGTTTTTATTTTTTAAGGGATTGAATAGAGATCTATAGAATAGAGAAAAAGCCCCAACTGATAAAGCTTGCTGCAAAGAGAAGTCAGATCGTGCCATATTTAGCAGGTCAACAGGGCCACCCCCACCTGTATTCCCGGCATGGCCATCAGCCTTCCCTGGCTGCTCCTGACCTCACCGGCCTGTATCCGCCCTAAAGCTCCATGGGATGGAAGCCCATGATGCACAGCTGCTGCCCAATTGCGTGGTTTCTAGCTTTGTTCCCCAAAGCTCGCTTCAGTTTTGCTTCTTTAGGGGTCATGTCGTACCCCCCCTCCCCGCCCCGTCTCACATCACACCAACACCAGTCCTTGCACAGCACTGATTCATGGCAAAAACACAACAGCTACTTGTTGATTGACAGACCACCCAAACCCCTCTGGTCTCAAAGGTCTTCAGCCTCTGGAATGTGGATTGCATTTAGAAAATAGGAAGCCATGTGTATGTCACTCTTCTCCCTTGTAAACTCTGTGCTCTGACAGCCACTGGCGCTCCAGGGAAGGGGTGGGTAATGCCCTCAGAAGAGACTGGATATGACCAGCACTGTTGCCAGCCCTTACAGTACTTTTCAGGACAACTAAAAAAAGGACCTTCTTGCTCTAAGGAGACTAAGCCCCATGCTGAGCAGAGAGCAGGCGGGATTTCAAGTCCTACTCATTGTCTCATTTGGGCATTCTTGCTCAGGTAGTCTGCCCTAGCGTACACGGTGGCCTCTGATGGACCATAGGGTTGAAGCTGGCTAAAAAGAGCTCATCCTGCAGGGCCTTTGTGTGTTGTGGGGAGGAGAAAGACAGAGGTAAGAGAAGGATCAATTATGAGCCCCGATCTTTCTTCGTCAGAGAGAAATCCCAGAGGGTGGGAAGCATTTGGGTAAGTTTAGGGGAAAGCTCGAAGAAGAATACATTTGCTCCTATTCCTCTTTGAGGCTCTAGCCTTTGCAGCATGGGCCCTGAACTCGCTGTAAAGGGATGACTCAGTGTGACTGGGCAGAGAGGAAGCGGGGGCTAGCCTCGCTCTGCTTTTCTGTGGGATTGCAGAGACCTGGATGTCTTTCATGATATATGGGGACTGAGAGTGTGGCTGGGAACCTGCCAGAGGGGTCACCACAGCAGGGACACAGTGAACTGTGACAAGGCATGCAGATCGCCATCCAGGTGGCCATCAAATGGAAGGCACAGTCAGACCTCGGGGCTCCTCATATCAGGGAGATTCTTGGGGAGGTCTACACCGCAGAGAGTGGGGTATGCTCTGATTGAGACACAGAAGCTGCTGCTTGTTGGCCAGCCCTAGCTTCAGCACCCAATACCCACAGGGTGCCTGGGAGCTGGGTGGACAAGGCCAAAGAGACCAGGCAGCGGGAAGTTAGGTCTGAGCCCTCAACCCACAGCTCTGAGGTTCCCCTTTCTCCTGCCACTCCGAGGCCACATACCCTCCTTCTGTTCTCCCGGATGCCACCTCAGAGAGGAGGAGGACATCCGAAAGAACAGCATTGGGCCGATAAAGACTGATTAAGTAAAGAGTCTATTGACATTGTTGGATGAACGACATCGATCAGGTTGGAATGGCATGTTGTCCTCCTTTTACAGTGGGGCAGAGGCTTATGAGCAAAATGAGATCAGCTGTAGGCGGTGGAGAAGCTACATTTCCCCCTTACCTGCGTTTGTGGAATTGCCTCCCAACTTCACCCTCATTCATATCTCCCACATAGCTAACATGTCACACCATGTGAAACAGGAAAAGCCAAAGGTTGGGGTCTTGGCCAAGAGCAGACAGTAGGTTGATGGTGAAGCTTGCACTGGAACCCCAGCCCTCTCATCCAAGTCTCCTCTCTGCAGGTTCCCTCAAAGGCCATAAACACACAGACACTGATCCGGGAAGAAGCATTTACCCAAGTGTCTTTGGTCAGGTTCCCCAGAATCTACCCAGAGATGAGGATTTCTGTGCATGAGAAATATTGAGGAAATATTAAGGCTCCCAGGAGAAAGCAGTAAAGGGGTGGGGAAGTGGGACAGGATGGGAGGGAAGCCAAGTAGGGGCATGACTTCAAGGGCAATCCCAGTCTCAGCCTGATCATGCGTAAATCCCCCCTCAGAGGTTGTCCACCTCTAAGGAAAGAAGCTGGGTTTTCACACTCAGGCATGTCCAGCCACTTCTGGTTTTCTGGACATGAACCTAAAGCAACTCTAGAAGCCTGCGGGCAGTCCTCTGAAGAAGGTGGCTGGTGGAAGTGACCAGAAGCACAGCACAGAAGCTTGGGGGGGGGGGCACAAAGAACCAGTAAGGGGGATCTGAGGAGATCTAAGATGACTATGGGATCCCCTAATAGTACCTCCCACACCCCCACTCTCCCTCTCTCTTTAAGGTCACCAACCATCCTGTCTTGGGAAGAATGGTCCTTTATTCCGAGATTATGTTCTTCCTGCTGTTCTGGTATTAGAGTGTTGCTCCTTTTACGAAGATCTGGTGAATGTGGATAATATGACTTGATATTGGTTTAATGTCTTACCTGGTAAGATAAAAGGAGGCAACTGTGTCTTGGTTCTCAAACTTATTTGACATGTTACTGGTGCTTGAAATCCAAAAGTCTGGGAACCCCTATGTTAGTCCACATCACTTCTCTTTTTCGGTCAGTTTCCAAAATACTTCCTAACCATTCTCTCTGATTTAAAACAGACAACTAAAACAATACAGAGTCTGGAATCCAGTTCAGTAATAATTGTGTAAACACTGCTTTTCCTCCCAAGAGGGCCTCTGCAGTCATCAGCAATATGCACTTTCCCATGCAACTTGCAGGCAGGGGTGAGGGGAGAGAGCTGACCCAGAAGGAGTATCACAAGAGCCACCCTCGCCTCACCTCCCCTGCGTGAGTCCTAGGCTAAGTGGGACTGAAAGTAAACTGTAGGTGGGAGAGAATCTCTTCCCCTCTGTGACCCTTCCAATCCCACCAAGAAATTCCTAGAAACCATCCAATCACCCATATGTGAGTGAGTGTGTTCGTGAGTGTGAGTGTGAGTGTGTGTGTGTGTGTGTGTGTGTGGCTATCTGTTGCAGGAGAACTGGGGAATGAAGAGAAGAGATAATTGTGATGAGAGTCCAGTTAAATGCGAAAATTAGGAATTTTCAGTCGCTGCCTGTTCCAGTTCAAATAAGGTGCAAATAAGATGCATCACCTTAATATTCTTCCCAGTGACAAATTCTTAGAGCTGACAGGGTGTTTTTTCCTTCTACTTTACCGAGAATGACTGAGTTTTCCATTTGGATAAAGCTTCATGCGTTTCTCATCTGCCAGCTGAAAATTGCAAACAAGAAAATTCTGTTCATTGGAGCAGTTCCTGGAGCAAAGGAATAGTTTCAGTTGATCAAAAGAGTTTATAGTGCCTGATGGTTTTGACTTTGAACTTTAAGAATCAAAGATGTATTTGTGCAAAGGAATATGGCCGATGATTCTGTTCAGCTACATACTATTGACTCCTGAAAAATGCGTGATAATAAAGATATTTTAATAGTCTCATTTTAATGAGTAATAATCATCATTTCTATTTTGATTCCATAGTGATCTTGCAGGCATCTTTATTTTAAAACTATGGTTTGTAATATAATTTTATGTCTAAGGTGGATTTAATCAATTATCATCATATTTAATTAATATTTTCTGTGTGCCAAGTGTGTGCCAGGCACAGGACTAGGTGCTGGGATGCAGCAGTGAGCAAGACCGCTCAAGGTGTAGTGTAGTCATTGCCAAAGAGTTAAGCTAGCATTCCTGTGAAATTGCCTTTGAAATCAAGTATTTTATGTGGTCAGTCTAATGTGAGGTGATGCAGAAATTGAAAGTTACCAACAAATATAGAATTGCTATTATTCTGTCCTAAGAGTGAAAAAGAAAGTTCCCAAAAGGCAGAAAATATCATGCTTTAATACCGGTGTATAATAGATGAAATCTTCTCTCAAAATAAGTAATGCATTAAGTAGAAAATAATTTTTGAAGTTCATAAATTCCTAAGTCTTTAAGATTTAAATGGCTTAAGAGCCAGGAAAAGAACCTGGATTTCATCCGCCAGACAACGACAAGGAAAGCCCATTGAGAAAAACCTCGACTTCCTTCCCTGAGACAGAGTGTGACTTGTCAATTAACCAGATAGTTGTCGCAGGTCTCCACCTTTAAAGATGACCTGGGTGAGGGGCGCCTGGGTGGCTCAGTCATTAAACGTCTGCCTTCGGCTCAGGTCATGATCCCAGGATCCTGGGATCGAGCCCCGCATCGGGCTCTCTGTTCAGAGGGGAGCCTGCTTCTCCCTCTCCCACTCTGCCTGCTTGTGTTCCCTCTCTCACTGTCTCTCTCTGTCAAATAAATAAATAGAATCTTAAAAAAAAAAAAAGATGACCTGGGTGAGATGCCAGATAACACGATAATTTAGTATTGTTTATTTCTCTGGATTCTTGAGCAGTGTAAAGAGATTGGCCTTTTACCTCATCACATCACCAAACCAGGATTACGAACCTGTGGAGGGGTGTGGTGTTGAAATCCAGGAAAGCCGCGAAGAGTGTTTCTGGATTCTGGGCAGGCAAACGATCAGGGGAGTACAACCAGGGATGACACTCTGGAATGTGATAGATATCTCACTACGTCAGACTGATGATACATCTTTTTGTCGCTAAATAGAAATTAATCTGCTGTGTTATTTTGCCACATGATGCCAGTAAAGGGCCTTTTTATTAAATTTTAGAGAAGACCAAATTCAGTCCATAAAGGCCTTTAAAAATAAATTTGGAGTTTTAGAACGATAATAATGCTTCTCTCACTCAAAGGAACCTGCTCATGAGTAATTAAAAAAAAATGAAGCCTCATAGTTACTTGTGAACTTCCTTCTTGGGTCCTAAAATTTAATTCAATAACAGCACGTATTGTGCATTTTCCACATACCAGACGTCTTCCAAGTACTTCACATGCATTATTTCATTCAATCCTCATAAAATCCTGTAACAGAGGTAGTCCTGTTTAACAGACTTCATTGAGGATTTGGAGAGGTTAAGCAGATTGCCCCAAGTCACCAGATAGTAGGGAGAAGAGTCAGAACTTGGATACAGGTCTGTTTGATCCCAGAGCTCATGCTCTCAGCGTCACACTGATGCTACCAGAAAAATGAAGTCCAGTTCTAGGATGTGAAGCCAATTCCTGCTAATGTGGAGGAGATGTGGGCATCTCTCCTCCTAGAATAGTATCCCTAAGCTCCTCTCCCATCGCACCCATATTGGGTAATGATGCCATTGTGCTTACAATGTGCATTTCTCAGTTGAGGAAACACTCACCTAGCCAGCTGGAACCTGCACCTAGGAGCTCCTCACACAAATAAACACTCACTATTTATAACATTAATTACCCTGTGCAGTACAATTCTTCTAGGAAAATGTATGCTGTGTGCTCAGAAAAGCATTTTTTCCCCAATCTTGTTAATCAAAAGAGTTGGCAAGAGATCATAAGAACATCATAAGTTTTGCACAGAATGTAAGAAAAATAAAAATGCAACTGAATTTAAAGAGAGTGTATTCACTTCAGAGATGTCTTTTGCTTCTTAATGATTGTTCTTCCTTCAAGACCAAGATGGCAGTGTTTCTGACCAGGATGGTGTGCTTTGGCTTCCAAATGTTACTCTTTAGTTCCACTCACCAAGAGACTCTATAATTTGAAAATAACATTGGGAGAAAAGAAAGAAGCACACATATCATTTTAGAGTTTTGCATACCTGTGTGTTTAGACATTTTTTTAAGAGTGGAGATTTAAAAGTAAACTTAGCATTTCTGAGGCAAGATGTTTTTAGAATTTAAATATTTTCCATGAGAAAACTGAGTTCAGGATTAAGACAGATGCATAAAAGGGAAAACAAAATCAAAACCGTATTTTTTAAAAAGGTTTTTATTTTATTTATTTTATTTCTTTGTCAGAGAGCACAAGCAGGAGGAGCGGCAGGCAGAGAGAGAAGCAGACTCTCCACGGAGCAGGGAGCCCAATGTGGGACTTCATCCCAGGACCCTGGGATCACGACCCTGAGCCGAAGGCAGATGCTTAACTGACTGAGCCACTCAGGCATCCCCTTGAATCCTTATTTTTCGATGTACTCAACATTCAAAATTCTTAAATATTTATTTATTTATTTTTAAAGATTTTATTTATTTATTTATTAGAGAGCGAGCAAGAGAGAAACAGCATGAGAGGGGAGAGGGTCAGAGGGAGAAGCAGGCTCCCCGCCTAGCAGGGAGCCCGACGCGGGACCCGATCCCAGAACCCCGGGATCATGACCTGAGCTGAAGGCAGTCGCTTAACCAACTGAGCCACCCAGGAGCCCAAAATTCTTAAATATTTATAAACTATCAGCAATATTTCTACAGGTGGTCATCTTCAAATTTAAAATATATATATAGATTTAGAGGTAAATATATGATTCAAAATAATACAAGGAAACTGTGGTTCAAATGCTGCTTGGAGAGCAGCCCTTACCTTTCAGGGACATCTACGTTGGTCTTCACCCGAGCAAGAGATCAACTTCTACTGTATTGGGGTCATTGTAATATGTTGAGGGTCTGTTTGTCATGAGAGTCGGTGTTACCTCACTAATCCAGAGACATCCAACAGCTGGAGGTACAGAGTTGCTGTTGCAGTTTCAGTTTCTGTGTGCTTATCCTGCATGTCTAAGAATAGAACACGTGTTGGGTAGTTTTGCCTTTTGATAACCCTTTAGAACACGTGTTGGGTAGTTTTGCCTTTTGATAACCCTTTTGACCAAAACTTTTTGGACCCGGATCAGTTTCCTCTGCCTATCTGTCAAAAAGCTGGAGGACAGACAGAAAAGCTCTCTTCTGCTGTGAGAACCTCTTAATAGCAATCAGAAAAGTAAAAGACAACATATTCCATCATCTAAAGAAAGCCATAGCTTTTAAAGTAATTTATTTCATTTCTCTCTCTTTTTTTAAAGTAATACATGTGTTTCTCTGACCGTTCATAGCTCACAAAGTATTGCACATATAAGATACATCACTGGATTCTGCCAAAAGTCCTATTGGGAATGAATTGCCCCATTTTACAGATGAGAAAATAAAGGCTTTGTAAAATGAAGTTAAGTTTGTACCAGGAGTAGCAAAGCCAGCACTTCAATGCCAAAACTTTAAAGCCCAAGTCCTTTTCTTTTCTGAGATTACAAAGGGCTGGGTCTTGTTTGTTGCCATATTTCCAGCACCAGCCCGGAGCATTGTAAAGGTCTGTTGTCTTTGCTGCAGGAAGATGCCTTTTCTTTTATATCCAGCAAAAATCACATACTCTGGCGATTTTTTGGACTTAATAAGATTTAAACATTTTGCAAGGTTTTCCAGGGAATTCAAACCCCCTTGGAACCATAATATTTATTTTAAGCCACATAATGACAATATGCATAGCATTGTTAAGCATTAAATGAAATAAAAAACATCCACCACCATTTTTGCAAGTTTAAATATATAAATAAATAAATAGGATAGCATGAAACAGAACAAAATGCACCTAGATTTTCTGGGAAAAAGAAGTCCTTATCAAGGAAGTGTCAAATCATAATTAGGTGGATGGGCCCTGTTTTACTTGCTTTTGTAGTTTTGGTTACCCTTCTAGAGGTGGCTGTTGAGGAAAAACAGACGAGCTTTGGATTTTACCAGTTGAAAGAACTTTTCCAGAAGTCACTAAAAGATTAAATACTGGGCCCCACATAACTATTTCAGAAATGGTATTTTTGTAGCTTTGTATAAATAAAACCATTTCCAAAGCAGAGGTCTCTGTAGGAAATTTTGGACCAGGGTTTCCATTATTAAATATGTCTATGAGCTCAAAAGTTTCCTAGATCCAAACCTGGCCTGTCTAGTTATTTTTGGACACCGTGAAGTCTCAAGCTTGCAGGAAAACGTCTGCAGGGCCCTGCTGTGTCACAGGGCAAGCGTGGCCCGACTAGGAGCTGGTCTTCTGGGGAGCGTGCCGTCGGCACAGCCTGGCTTCGCCTGCAGGCACACCTTGTGGGGGATGAACCAAAACAGTCAGTGTATCCATTCTTGAGAGCACGGTCTGGAGCTTGTCTGAAAATTTAATTGCTAGAGTTGTAGGTAACGCAATCTGCGGCCACAAGGCAAGTCCGAGGGGTCTGAAATGGGTGGCTGAAAGCCGGGAGCCTTGTGCAAATGTTTTTTATAACTGCGACATCTCTCGTCAACTCGTTCATAAAACCTTGCGTTGCAGAGGTAATCAAGTTTGGTGATCAGCCCAACACATGTAAAAACTGAATGTTCTGCTCTGTTTTTAGATTAGCTAAACTGATGCAGTATTCTCAAAACCAATTATTGTGTGTGTGTGTGTGTGTATGTACGTGCATGTGTACTAAAAGTTCCTTCCAAATATTTAGGGAGGGAAAGGAGCATTCTTTGATTTTAATGACTTGAACGTCTGACCACTTCCGTTTTGAAGTCTCTGAGTCCACGTGGGCTGGGCATCCTCTAGGAGACTCCTTCTCCAATCTGGAATTTTTAAAAGAAATTACCAATCCAATAAATGTATGTAAATTACCTTTGCATTCAATAATGAAGAGGTAGAAAATACTACTATTCTGAGACCATTATATATGTGCCGATAAAAGATTCAGATGTCTTGTCATAGTATATGCATAATACGACTCCCAGCTCCCAGTGTGGTGCACTGTTTAATGAAAACCCTGGCTGGGGAGCTGCCTACATCAGGAAAGGTTCACATCAGACAGCAGTGTTTACCAGAGTACATTACATGTTCATTGCAATGATTAGAGAAAAATGGTTTCCTAGACATGCAATTGCTGCAGGGGGAAAAAAAAGCCAACATTAGCCTTTTCCTCTGTACCAGGCTTTATATTTTCCTATAAACGTGAGCAGGGGGGAGAAAATGGCTTATTAGTATGTAATTCTTTTTTGGGAGAAAAAAACATATTTTACTCCACAAGGATTTGGAACATAAGAGAACCATGATGGGAGTAGTATATAGACTGGTTGATTATTCATTCACTAAACACAAATATGGACTGCCTTGTAGGCCAGCAGCAATGTGTGAGAGGATAAAGGGATCCAAACATACATTTATAAATTCCTGTTCTTAAAGATTTACAAACTAGAGGGATGTTTGGGTGGCTCAGTCGGTTAAGCATACGACTCTTGGTTTTGACTCAGGTCACGGTCTCAGGGTCCTGGGATCGAGCCCCGCATCGGGCTCCCTTCTCCACGGGAAGCCTGCTTCTCCTTCTCCCATTCCCCCTGCTTGTGTTCCCTCTCTCACTGTGTCTCTCTCTGTCAAATAAATAAATAAAATCTTTAAAAAAATCAAATAAATAAATCTTTTAAAAAAATATTTACAAATTAGAAAGTGAAATAGAAAAGACCACAAATGTTTATAAAATCAGGCATAAAGTGAGAAGAGATGTTACAGGAGCAAACAAGGGTGGGGGGGAGTAATTCTGGGAATGAAGGAAGTTTGAGAAGGAGGTAACACCCGAGTTGATCTGGGCTTGGAAGGATGAGTAGGATTTAGCTGAAGAATGGCAGCGAAGAGAGAAAGGCCTTCTCTACAGAGGAAGAAAGAGCAAAAGCTCTGCTGGGAAGAAGGTGGGGTGTTTGGGGAGAAGGTAGGTAACATACATAAATGGAGTCTGTGCTCCAGGAGGTCCAGGGGAGATAGACCTGGCAGGGAACGGGACCAATTATAAAATTCCTTTAGAAGTATTTTATAGAATTGGGGTGTTCCCATTTCCTCCAGGGAAATTGCATTCTTCACCTTATACACCAGCTGAATTGAGGACATAATTGGTTGTTTTAAGTCCAATTATATTTAACGCAGTTGAAGGTAAGGATTATAGATTTTGATATTACTTATGATGGGGTATGCATAATAAGGCCTTTGATAGAGGTTAAAACAATGGTATAAAGTACAGTGGTCTGCCCCTGGGCTAGGAAACAAGAAAGAGATGACAAAAAATGAGCAATGAGCCAATTAAATTACAAGAAAGCATCATGCTTGCAGAGAAACAGAGAAAAAAAGTCAGTCCTTGGGATTGTACTTCAAAGTCTCATTTTCTTTCCCCTTTAACCAGGACTCTTGCTTCGTTTGGATTTCTTCTAAACCATTTAGTAATTGGATTACACTCAAGGAAAAAAAAGGGAAAAAAATGAATCCAACGACTAATTTTAGGCAGGAACTGGGACGACAGATTTGATTTAGAATTGGTTATTTCTGATATCTGTTTCCTCATGGTGGGAGGGTGATTCCTTTCATGTATCTCCCTCTCAGAAGAGAATTCTATAAATTACATTCTGCTTCTGATAAATAAAGTTAGTAAACATGGATCCAACCCTCTGCAGCCCAAGCGAAAGGAGAGAGGGATGATTATCTGATATTCTTAAGTTATAAACAAATGTCTTAAGAGATTTAGTTTCAGATGATAACTTTTTGCAAAGCAGGGTATTTTAACAAAAGGAAGTGACCCCAGACCCATTGGCTCAACCCTTTACACAAGACTCAATCCTATAAAAAATGATAAAAAATGACTTTCCCAGTTTTTCTATCAAAACAGCCCATTTGTTTCCCAAAAAGCGCTTATTACCCTGTTACTATCTTGCTTATTTTTGTGTATTTTCTGTCTTGCCCAACCAGAAAGGAAGGCACTCAAGGTCAGGGACCACATTTTTTTTGTTCACAAAACTATGTCTTGCTGTTAGCACAATGCGTGGTAAATCATCATTATGATTATGACTATCTTTATTGTGTGACGGTATTGCACAGTTAAGTTACTATGTGTGCTTTGTATGGGTTACCTCATCGAATATTACACTGAAGGTGATAAATCCATGTTTGTTGAATAAATGAATGGATTGCTCTTAAAGATATGGCATATAATTTGGACAAGTTATCTCAATGACCAATTAAACTAAAGTTTAATTGGTTCTCGCTTATGCTTAACAATTGGGGATCTTGGAGAGATTTTAGAAGGGAAAGAAGTACAAAGTACAAAGAAAAGGGTAATGAGGTTAGGGCCCAAAGTTTTACCTGTCTCCAAGTCATTCTTCTTCTTCAAAATAGTCTTATTATTTATTTTCCTCATTATTTAAGTATGCGTGCTCAATGCAAACCTTCAGCAAAGTTCATTCCAATTCTAGAAGCGTTTCACTCATACCCCATGCATGAGCATCTTTCTCCCATTTTGCAGAAGGAGGCCACTTAATGACATGTTACCACCCATGTAACAGAGATTTAGGTCCTTTGTAGTGACTCAATAAATTCCCCGAAGATTAATTTAAAGCTGCAGCCCAGAGAGAGCTAATTTTTCATTGAACAAAATTTCAAATCAATATATTAAATTTCTTTCTTAAGAACCACATGGATTAAAAATTAAAGGGCAAATTAAAAGTTAGCAAACTCTTTGCTGGCATGTATTGATCTTCAAGATCCGCAAATATTGAGGTATATAATAGAACCAGTTGAGTTTATCACAATGGAAAATTAATATGCCCAACTAGCCCCTAAAGCACAAGTATTTACAATTTTCTGAGTGGTTTAAAAATCTGTACGTGTTTCAAAAGTCTCATTAATAAATATGTAATGCCAGCCAACAGATGTTCAGAGACTGTCACCTAATCTTGTCTGTGCCATTCCTGATTGCTGAAGGAAGCGACGTGATGATGTCTTTGGAACTTCAGAACAGCGTAGAACATTTGAGTGACAATGGCACAGCCTCTGTAAGCAGCATGCCTCGTGAAGCCCTCTCCCTGCACTAGTCTGCCCACGTGGTTCCCTACAATGTGCAAGATGCACACAGGTGCGGTGTCTCCCTCAGATAATTTTATATCATGTGGCTTCTCTGAGGTCTAGAAATAGTGGGCGATCTGGAAAAGTGAGAAATCGCTGCACTAGAAGAAAGATGGTAAAGGCGAACCTATTGTAGTCTTGTTGGTTTTAAAAACGAGGGGCACGATTCACACAGAGTGAGGCTGTAGGGTGCCTGAGGAAAGGCTGGAGCCTCAGCAGATCCAGGTCACATTTCTCCTCCCTGCCCTTTTGACCCGTCTTGATCCTCTGCAAACAGAAGTTTATGATGGAGCATTTCCCTGTGGCCACGGTTTCACCCTCTCTCTGAATGCTCTCCATCCCTCTCTGCTAGGGACCATAGAAGCCAATGCCCTGTGGCCATATCCTTGTAAAGCTCTGAAAACATGCGGAAGCCTGACATGCAAAGCACTCTCATGAACAACATTTTCTTCTTTTCCTACAACAGTCCTGGGAAACAATTCGGGTAAGAGTTATTCTTCCTTGGTAATTACAAGAAAGTGTAAATGGTCAGTAATTGTTGGAGCTGAGAGCCAGACCCAGCTTTTCTGATTCCAAGCTCACTGTTCGACTAACAGTGATCTTGTACCCTCGGTGCCCCCTCCACAGGGCCTAACATTACACCAGGCACATGGGTAGTCTTGTTCATCATCGACTGCAAGTAAATTCTTGGAAGGGAGTTACCCTGTCTCTTCTCCTTGTATAATAGTAAGAGATACTGAGGAGAGGTACTGTTTTATTTAGACTCTCAGAAAGAATCAGATGGTTCAATCAAGAGGTTTCATGGATAGAATTTAAGAACGTTCTTTTTACGGAGGTGTGGGTAGGATAAGGAGAACCAGCAGGGGATGGTGAGGCACCCGGGAATCAGCAGGAAGCCATGACCACCCTGAAGCCTGAGGAGGAAGGGGAGGGACAGTACTGGAATCTGGTACAACTGAGTCTTTAAAAGATGAAACTTCTGAGAAAAGTTGAGGACATGGAAAAGCCTAGAGGAATCCAAAGGAGTGCAGCTACTGCCCAAACCCTAGGACTGGAGGAGGGTTGGGGTGGGGAGCGGTGGTGACAGGAAATAAATACTCCAGCCTATTGATCGCTCCCTGAAGCCCATTGACCTGCTAGCAATGCCTCTACATACAACCAGAGGCCAGGGGCTGGGTGAAGCAGTCGTGGGCGTCAGCGGGAAAGAGACGGTAGACAGTAGAGCCGGAGAGGCAAACCAAGAGGGAAATAAAGATACTTGGTGGCTAAAAGTTTGGCTGTATTCTCTTCATTTTCATACCAAGATTTATCATTGCTTTCTTTCCTCCTTCTTTCATAATCAAGCTGCCTATTACTTACTTTTGTGTTTTTCTGCAAGAAACACAATTCTCACAATGGATATATGTGCATAGGTACATACACACCCAACTAAAACAGCATAAAGCAGGTTTTTCTCTTCTGCTCAATAGAACCAGTTTAATGAATGAGCTAGGGTCTGTGGAGTGGTAATGTGAAGCAGCTTTATTTTCTCATACCACCGTGTTTCAGAACGGCTCTATCTGCTCTCCTTTCTCCATCACTCAAAGATATCGAAGGCAGGTCCCATCATTTTTTCCAGTCACTTCTGTATACTAACAAAGCTAGCCGCGGGTTATTGAAAAGTCCAGCTTAATTCAGGTCATAATCTCCCATCTCTCATGCAATCTAAAGCTTTGCTTCTGCTCAATACTTTCACCTGACCCATGCTTGTACACCTGCAGAGAGGAAAGGAGATAGGGGGCCCCCTTTTCTCTTCTTGTTCCTCGCTACCTGGCTCAGAGTAGCAGAGGTGTAAGCAATGGTTGTCTCTAATGGGGCACTTTTGGGGGTCCTCTGGTGACCTTCCTCTCTTAGATTCTTTCTCTGTACCCTTTCTAGGGACATAAGGCTCACCTTTCCGCACCACCGCATCTTCTACAGAGTTGTGCAGTGCCGGAGTTTAGCAGCAACTGCTTCTGGTAGCACTCTTCTCACAGCATCTGGGACGAGGTCTTCCCAGGACAGAGCACACTTGGCTACCTGTTGGCATGTCCACTTTTCCATGGGAAGCCCCAGGAATATTTGCCTTGACAAATGCTGGAGTGTGGACTACTTCCACTGAACCCTCTCTGCTCGCCGCCCTCACTTTGGCCTTCTTGAAGTGAGAGGCAGGTAGAGGCGTATGGCCTCCAAACGTCATGGGCCCACAGCAAGCCCACTGAGAGGTGTTCTTGTGCCACCCCTTCTTTGAACGTGGCTGAGGAGAGCAGAGCACGCCAGCAAATCTCTTCCTGAAATAACTTCTCTGCCAACCTTCTCCTCATGCTGACCTTTTCTTATATAGAGACACTGAAAGCAGAAGAGCCTAGAAGTCATGCATGCGTGGTTTGGAAACGTTACAAGAATATGTGAGCACTTATCAGGTATTGTTCTGTCTCAATTCATAGACTGGAAAAGTCCCTTTTAGACTCCTGTTACAATCTTGGTCCCGTGAAAACAGTAGAGAGTAAATTCCTTAATCTCGCCCCTGCAGGGAAGCGATGAGCTTCAGTGTTCCATGTCAACCTTTTTCGTAGACATATTTTATGTAGTTATAAATTCAACATTATGACCTTTTTTCTTTTTTTTGAGCTGCTGTTTGGTTATGAGCACTTCCCCTATTTCTCTGTGGCTCATCCAATAATTTAACAATCAGTAAGTGAGCACCAGTTATGTACAGGCAGGCACACAATGCAGCCACCAAGAATATAGTAGGGAAGAAAACAAAAGTACAGACAGCATTCTCAAAGGGCAGTTAGGTATTAAAGAGATAATTGCAGAAAGTATGCATTGAGTGATCATTTAACATATATAACCAATATTTCATCAGGCGGATATGCCCTGTTTTACTTATTTCCCCCCTTGTTTCCTATTCTGAGCAATATTCATAATCATGTGAAGGGTATTTTCCATATTCTGAATCATTTCATTGGGCTTGACTCTAACACAGAATATTAGACACACTGTATTTTTAATTAGCTCGAACTGAAATGCTCGTTTTGTGAGAATTCTGATACAATTGTTCAACATCCATATAAAGCACTTAGAACAACGTTGGGCACATGGTAATCACTCAATACCCATTAGATATTATTGCTATTACTGCTATGCTTTGAGATAATTAGAGTTATCCTGACATGTTGTGACATCAGACTTAGGAGTTATATTGTTAAAGTTATACTATAAGGAGTCACAATGTTAAAGGAATGCCACACTTTGATGAAGAAAGTATATCCGAGTTTCCCTTAAATATAGAATAGGATGGGGTGCCTGGGTAGCTTAGTTGGTTAAGCGCCCGACTCTAGGTTTTGGTTCAGTTCATGATCTCAGGGGCATGGAATTGAGCCCCGCTTCGGGCTCTGCCCTCAGCGTGGAGTCTGCTTGAGATTCTCTCTCTCTCTCTCTCCCTCTGCCCCTCCCCCCACTTGTGCTCACTCTCTCAAATAAATAAAAAAAATTTTAAAAACATATATGTAGAAGAGTTTAGACAGCATATATTTCATTAAAACAAAGCAAAAACCACAGGAAATAGAAGTAGAATTAGACATTTCATTTCAGTCTCTTTGGCATTCTTAGACTTCTAAGTCAAACGCTAAGTGAATGCTTTTCCCCCTAACTACTCTAATTTCTCTTTACCATAAAGCTAAGTTGCTGGCATTCTAGACTTAAAGATAGTGACCAGAAAATGAAGTTCCTCAGTTCATGATCCCATCATCATCTGAATTTCTATCAGTTGCTTCTAGTTTATATACCACTTCATTATGAGGTTTATGAGGCGATATTTGTAAAGCGCAAAATATAAAAACATGTCTGTCACTGGAAATAATATACATGTTTTTGCACAAAACTCATGCATGCTTGTGTCGTTTATTATTGAGTGTTTACTCTGCATATGGATGATCTGAAAATGTGAGCTATAAAGTATATCTGTCTCCTATCCAAGCTTCTCCACTGAAACAGAGTGTTCTCTTAAAAATACAAATTTGACCATTTCAATCCCGTGTTTAAAACTCTTCAGTGATGTACTTCAGGTGAAATTCAAAAGCAGTCTGAGATCTAAAGTGTTGAATTGTCTGATAAAACCTAGAAACTAGGGATGGGAAGGCATAAGAGGGAAGTAAAATTATTCTAAATGTCACCTACTGAGGCAGGAGAGAAACAGAAGGGAATGAGAGTCCATCAGTGGGGAAACAGTGTATCATGTTGGTGAAAATGGTATTTGGTATTCTTTTTAAAAAAATTTAAATTTGAGTTAGTTAACATATAATACTATTTTTTTCAAATAATAAAAGAGAAGTTGATGAGTAATATGAGAAGAGGGTAAAAGAGGTTGCAACTTAATGGATTAGAAAAGTATTGTGAATTCACTATGGGAGAAAAGGAATGAAAAGCAATTTGATAAATCAGGAGAAACAGGAGAAAAAGGGAGAAATGAAAATATAAAATAAATAGGAAATAAGTGGAATAAAATTAATTACCTCAGTGATGGTAGTTCATGGGAACCAATATAATTCTCCCACAAAAGACAGAGACTATTAAATTCGGATCAAAACAAAACTCAGTGATACATTGATTAAAGGAGAATCATTTAAAACGAAGGATAAAAATAAAGGAACAGGGGAAGAGATACCAAAACAAAACAAAACAAAAGAAAACCAGAAAAGATAAAGAAGAAAGTAATAAAGCAGAAAAATAATATTAATATTGGACATGCTGGAACTTAAGTTTAAAAATGTTAAATAGGACAATGAAGGAAATTATACAATGGTAACATGTATAATCTATGAAGAAGCCATAATACTTATAAATCCATATGTACCAAACAACCTAGAAAATAAAGCAAAGTCCATTGGGAAGTCAAGGAGAACTTAATAAAAATTGTAACAGGAGATTTCAATACATCTCTTTCAAAATTGGATATATCTATAACATAATAAAATTAAATTTAAAAAAATTGGATATATCTAGGACAAAGCCTTCAGACTTTGCTCACATTCCTTCATCTGCCCCAAATGGCTTTATCCTAACTTGTCATCAGTGGGAATTGTGTTCACCTTTTAAATTTTATTTTAGAATTATCTTCTCCAGGAAACTTCTCACTCATGCCTTTTTCCAGATAGAAATTACTATTCTTCTCCTTTGGACTCCCAATAAATTCTTTACATACATGTATCTAACACAGATCTGAAAGCTTCCCTCATATTTACTGGTGAAAGGTCTATCTCCCCTAGGAGGCTGTAAATTCTTTAAGGGCATTCATTGAGATGTTATTTTGATTTACTAATAGAAGTGTTTACACCCCACCCTGGACTCCACTGAATTTCTTCTCTTGAACTCTGATCCTCCTGTAGTTAAGCTACCAAACATGGGCTGACCACACCCGAAAGGTGGTAAAGAGCAACTGGGAAAAATAATCCCATCTACCACAGTGTCGTAGCAATAAAGTAGGAATGTTCATCGTGGTAGGTGCTCACTGAGACGCTTGACATTGCCCCCAACAGTGTAAGAGAGTTTCTGACAGTTCTGCTCCAAGAGGGTTATGCAAATGGTTGACAGTAGGTTTCTATTACCTGGATGAGGAAGACACAGACACTGTGGACTGAAGATACGACTTGTCCTACCAATCCCACATAGAGGTGTGGTTATGCCTGAGAACGCAAAGGGTTGATTAGTCACCTTGGCACCTGCCAGTATAGGACTGCCGATCAGATCCCTCCTTCTCTTCCCACTACTACTGCTGTGCTAGACCATGGGAACTCAGAATCCCATGACCTGGAGAAGGCAAGGAGAGAAAGGAAAAAAATCTGAGAGTAGACCTTGAAACAACTGGTCTTATCTGGAAATGACTAAATTAAGGGATATGCCAACAGATAGAAGCTGATTCCAGTTAGCAAAAAATAAATCGCACGTAGGCTCTTCTGAGTTAGTGACTTGAAATATCACACCTGCCACAAGTGTGTCTATCTCTCATCCCCGGAACTCTGGAACAGTGCCTGACAGGTAGTAGATGTTTAAGAAAGGACTGTTTATTTGAAGGAAGGATCAAAGACTACTCGAATAATTAAAATCTAAAGTTTCGTGTTTGTTTTAGAATTTGGGTAGATTATTTGCCATTTTAGACTTTAAAGATTTGCTAATTTTATCTGTTTCCTTCTTGCTTCTCACTTTAAAGAGAATGGTTTGAGATGATTATGTTCATCTAGGTGTTTGATGTGATTGAGATGTGGTCATTTTGAAACTAATACATGTGAAAGAGGCTAGCCATGAAGGCCTACTTCCTCAGCGAGAGCCAGGTCTGTTAATGACTGTCTGAGATCTTTCTCAAGACTCAATTATTGTTACTCAGGACAGAGCCAGAGCATCTTGGAACCCATTTTATTTTTCTTTAGGCAATGCAGAATGAAGTGAATAGAAATAGTAGAAAGATGTCCTACTGCGTCTTCGAATACTTGGTTATACACATGAGCAAATACAGAAACAGTCACTTATCTTTGAAGATAAACTAATAATTTTAATTCCCTGACAACAAACGAGGTTGAACACCATTTCATACGTTTATTAGCCAATAGTTGGATATCTTCGTTCATGAAGTCCTGTCAAATCAATAACTAGTTTTTCTACTGAGTTTTCTGTTTTCTTTCTTATGATTTGTAGGAGTTTTTTTCTTTTTAAATGTCCTAGAATCAAATTCTTTATGTTAATAATATTTTCCCCACTTTTTTGGGAGGGGTATATTCTCTTTTCATTAATGGTATCTCTTTATAAACAGAAGTTATGTATTTTTTTTAAAGATTTTATTTATTTATTTGAGACAGAGAGCACATGAGAGGGGATAGGGTCAGAAGACGAAGCAGACTCTCTGCCGAGCAGGAAGTCCAATGCGGGACTCGATCCCGGGACTCCAGGATCATGACCTGAGCCGAAGGCAGTCGCTTAACCAACTGAGCCACCCAGGCGCCCACAGAAGTTATGTATTTTAAGATGGTCTAGTTTATCCACCTTTCTTTTATGCTTAGTACTACTTTTGTGTCTTGCTAAAGAAATGTTGCCTACTCCAAGGGCACAAAGATGTTTTCCTGTGTTTTTTGTACTCTCCTTTGAAAATTAGTCTTCAAATACTTAATTTTCCTCAATGATCTTGTTGTCATCTTTTCTCCTTCTTGTACTCTTGTGGAACAAGAAAGATTGCTGTGTTATACTCCCAGTTTTATATCTCAGAAACTGTGTGTATCCTAAATCATCACCATCACTAAATATTGAATTTCTGTGTGCAGAGCATTGCATAAGAGCAGCATTTGGATTTACATTTTGTGTGTGTGAAAAAGGAGTCTTTGAGAAAAATCCTTGAATTCTGAGCAATTCTCCTCCCTCCCAGTTTGCTGAGACTTTTATGTGCTTTAATCGTTTATTGTCCATCTAGAATGCCTATCCAAACCCAAACCCCACAAAACCACACTGAGCTGAAGCCATGTTTCCTTAAGATAACAGAGGAAGCACAAGTACAGAGGGTACTAACCTCAGGCCAATGAAACAAGGCTCCAGGCCAATTTTAGCTCTGAATGAGCCTTTCCTTATAGACTTCAAAAAAAAAAAAAAAAGAAAAGTAATGATTTTTGTTACTGTTGAAAGAATAGCAACACCAAATTTGTTATTCCATAAGATGTAAACTCTGCCATGGGCTTAACTTGTCATCTCTACCACATTGCCATGGTTTTAGAAGCACAAGCTATAGTTCGGTGTATTTCTAGTTGAGAAGATATTACGAATGCTGGTCTCTGGCAGAATCCTTATGGGGAACAAAAATAATGGGTTTCTCTTGTGAAACTCTTCCAGGGTTGCATTTTGTTTCAACAATTTGACCAATATTTTTTCAGAAGAATAAAGCCATTATTTAAGCATCACTTTGAAGCTGCTGTAAGATTAATGAACACATTTTGTGCCCTACGCCAGACCTCATTTTCTCTATAAAATGGAAAACACTAGGAAACTAGAGTCTGAAGAGAAATATCACTGGCATTAATCTTGAGAAGACCTACAAATCAAGGAAAGTCTACATGGAAGGTTTTTGCGTTCCCATTTTGGTCTGTTAGTATAGGAGCCAGACAGTAGTTTCACAAATGGTATTACAGTTCTAGTGTACTAAGTAGCCATAACTATGAAATATGCTTATTTAAAAAAAAAAGGATGCCTTCTCCCAACCACAACATTCTACTTGAGACACAATTTTGTTCTTTGAGGTCTAGAAGCCACATTCTTTTCTCCGATTCAACATGGAACTTCTGTCAATCAGTTATTCACCCAAGACACACTGAATGCCCTATTTGGGCCAGGAACTGTTCTGGATGTTGAAAATGTTAAGACGAATAAGCTATGGTCTCTGTCCTTCTGGGTTTTACAGTGGGGAGACAGATAAGTAAACTCACAACTGTATTATATGGCGTTAAGTGCTATGGAGAGGAGTCGCAGGGTACAAGGACCACCAAAATTTGATATGGCATTCAGGGAAGACTTCTCAATGGAGGTGATATGTGGGCTGACAATTGGTGGGTGAGTTTGATTTTGCTAACTGAAGATGAGAGCAGTGTAAGAAAAGTAAATGCATGAGAAGAGCCATACATAAATAGTACCAGATTTCCGATAATGGTAAAGAAGGATCCTTGTAGCGAATGGTCAGAAGGAAAGCTACAAAGGTAGGTGAGGAGAAAGTCATAAACTGGTTTATACTTAAGGACCTGAACTTCTAAGAATAAAGTAAAGAGAGTGTCAAATGCTGCAGGGATGGAAAGTAGAAGAGGACAGAGAAATGTTATTGGATTTGGCGGCACTGAGATCACTGGAGATTAAATCAAGATCATTTCAGTTGTGTAATGGATAAGGATAATGGATTATAGTGGGTGAGAGTCAGTGAGAAGTGCAGAGACTGCCAGACATCTTCTTCTGGAAACTTGATTGGAGGATGAGGAATTAAAGGAAGTTTGATTGACTTGTGCTTTTTTTTTTCTTTTTGACAGAATTTTAGACTTCAGATCATTTCCAATAGTGCAAATAATTCCTATATAGCCCTTGTGTTTCCTAGATGCTAATATTTTATCACATTTTCCTCATTTGCTTTATTTCTCTCTCTCTCTTCATGCACTACTCCAGCCCTCAACACACACTTCATTATATTTTTTTCTGAACTGGTTGGGAGTAAGTCACAGATATGATGCTGCTTTATACTTCATATTTCAGTGCATTTGCTAAAAGAGAAGGATATTCTGTTACATAATAATAACCCAATAATCAACATCAGGAAATTAATGTTGATATAGTACCATTATTTAATTTACACATCTTATTTAGATTTCATCAATTGTTTCAATAATGTCCTCTATTGCAAAAGAAAATCCCAGATCACATGTTGCATTCATTTGTCATCACTCTTAGTCTCTTTTAACCTGGAATAGTTCATTAGTCTTTCTTTACACTTTGTAGTGGTCTAACATTTTTGAAGAGAATAGACCAGTTATTTTGTGGATGTTGTTGAGTTGGGTTAGTCTGATGTTCTTCCTGATTACATTCTGCTAATGCATTTATGTCAGGCAGGAAGACTATGGAATACTATGGAAGGATGTTGGAGGAAGACTATGGAAGTGATGTTGTGTCTTTCTCAGTGCATCATATTAGGAGGCACATAGTGCCGATTCGTTCCATACTGGTCACTTTAATTGTTTGGTCAAGGTGGTGATATTTGCTAGATTTCTTCACTGTAAACTTTCTGTTTTTCTCTTTATAATTAATAAGAATCTTATGGGATACAGTTTGGGACTATGTAAATGGCCCATTTCTCTTCAAATTTTCACCCCTGGCTATAGCATCTGTTGATGATTTTGCTGAATCAATTATTACTACATTGGTTGCGATGGTAATTTTCTAAATTCATATTCCTTCTACATTTATTAATTGGCTTCACAGTATAAGGAAGAGCTTTCCCTTCTCCGTTCATTTAATGATTCATTCATGTCACTGTGGCGCACGGATCCTTATTAATTCAAAGAGTTAAAATCATTTACTATGGATAGTTTTTTTTTAATTGAGGTATAATAAATATATAGTATTATATTAGCTTCATGTGTACATTATAATAAATGAACAATTGTATACATTACTCAGTGCTCATCAAGATGAGTGTACTCTTAATTGCTTTATCCATTTCACTCCTCCCCCTATCCACCTCCCCTCTGGCAACTGCTCGTTTGTTCTTTGCATTTATTTGTCTGGGTTTTTTTCTTTTTTTTGGTCTCTTTTTTTTCTCTGTTTATCCATTTTTGTTGTTGTTGTTTCTTAAATTCCATATGGGTGAAATCATATGGTATTTGTCTTTCTCTGATTGACTTACTTCACTTAGCGTTATACCCTTGAGGTCCATTCATGTTGTTGCAAATCACAAGATCTCACTCTTACTATGAGTAGTTTAAAAAACAAAAACAAAAAACAAAACAAAACAAAAAACAAAACCACTTGAGCACATTTATAAGCATAGAAAAAAGAGCCAGGGAAGATATAGGAGGGAAAGTGCATAATTGATGTACTAAAGCAACTAACTTTTATTCTGCAACTCTGTTAAACTCTGACTAATCTGGGCGCTGAAATGCAAAACATGAGTAAAACAGGGCCACATCACAAAGGGACTCCTTATACTGGGGGAGGATCGGGGAGGGGCAGCCTCCTGGGAAAGGGGGACAGAGCATTCACTAAGGTGATTTGTAAGAGCAGTAGATATGAGAACAGAACTGTGGGTGCACTGAGAGGAAAATGATTCATTTTGGTGAGTTGGTAAGACTTCCTGAAGAAATGACCTTTGAGACAGATCTCACTCAGCACATTAGTTGGATGAATGGGGGGAGCAGGGAAGAAATCATAAAGAGGAGTAGGAAAAACATTCCAGACAGAAATGAAAGCCATGGAAATGTGGCAAGAGCTTGTTAAGTTCTTCTGGACATGCAGGAAAAATAAAAGGCTCTCAGTGAGTTGGCCCTACAGGCTGCGAGGATATGTGGTCACTTCAGGTTGAGGCTGCTTTTGCTCAGTTTGGGGATTGAGAGTCAGAGGGTGTGGACACTTCAGTTCAGAACAGATCTTGATTTTTAAGGGAAGTCCCTCCCTGACCAGGCCTCAGAAAAAGATACTCTCCCGCCACCTCCATGGTTACCACAATCATCAAAACGAACTCTGTGCCCTCTTTAAGGAGTTAGCTGCTAAATGTGAGTCAGCCTATTCAAGGAATCCTGTGGAAAGGTGGAGTTCCCCTTAAAACATTTGCTTTTGGCTTCTGAAAATGTACTCACAGACCATTTGTCTGAAGAGAAAATGAATCTGACTGCAATGTTAATTACTTAGCCTTATTTATTTCACCCATGCTAACAAAAAGCCAATGTAAGCCAGAATGCAAGAAGTTCCATTTATTTTAGATGTTACCTTCATTCCAAAAATGCAGAAATGTGGTTAAGTTTTCAGTAGATTAATATTTCATACCTGACAAAAACCCTTCAAAAAGTGAGGTGTTTTGTTTTTGTTTTTTACGAGTGGAGAGATAGATTAACGTGGTTTTAAATAGCTGGAAGAAAACAGAATAAAGCATCTGTTACCCCATTATCCAGTACACATAATACTCCCAAGGAAATTTAAACTAAAAGATCCTAAATCTTAGATTTCATTTTAACAAATGCCGTCTAGCTGCAAATGTAGGTCACATAGTTTTGGCATCCTGTGTGGGTTTCCAGCTGTCTGCTGAACATAGAAAACAGAAGAATACGTGTTCCGTTGCACAGCACGCTTGAGAGTGAATTTCACGTTAGAGTCTAAAGTTATTCACTTACGGAAACTTACTTTTCTTCAACATTCTCACTTCTGGTTTTTCTTTCTCTTTCGGGTCAGGATTTTTAGGTAGTGCAGAAAATAAAACGTTTTCTCTCTTTCTTTCCATCTGTGGACTTAGTTTCCTACCAAATTAAATTACAAATAAATTCAATCTTGGTATTAATCTAATTTGGATAACAAACACTGGCCTGTGATCGTTGGGTTTATTCCCAATGCAAAGAGAGAAAAACTAACACACCAATGGATTCATTGAGCTTTTAGGAACAGGGGGCTAAGTAAGAGAGCCATGCCCCACCGTACTTTATGAGCTAGATGTGTACATGGAGACTAACCAGATAAGGCAGTAAATAATTGATAAATGTCATGTGAGTGCCACCGATAACAAATGTCACAGAAAGCCAAAAGAGGGCACAATTTGGGCCAAGGGAGAAAGAAAAAGAAGTTTGTGAAAATCTCAACCCATGTGGTTGTTCCACCAAATTGGTAGAGCTGAAGGGCTCCCTTACTTGGCCACTAAATAATCTGTGACCCTCCAGCAATTTCAGTTAAATAAAATTTCAAGAAGGTGGAAAGTCATCAGAACATTTCTCCATCTCTCGTCCACCTCGCCTCATACTGCAGACTGACATTTACCACTTCCCCAGCTCCTGTGGTAGAACATGGCTGCCCACAGCTCTCAAGTTTAGGTGCTGCCCCAGAATTCTACTCCCATTTCTCAGAAGAGAGACTCTGACTGGGTCAGCTAAGAGAACGCAGTCCAGCGCGTGTCCAGTCAGCCAGGGCCCTGGGCAGTCATAGAGTAAAACATGATGGTGGTGGTCATGGGAGTGGGAGTGGGGCAGTGGCAGTTCCCAAAGAAAGGAAAGTCTCTGTGAGCTGGAGCAACACCCAAAGTGTGTTTCAACAAATACTTACCTATCATAGGTGGCTCTCTGCCCTCACATAGAAAAGGAGGGTCATGGGGTAAGATTAGTTCATAGATGACCCCTATCAGGGAAGGCATTGCATAAGGGAGTTAAAAGTTTTGGAGGGGGGCGCCTGGGTGGCTCAGTCGGTTAAGCGACTGCCTTCAGCTCAGGTCATGATCCTGGAGTCCCGGGATCGAGTCCCCACATCGGGCTCCCCACTCTGTAGGGAGTCTGCTCCTCCCTCTGACCCTCCCCCCTCTCATGTGCTCTCTCTCTCTCTCTCTCTCAAATATATAAATAAAAATCTTAAAAAAAAAAAAAGTTTTGGAGGAATCTAAGGAGTGGGAGAATATAATGACTGAAGAATTAAGAAAGGCCTCATGGAGAAGACACTGGAGGTGGGCCTTGACAATGGGTTGACTGTAAAGGTAGAAATATGCATAGCAGAAGGGAATGGGGATAAAAAGGGGCGGGTACAATGGGCAGAGGGAACACTGACACCAGAGAGGCCTGGAGGCAAGAAAAACAAATTCTGAGAAAATGACGAGTAACCCCTGACATCCCTGTGATTGGTTTGCTTGCAAGTGATAACACAAAAGAACAGACACAAGATAACCATGTCTTAAGCAAGTTAGAAGCTTCTTTTTCTCTCATACAAAGGAGTTGAGAGCTCAGGGTTGGTAGGATGACCTCGAGCATGAAAGACCCAGGCTCTTTCCATCATGTTATGTGGCCATCCTTCATCTGTGGCTTCTAGCTTGCAGCCTAAGATGGCGGCCCACGTCCAGCCATCACACCCACATTCTTCCTAACTGGACGGAAGAAACGGGAAAAGGGCACACCCTCTACCATTTAAGGACACTTCTTACAAGATGCACATGACATTTCTGCTCACATCCTGTTTGACAGAACTTTGTTTAATGGACATGTCTAACTGCAGGCAGGCTGGAAAATGCAGTGGCCCTGTGCCTGAATAAAAACCAAGAGTGTTATTTCTGAGGAAAAAGGAAAGAATAACTATTGGGAGACAGGCAGTCTCTTCCACTTCCACTGCCAAAAAGGTAGACTCTCTATGATGGATGAGGCTAGAAAGTTTGGTTAGAAAGCGCTTGAATGTTAGGCCCGGGAGGTTGTTTAATTTGGTTGGCAATGGAGAACCACTAAAGGTTTTGGAGCAAGCAAGTGACATGATCAGATTTATACTTTAAGAAGATTGCTACTCAAATGATTAAGAAGTAAGGCAATAACTATTAAGTGTCATTTGAGGATTACTCCTAGTTTTTCATCTATAGATTGTGTTGGAGGAGAAGAGGCAAAAGGTGTGTGTGCAGGGAGTGGGGAGGGCGGGAAGGGGGGGATTCGGAAATTACATTTGTCTAGAGTCTAGACAAGAATTAATAGGATCTAAATTGGACCTGTAGCTATGAGAAGATGGGATAATGGGGGAGAGGGAGAGGAAAAAGGAAATTCCAAAGTTTTGAGCCTCAGGGACTGGGGACTGATTGTGCCCTTAATAGAAACAAGGAAGTCAGGCAGAAACAAGGAAGGAGAAGGAGCAGGCTGGAATGGAGAAAGGGAAGACCATCGGTTTGGCAGCAGGTCTTGTGGTTAGGGCATCAATGGCAGGGATGTCCAGCGGGATGGCTGGAAAATGAGGGGATGTGAGCAAGAATCTCCAGGACAACTTTTGGCAATTCTAGGATGCTACGGTGTCATATTGCTAGCACTTAAATAGCAACGTGTGGCTCAGGAGTTATGAGACCACTGATTCACGGCTGGTGCTTGCATCTCTCTGAGAAGCTGAGAAGGCAATAAACCTCCATCCCTCTTCAGTATTGAAATCTCAGATTATTCAAGGTAGTCTGGGCACATTTAGCATGGCTAAGTGAGACTTGGGTGTACTGATACTGCTATATTTCCAGGAAAATGTCAATAAAGCTGTAAATGTAATTTTTGACCTAGGTTTTAAGTGGAGGAGATTGATGTTGAGGTGAACACTAAAGACTTTTCAGTGAAATTCTTATTTCAGGGTTTTATAATTTGTGTATAAATCAACTATTCATTCAATAAATATTTACTGAGTGCTGCTATGATGTACTAAATACAGGGCTTATAAGGGTGGATAAGGCAGACACAGACCCTGCCTCAGTCTAGACCAGGGGTTGGCAAAGCCCGTGGGCCAAATCTGGCCCACCGCCAGTTTCTGTTCTACCTGCCAGCTAAGAATGGTTTATGCATTTGTAAATAATTGAAAACAATAATCAAAAGAAGTGCAGTAATTTACAGTACATGAAAATTATAAGAAATTCAAATTTTAATATTCATAAATAAAGTTTTATTTTGCATAGCCCCACTCGCTCATTTATTTATTGTTTCCGGTTGCTTTCACACAGAAGGGCAGAGCTGACTAAGTGTGACAGAGATGCATGGCTCCCAAAACCTAACGTATTTACTCTACGGCCCTTTGCAGAAAAAGTTTGCCAACCCCTGGTCTTGATAGAATTCATCAAACACATGATCACACGCATAAATAGATATTTAAGCCAAGTGGGTGGGTTTGACTATTGTCTGGTCTTACCCAAGTACCTTTCTCACTCCTCTTTAATATCCAGACCTGTGGTAGGAAGTCTCTAAAAGATGGCCCCCAATGAACTGGGTTTCCCAGGATTCAGATTATTTTGGTCATCCTCTCACCTTAAATCTGGCTAACCTATAACCTGCTAGTGAGCAAGAGGATATGGCAGAAGTTACAGGGTATGGCTTCTAGACTAGGCCAGAAGAAGCCTTTCACCTGGTCTCATGGAAGGCTCACTGTAAGACAAATCAGTCATTTACCTGAGTCCACCATGCTGCAAGCTTGAGCTAGTATGTGGGGAGGCCATGTGGGAAGAAAAATGCCTGGACAATCTCCAGTTCTTCCAAGCATCCCAGGCTAGGGAATAGACATGTGGTGAAGAAGCCATCTTGGATGTCCCACCCAGTCAAGGTTTTGGATGACCAGCCCCAGCTGACATTCTACTGCAACCCCATGAGGGATCACAATTGAGGACTACCCAGCTGAGACCAGTCAATCCTCAGAACCATTAGAGATCATAATAAATGTTTGTTTTAAGTCATAGGTTTTGGGATGTTTTTTACACAGCAGCAGAAAACTGAAACGAGACCTGGACTTCTATTTCTGAAGGGGCATTGAAAGGAGTGGGGTGGGTGAATTCCACATGTCCATACTTGGATGAGGTTTAACAGTCTTAGGAATGGAGAGGCGATCTTCTGGTTTATCTTTTTAAAAAAAATTAAAATCAATTATTAACCTATAGTGTATCATTAGTTTCAGAGGTAGAGTTTAGAGATTCATCATTTGCATACAACACCCAGTGCTCATTACATCAAGTGCCCTCCTTAATGACCATCACCCAGTTACCCCATCCCCTCACACCCCTCCCCTCCAGCAACCCCCAGTTTGTTTCCTAAGATTAAGAGTCTCTTATGGTTTATCTCCCTTTCTGATTTAGTCTTGTTTCATTTTTTCCTCTCTTCCCCTATGATCCTCTGTTTTGTTTCTTAAATTCCACATATGAGTGAAATCATATGATACTTGTCTTTCTCTGATTGACTTATTTCGCTTCTGCTGGTTTATCCATAGGCCTGTGCAGGCCTGTCCTGGAATGGAGATAAAAGTCTGCAGGTCTACTAGCATGACTGCACTGGCTACTAAAATATGGGAATATTTTCATGCTAGTTGGGAAATAATATAAGAGTAATGACAGTATGCAGTAAAACTGAATAAATAATATACATCCCAGAACACGAGGTTTATCGCAGAAACCCTATGCACTGGAGTACTGAGGCTGTTTTTCTGGCTTTGGCACTTTGAGTGCGGATTATTGGAACTTGCTTTGGATTTTAGATTATTTATTTCAGGTGTTGGAAAGTTGCCTCCAGTTTTTAAGATTTTTTTTTTAATTCAGCTTTATTGAGGTATAATTGACATACAAAATGATAAGGTATGTGAAGTATACATCATCAATTTGATAAACATGTACATATACATCGTGAAAGGCTTTCTCCCATCAGTTCAGGAATATATCCATCACTCCAGTTTTTAAAGTCTTCCTGGGGAGGGTAGCACTACACAGCTGAGCTGAGAGAGGGTCTCTGCATGAACCACCACTCAGGTCCTCACAGGGTCTCCAGTCACCTAATGATTATCACTGCAAGAGCGAAGTCATTGAAAGGTTTGCTGCAATACCCAATATCAAACCATGACTCATTCTGGGAAATAATTCAGAGAGCATGTGAGCGTGGGTTTCTCTCCAAAACAGAGCCTGAGACAAGGATACTACCTTGAGTACAGGGAGTACATTTGGAAGTCGACCCCAGAAGGCAAGAGGATGGGAGTGGGAATGAGATGGGGAAGGAAGGGATGTCAACAGCTGAGATATTACTGTGTGTTTTCACTGTGGACACCTGGGCCAGATCCTGCTAGGGACCCTTTGAGAAACCATGTAGAACATGCCTCAAAATTGTCCTCCCAAAGGGTGGGAGGCTGGGGGAACCGTTTCCCATTGATGTCTGGCTGCCGTTGTGTGAGGTTGGCCCCTGGGGTGTTTGCTGTTGGGTACTCCCAGGCAGAAAAGCAAAGAGATTAGCAGACACTTGTGTTGGGTTGCTGATGGTGTGCGTGGAAGCCAACGACCTCAGCTGCAACTGAAATCAGAGGGAGGCCCAGGGGAGGTGGCACGGGGTGCCCAGAGAATCTTCCTCAGACGGTGACAGCTGCATCAAACACACGGGCACACCAATTGTCACAACCCAACAAATGCTTTGGCAATTGGTAGAATGAGTTAGTGACTGACTTGTACTCTAATTTCTATTCATTGCAAGCAGTTTCATACCCTAGATAATTTTGACAATAAAAGGGAATCTTTTAAATTTTTGATCTATATATTGGTTTCTATACTAGTGAATATTAGGATCAGGTTGCCAAATATTTGAAGTACCCCCCTGACTGGATGTCGCTGCTCCCTCCCAGGGCTCCCTGGTGCTAGCCAAGGAGGATGCTTGGCCAGTGTCCTGATGCCAACGCCACTTTTCCTCTTTACTTGGGCTCCAGGTTACAACATTAGCTCTGCTCTCCACCCGCATCCTCATGACTTGCCCTTTTAATTCTGACAAGCTTCTGTTGGAAGTGGAAAAACTGAGCATGGAACGCTTCCTGCTCTTGTCACTCCGTCTATACAGATCCTACTGTCCTTGAATAAATGGATGTGTCTGATTAGGGAAAAGGTCATGTATAAGTTGTGGAGGGAAAAAATTAATATTTCAAGTTACTATTGCGCTGCACTAACACTTGTGATAAGTGCTATGAAGGAGAAGTACGGATATTAAGGAAAGTATAATGAGGATGACTCGTTGGGGGAAATCAGGGAATGCTACTGAAGAAGTGATTTTTAAGCTCAGATCTAAGGGATGAGAAGAGATTAGGCAAAGAGCAGGGAAGAGATTTGAGGAAGAGAGAACAGCATGTGCTAAGGCCCTGGGGCCTCTGAATAAGGATCTGAAAGAAAGCCAGAAGTGTGGGTCAAGATGACAAGTGGGACTCATGACCGTACTTTGCTTTTTCCTGAAATGACACTAAAATGAGAATAAAGGGAGAATCCAGGATGACAGTTGCTCATCAGGTGTAGAAGTCTGTGCAAGGAAAATGTCTTAATAAACACTGACATACACTTAACTGAGAGTATGGAGAAAATGTTTACTCACCTAAGGGGGAGTGTAGGGTTGACTTAGTGATAAGAAAAAACAATGGAAAAAAAATGACAATTTTAACTCTGGGGAAAGTAAAAGGTATTCAGGAAAGGAAGAGTAATCTTTGACACACATGGCTCAGCTGTAAAAATGTTTACATAGCCCAAATAATGTAAATACAAGGCATTGTCTAACCATAATTATCAGGTCACTATGTTGGGAACGGGAAGGATGGTGTTGGGGGCAGAACTGGAGAACAGGATTAAAGAACGAATTCTTATCTTGCACAGTAAGAACTCAATAGAGTAGGCTTAAAACAAAAATAGGGTGTACCTGGCTGGCCTGGTCAGTAGAGCATGCAACTCTTGATCTCAGGGTCATGGGTTCGAGTTCCATGGCAGGTGAAGAGATTACTTAAAAATTTATTTTTAAAAATTAAAAATAAATGATGAAAAAAATAAAGACCAAAAAAGGGGTGCCTGGCTGGCTCAGTCAGCAGGGCATGTGGCTCTCGGGGTCGTGAGTTCAAGTCCCATGTTGGGCTTTGAGGTTTCCTAAAACTAACTAACTAAATAAAAACAAAAATAAAAGTAGCCTTAAAACCATGGTATTTAGAGATGTGAGCACAAATTTCCAAAGAGTCAGCTGAAATAGTTTTAAGTGGTTGCCCTTGGGGAGATAGAAGCTGTGGGGAGAAGGGCATGTGACATTTCTTCAGATGGGGGCATTACAAACTTCACAGAATTTTTTTACTTTCTTCTGTAAGTGTACTATAACTTGGATTGAAAATAAAAACCACCCAGTGGCAGGAGTCTCCGGAGGAAGCACGGAGCAGCATGAGTGGAGTCTGAAGTCATAAGTGGGAGGTGGGATCTTCCAGGCCATATTATGAATTTTAAAGGCAATAGGAAGCAAGTGCCAGAAAGATTTTTTCAAAGGGGAAATTGCACAACGAGTTTCATATTTTAGAAAGATTCTTCTTGCTGTTGTATGGAGAACAGATAGAAAGAGGAGGCCAGAGTGACTATAGGGAAACCAGAATCTCATGTGAGAGAGGAGGATGGCTTGGATGACAGTTGGGAGAAGTGGAAAAATTCAAGTGGGTCTTTGGAAGGAGAACTATATAAGAAATAATTCTAGAGGGGTGTAAGAGGAGGGATGAGAGATTTTTCTTTATTAATAACCACCGTAAGCAACTTCAAAAATCACAGCTAATAATGCTAAAATTATTCCATTGAAAAACCATTCCGATTAATGTTGAATATAACATTGCAAACAGGCAAGGATATTCATTTTGGGCTGAGTGCTTCTGGAAAATATGCAGGCTAGCACCTTCGTGGCCTTGCATCCAACAATCCTATTTTCTTCAATTAAGCACCTATTTCGCAGATATGTCATCTATTTGCCGTTAATACATACTAACCCAGCCATCCGTGGATCAACAGCAGAGACCATCTAGAAAGGCTACATTACACTTGTGCAATCTTTATATGCTTTTTCATATGCATGTACATTTCAATTCCAAACCACCATCTTCAGAGTGAAATATCGCAGTGAAAATAAAATGGCAGTAAATTTAACTCTACTGGGGAAAAAATGTATCGAACCTTATATTATTTAAAAATCAATGTTCTTTTTCTGACTTTTGCTTTCCTCATACGTTCAAAGCAAAGGGCTTTGCAGTCATCGACACTATTTTTTCTTCCAGGCCAGTTGGCAGTTTCTCCTTGCCATGATTTAAAATTTTCCTAATATTTGCTAACAAAATCTCGGTGTCATTTTCTTTCCATAATAGTCCTTTTCTTTCCCCTAGGGATGGAAAGAGACTCCGAGGTGTTCTGAGAAACAATTAATTTAAAAAGAGTGAAATAACCCCCTCTACGCTCAGTCCTCTCTGCAAAGGCACCTTGACTTGGTGTCCTAGTCACTTGATTTGCTGACTCAGGAGGCAAGGCAGCCAAACGTCACAAAACAAGAGGCAGTCTGTGAGTCTAGGATTTAAAACCAAAGCCCACAAGTGATCAGAATGAGATGAATGGAGTTTGCTCATTCTTGGTCATCTCTTTTGGCCTCATTTGCTTTGCATCTATTATCTAGAACAGTTTCAAAATGTTGACAGGGGTTGGAAGCAGCAGAAAGAGTGGGCAGAATCTCAGGGTGTTTTGCAGAGGACTCTGCCAGGGCCTAAAACACTACTTGTTCGGCTGTTTGTAACCCTTTCCTCACCAAACCAGATAAGAAACATCTGTCATTTAGCATATGGATTTAGCCGATGTTGACATTTTTTGTACTTGCTTCGTATCTTTTATATTAGGAAATACAATGTCACAGATACGGCTGAAGCCCACTTTGTCTCTCTCCAGGATTCCATTTATCTCTGTTTTTCTCCAGGGGTAATGAGTATCATGAGGCTTAGGTCAATCTTTCTTATCCCTGCTTTATAGTTTTACTGTATATGTATATATATATCCGTAAGAAATATGTACCCGAGTCTGGAGCTTTTAAAACCCTGTCATAAAGGGTTTTAGGCTCCACATTTCATTCTACAACTTGCTCTTTTTCAATCAACATTTTGTTTATGATGTTTATACATGTTGATACAGGTAGCCCTAGTTTATTTTTGTTGCTCTACAGTGCTCAGATGGACCAAAACACCACAATCTACTTACCCATTTTCTTTTTCTGATGACAATTTAGGTACTTTTCACCCTATTACAAACAATTTTGCAGTGAATGTGGTAGATTGCATTCACAGACTCAATTCTTAGTGAAGAATCCCTATAGCCATGTCCTTTGCCAGGTGGCTTACACCTGGCAAAGGACTAATTTTTTAGTCCTACTAATTTTTCTGTTTGGTCATGTGACTTGCTTTGTCCAGTGGAATGTTAGTAGGCATAATGTGACCAAACACTTGGGAAGCACCTGTGTGGTCGGGTTAGTGCTCTTGAGTCTCTGCCATTGCCATGACAACATGCCTAGACCACTTTCTAGGCCTAGGAGGAGGATGATCCAAGTGGGTCAGAGCTGGGCCTCCTGGCTGAGTCCTGCTTATATCAGCTGACCTCCACATGGGTGTGAACCACCCCAGCTGACGGGCACAAAGCCACCTACCTCAGCTAATCTCCAGCCAACCTATAGATGCGTGAGCGCAATACATGTTTCTTCTTGAATGCCATAGAGATGCTGTAGTCTTTGTTTTGCAACAACATCTAATTAATATGGCAGATACCCTGGTAAATGAAAGGAAAGTTCTAAGATTTTTACGTAGAAATGGAATTGCTGGGTTACAGGGAACCTGAATTTTCAATTACTTACACTAGATATTTCTAAATTCCAAGGGATTTGATGAGTTTTTCCTTCCACTAGTTGTAGATCTCATTTTCCTACATTCTTGTTAACACTTGGTATTTTGTCTATCGTTTCTCATTTTTCCCCACATTTCCTTACTTTCTAGTGAGGTTTACAGTCCCAGCTGAGTCTGTTGTTCAGTCAGCCCAGCTTGGGGTCCCAGACCCAAGAGTCAAGAAGCCGTCTTGAAAATGGATTCTCCAGTCCCAGCTGTTCCCACCACCAGCCATTCAGATCACTCCCTGTTGTGTGAGAGGTCCCAGCTGAAGCCTCAGATACTGTGGAGCAGAGAAGGCTGTCTCCTTTGCCCTTTCTGAATTCCCGACCCATAGAATACCTGTGCATAATAAAATGGTTGTGGGGACGCCTGGGTGGCTCAGTCGGTTAAGCGTCTGCCTTCAGCTCAGGTCATGATCCCAGGATCCTGGGATCGAGCCCTGCATTGGGTTCCCTGCTTCTCCCTCTGCCTGCCATTCTCTCTGCTTGTCCTCTCTCTCTCTCTGACAAATAAGTAAAATCTTAAAATAAAATAAAATAAAATAAAATGGTTGTTGTTTCATACCACTGAGTTTGGGGGGTGACTTGTTATGCTGTAATACATCAAAGGAACACTGGTTCATTTCAGCCTGGCCTGGAACCCTTTTAAGCTCCATTCAGGGCAGGGGTTGACCTCTGGCTGTCTTTGGCTGCTTCTGCACCCAGACCTGGCCTCCTGGTGTACTGCTTTGCCTTACTGTTTCATCTCTTTTCCAAGAAAACTTTTGTTTTTGGTTTTGAGCTGGGTTTTTTTTTTTTTTTTATGATTTCATTCTTAAGTAATCTCTCTAAACCCAATGCGGGTCTCAGATTCACAATCCTGAGATCAAGGGTCGCATTCTCCTCAGACAGAGCCAGCCAGGCGCTCCTGTTTTGAGCTGGCTTTTAAATATTCTTTTCGTATGTTATGTCTCATTGTTCTGTGCCTGGAATAGAGGTGGCAGGTTTCAGATCAAACTTACAATGCTGTCTTGCCTGCTTTGCATTTTTAGCAAAAGATCTCATTGCGCAGGTAGCCAATCCGGCTCATCATCTATTTAAAATATTGACTAGCACCTGTGTGTGTAAACACTTTTCTAGACATCCTGGAGGATATCAGGAAAAGTTAGACAGGATCCCTACTCTCAGGGAGCTTACAGTCTGCTAAGGACAAGATATACATAAATAACTATAACACAGGGACTCATAAACTGTATGAGTAAAATGCTGAAGATACAGAAACAGTGCTGCCACTCAAACATGATAAATAAACCCAAATAAACCAATTCAGTGTAGCATGGGAGCCAGACTGGGCCATCTGCTCCCGCGTGTGTGAGCTCCCTTGCAGAGGACCACCATGCTTTTACCTCCCCTGGGTCTATTACCACCTCACACATGACTTGTAAACTGGCTTCTCTGCTCTGGACTCCACAAAAATCCGTCTCTCACTTCCCTGCCTCTGGCCCAAGTTCCCACATTCTCCCGGGTGTGTGAATGTGAAATTTTGGAATTGACTCTCACACCTCCTCTTGCTTTCTCCTCCATCTAGGAAGTTCTCACAGCTCATCAGATGTTTCGTCAGATTTTCTCGTGTGTGTATTTATCTACTCATGTCATGATGACCCCACCAGTGCAGGCTCCCATCAGCTCGTGTGCACATTACCACCCCATATACATTTGGCATCTCTAGCTCTAAGCTTTTATATTCCCCATCCTTCCTGCAATCTTGGGTCAGGTTCTCCTCCTTTAAGGATGTTCTCCTCCTTTTATGATGTTCCTTCTCTGAATTCAAAACTTTCAGAAGTCCCTCTTATCTATTATATCTCATTTAAATTTTTAGCTGGATCCCAAATCCTTCCCCAAATCAGCCACACTCTCAGGAGGGCATGCTATTTCCTTAATAATATTGGGACCATTTCCCCATTGTCCCGAGTGCTTATTCTCAAAGTCAGAACTTTTTTCTTGCTGCCTATTGTCTGGAAGACCCTTGCCCGCTGTTACTTTTTGTTAGGTATTTTTTGTCACCAGTTTCCATTATAAAATATTCCCTGTCCTTTATATTTTTCAAATGAAAAACTGTTAAAAGAAATGAGGGTGCAGTCACATGGAGAAATGTTGAAGCATGGCCAACAAGGAAGAGCACGACAGAACTATCAGGTGGTGTCCACAAGCCACCCCCTCCCCTCCACCCAAAGGAGTCTGGGGAGATGGTAACGTCCTCATTTCCTAGAGCTGTTGAGGTCCAGAGAAGTTGATTTATTTGTTCAAAGTCACAAAGCTTTCTAGTGTCTGAATGAGGCCCAAAGCCCACGGCTTATGCAACAGGGGCTTGAATGGGAAAGATACATGGAAGGGAGAGGATATGATCACTACGATCCTTTTGGAAGGACACAATTCTGTGATCCCTAGCTTGTTTGCAAGTGCTGCTTTTGCCTGGCCCAGTGGAGTGGGGAAGGGAGGGAAGAGGGATGAAGCTATTGTTCATTTCATCAGTATTATAGATGATATCCTAAGGGATTTACATTTGCATTTAATCAGCAACATTCACAGCAACCCAATGGAATAGGTTTTTATCACCACCCCAAATTGGCAAAAAAAAAAAAAAATTAAGGTTAAGGGAGGCTAGTATATTTGTCCAAGACCAATAACTGATAAGTAGAGAAAATGGGATTCAAGCCAAGTAGAGGGAAGGTAGTGAGGTCAGATATTTATTTCACTAGCTCCTTCCATGTGGGGGTCTCCAAGGCTGACTGCTTCTCTGGACCAGCGGGTTCCTGTCAGGCACCCTCCCTAAGGTTTATTTCTTTTTATCACATCATACTGCACACAGTAGGACCTCAAAATGCTTATTATCTGATTACCTAATAAAGGGATCAAGCAAACAGACAAAGAAAAAAATGCCTTGAGAATCCAGCCAGTGTACTGGGAGGTCAGAATTGTATTGCTTTTGACTAAAGTTGCTGCATGACTTCTAGAGCAAGAATAGATGTCAAGGAATATTCAGTACAACATACACAATTCAACACCAACCAAGTATAATCACGAGAGACATTTAGAATCCTTACCATAAAGATATTCTTGACCAAACATGGAGTTTTAACTTGCACGACAATGTAACTGGGGCCTGCAGTAGGTAATCCTTACCTGTAGATATAGATCTACAGATACAGGTACGGATATCTGCATTCAAGAGCTAGTGACTCCTCTTTCCTGCTAATATTATGGGCTAGGTAGTTCTTAAATTACTTTCCAGAAACTCTGGTTTGGGTATAGAGAGGTGGGACAAATTAAGAGATTACATCAAATGTCTGCTGCTCAAGTGTCTCCATGTAGTCATGATCGCTTGACTTGAGGCATTGGCTGGCATCTGCCTTCAGTCATGGTTGCTCCGGAGGTGGGGTGCTGGAGATGTGCACCCGGCCACGTGCTTTGATCTACCATGATTATTTTTCCACTTGGAAAATATGGTATCCAAAATAGCTAGCCTGAAGGGCATGGAGTTTTGATTGAAAATCCACTCATATAAACTGATGCATGCTGGAAAAACGACCCATGTATGACTTGAAGTAATTTTGTGTTTAAAACCAAAACGAGGGGCGCCTGGGTGGCTCAGTCGTTAAGCGCCTGCCTTCGGCTCGGGTCATGATCCCAGGGTCCTGGGATCAAGCCCCGCATTGGGCTCCCTGCTCAGCTGGGAGTCTGCTTCTCCCTCTCCCTCTCCCCCTGCTTGTGTTCCCTCTTTCGCTGTGTCTCTCTCTGTCAAAAAATTAAAAAAAAACAAAAAACAAAAAACAAAAAAAACCCAAAACGATTCTCTGGCTAGATATTATCAAATGATGGCTCTCCCAGGAAATCAAACTGGGGGGAATTTTATTATGGTCATGTGAGTGTGGGATGTGATGGAGGGGAACAGAATCTCTGCCCGTACTATGGGGTTGGAGCAGGGAAGAGAGTGCCCAATGTAAAAACTTTGCAGGTAAAATGTTCTTGCTGGTTTCCAAGCTTGAATTCCATGTATCATTCCAGATTCAAGCCCCTGTTGCATAAGCCGTATCAGCTGCTCTGGATGAATTTTAGCACAAAGATGACTCTGTGGTTAACTTTACAAGAACTAGCATTTTAGTCTGGCTTCAGACTGAGGGATTTTAGGTTTTGCTCTCTTAGTGTAGGCTCCAGGAAAACTGTGTGTGTGTGTGTGTGTGTGTGTTGAAATAAACCCTAGATATTTAACATGTTAACAGTGAGTATTTGAATACCCATCATTGTCTGTCTGATATTAAATACCAGACAGGTTTTCTAAATGATCACTTTGGTTTGTGACTTTTGAAATAATTATGGAGTTTGGAAATTAGGCAATCGAAGTCTATGAAATTAAAATAAAATAGGCCATATAGTCAGCAGACAGAAGAATAAAGATGCCTTGAAATCTAATTGAGGGAGGAGAAAACGGCTCAGAGACTTCTTAATTATGTCATGACGCTAGAAGTGAAATGTGGGAACCAGGGATTTAGTGCTATGTTGGATGTCTTCTGTTTACCCTTCCAGACTCACTCTCTACCTCTTTCTGCCTTGCTCTGTGACTCCGAAGTCTGACCTGTACTAAACATGTTAACAGGTTCCTTGGCCTTTGGCTTCCAATTGGGTTAGGTCAACAAGAAGTACAGGAAGGAGACTTTGGTAAGCAGAACTTATTGGGCTGTTCCCTCCCTGTGAGGTCCCTGAAAAGTGATGGGAGACCTGAGGTCCTCTCAGGAGGCCCTCTCTACATAGCCCACAGGGTCTCGCCAAGCCACGTTGCCCCTTTAGGCCTAGGGGCAGTGAGTCCCACGGACGCTAGCTTGGGTGCTGAGTGCTCCATTATCCCTGTGCTTTTGCTAGTCTTGTTAATAGTCTCTTTATTAAACTCTTCTCAAATGATCTTTTTTTTCATATGTCCTCTGCTTCCTGTGTGGTTTTAGCCCTTGAACCACCAAAAGAAACAGAGAGGAAGGGGGGAGGAAGGGAGGGCAGGAAGAAAGAGAGAAAGAAACTGGGGTGTGAAGTTGCTACAGCAGAGTAGGAGACATCCGTGAGCGTTAGTGCCTCTGACAATTTTGGAGGGCTCAGTCAAAGGCTAGGGGCCAGCACCGAGGAAGCATCATGGAATCTCAGAAGTGCCTTTGTACCTGACTGCACTAAATAACCACGAGGTAAGCACTGGTCATTTGATAATTGTCCTCCCCTGAGACTAGCTTGTTCTCGAGGTGGATGCTATTGGATTTCTCTCAGGCTTTGTGCTTGTTCGATATCTGTTTGTCACACAGCTTGGAGGTTTATTGGGCAATAGGGGCCTGGGTTTGGTTTTTTTTTTTCCCTTTTAATTATTGAGACAATAGTTTTTCTTTTCTGGCTAAACTGGGTGTCCAGGATTTGAACCCAACAGGGTAGAAACTTACTAAATAATTCTGGAGGCAATATATCCTTCTGGAAGGCCTTACCTAAGGGAAAAGATCGTTTTGTTTCTTTCCTGTTGGAACAGAAGATCGTGAGGTAAATGAAGTATGTCTATTAAAACATGGACAAAGCTGAGGGGGGAAAATCCATTTAATAAGCTATTAATTTGGAGGCCAAATCTTAGTAACAATATTTCAACATGAGTTTTTGACAGCTGCTTCATAGGTATTTTATAGAATGGTTTAGTCTACGTAATTTGGCTTTTAAAGAATTCAACAATTGATTTAGGGCGCAATTGGTGCAAGGCCTCGTTTAAGGCAAAGGAGATCCAGTTGTTGACTAAGATAGACAAGATTCTTGCCCTCAGAGGGCCCACACGCTGGCTGACACATGGAGGACCCAGCAAAGCCCACTACCCCTACATGTAATGTCAAGTGAATAGCAGAAACTTTTATTGTCGCTTAGCCTCAAGTTCAACAGGTCATCTACGATTTATCAAATACAGATCTTTTTCATCATTCTTTTGTATGAGTAGCTTCACCATTTTCCTTCTTGCTTCCTGAGCTTTATATTTTTGTCATTAAGCACTTGCATCTTTAGATGGTTATTTTGTCAATAGCAGCTTCACCTAGCTGTACAACTTGCATGAAATCCTCATTATACCTCTCTGGACCACATGCTTAAGGCATGAGGATGTGCGCTCCGCCTTTTGTCTGGATGACTGCTTAGTTTGTGAATACCTACTGATTACAATACCAACCCACTAAGGATCCAGGAAGGACAATAAAGTTCCAGTTTTCAATGAACAAGATGAGCCTCCAAGCCATATCTGGTAGAAATCCTCGGGTATACTTTCTTTTGCATCTTTCTTTAACTAGAGAGACATTCTGCTTTGCCTTCAAAAAGACTTTTATGAGCCAGATGTTCAACTCATATTGTATTTTGTGACTTTGGAAGAAAATCTGAGCACCTGGACAAATGCGAGGGGGAGGAAATGTTTAGAAAATGGTAACAAAATGCCCAGCTTATACAATCCATTGTAAGCCTGCGAGGCACCAGTGTGTGATGAGTCCTCCATTGTTAGATCAAACAAAGGAGGAAAAACTTGCTTTGTCTTTGTCACTAATGAGATATTTCTATACAGCTGGAGTCTTTTTAAAGACCTCAAAGAAACCACACTTTATAAAAATGCTACATTACATGTACTTAGAAAAAAGAGCAAGCAAGAATCCATAGTTTAAAAGACCCTGAAAATACATTAGTTCTAAAAATTCTTTTAATTTAGGAGTGAATCGCAGTCCAGATTAAGTCCTAGAGCTGGTCTGAATAGTTCAATCGAACTGTTCTGTAACTATAAACGCTATGGTCACCATCGGCTGGGAGATAAAATTTTAAGTAGGCACAGTGTTTTGTCGACTCTACACTCCTCTTTTCCTTCCCCTTTGTGACCTTGTTATCTGTAACTCTATCTATTAAAGACTGAGTTCAGAAAACACTTTCACAATGAGATGGAAATGACGAGGTAGTTAGAGCTCAGCAGAATATGTGCACTTTAACCGCATGCAAAGGAGTAAATCTCCGTCGGGGATGTAGGACGTCAGGGAGAGGAAGAGGGAAGTGTGGGGACAGTGATCCTTTCTGGGCTGCTGTTTGGCAGCATCACAGGACCGACAGATGCGACACCAACCAGCACTGCCCACGTGGTGATCAGGATGGGGTGAGGCTGCGACTGTCACAGATGCTGGTTTTCAGAGAAGTGCTTCCCCGTCCTTCTGGGATGGAGCACCGAGTCTTATGTCCGATCTAGGTATTTTAGAAAAAAGAAAAATGGAGTGGAGAACCTCCCAACTCTGCTTCCTATTTCCGGGTGATGTGTGTATGTGTTCATGTCTCAGTGTAACCAGCCTGGCTCATCTGTTTCTCCCTCTTGAGTAGAAAAGAATGTCTATGCGTGGATGTCAGAGAAAGACACGCCGAGAGACAGAGGACAGAGACAGTTACAAACCTGTTACCAACAAACACGTTACCAACAGTTACAAACATGACCTCCAGACTGCTTGGGTCCAAGTCTTAACTCTTCATTTATTAGCTGTGTAACCTGGGGCAAGTTAATTACATTTTCTGTGCTTTAGTTGCTTCCCCTGTACAATGGGGAACATATTCGCACTAACATCATATGGTTGTGAGTCATTTACACGAAGTGTGTGGAATGTTGCCGGGGACATAGGAAGCATTGCATAAGTAGTAATAATAATAGCAGTTTACAAGTTATTATAATATTATTATTATTTTTTTAAGATTTTATTTATTTATTTGACAGAGAGAGAGAGACAGTGAGAGAGGGAACACAAGCAGGGGGAGCGGGAGAGCCCAATGCGGGGCTCGATCCCAGGACCCTGGGATCATGACCTGAGTTGAAGGCAGACGCTTAACGACTGAGCCACCCAGGTGCCCCTATAATATTATTATTAATGAAGGCCTCAGATCGTAAAGTCCAACATTTTAATTGCTTTTTCTCTAGGATCCCCATCCCCTTCTCCTTCAGCTGTATCCTCTGGCAATCCCCCGACACTGGAGGAACCCAGCTTCCCCACTCCTAATGCTGTCGCCACCACCTGGGCTACTGAGCTCTGCCAAAGGGAATGTCACAGTGCAGGAGATCTGTGTCACCACACATGTATGAGCACCGATCTCAGCAGGGCTTCTAAAACCATGCAGAATTCTGTTTCCCAACATCATTCTTCACAAGAGCTATATCACACCTTGCTCAGTCTCCTCCAGTCCCCAGCTCCCTATCTCCTTCACTCATTCTCAGGTGATAATCTTGCTTGCCATTTCATAGGAGAAGAGATGTGAGAATGAAGTCCCCCTGACTTTGTCTCCACATCTACAAACCCCTTGGCATCTCTTATCCTGGAAGAAACGCCCTTTCTTCTTCTACTGGTTCCTTTTTGTATCCACGTCTAGAGAAGCTCAAGTTTGCTACACACACACACACACACACACACACACACACACGCACTCCTTTCCTTAATCCCATACTACCTTTCCGTCAAGGCTCAAGCAACCTCACCCTTCTTGTTCACAACCAAACTTTTTAAAGAACTGTCTCCCACTGCTATCTATATTTCTTCACCAAGGAAAAGGATTAACCTTATCATTGGGCTTCCCAGCCACTGAAACTACTCTTGCCTAAATTCGCAATGTCCTACACGTCTTGGAATCTCAAGGACATTTTAGTTGTCTTGCTCTCTTTAAAAATAATCTCTACTCTCGCTTTCTAGCTACAATCATCTGATTCTTCTTTTGTCTCTCTGACTGCTTCTTCTTACATGTCTTTACATTCTTTTCCTTTCTACTCATTCCTTACATACCATTAGTCCCAAGGGATCTTTTCTTGACTGTCTGATCTTCTTCCTCTAAAGTCTCTGTGGACAGTGTTCTCTCTCCCCAGCTTCAGGGACCCGCGACATGCTGATGGTGCCAAAGGCTACATGTCCAGTGCAAACCTGCCCCTTAACTTCACAGCCCATACACCCAATTTCCTGTGCCTAGCTCTTCTTGAATGTTTCTCTGACACCATAAATGTAACATGCCACAGCAGGACAAATCAACTTTTCCCTTAAACCTGCTTCTTTTTTGTTTGTTTGTTTTGTTTGGACCAGAATTTACTATCTCAGAGAATGGCACCATCATTCACACGGTGCCCAAATCAGAAACTTGGGAAAGTTACCTTAAATCCTTTCTCTCCTTCATTCTCTACTCATCAGTTACCTTTTATCATCCTTCCACCTCCTAAATGGCTCTGAATCCATTTATTTCTCTCCATTCACTTCTTTCTGCTTTACCTGGAATTTCTTTCTCACCAGAATAACAGTATTGCCCCATGCTTGGCCTTCTTTTCGATGTTTTGTGCTCTAACCTTGAGTGATCTTTGAGTATTCACACCTGTTCATGGAACTCTTGTTTAAAATCCTTCATTAATCTTCCATTGCCTTTTAGATGAGTACAAACTCCTCTGCAGGGCCTCTGTGTGGGGTGCTCCAGGCTCTGGCCCCTGCCAGCCTCTCTGGCCCCCTCTTACTACCTTCCCCTTGAACTCTGTCATCCAGCCATACAGACTTTCTTGGGCTCTGCAGAGATGCCTTGTTTACACTCACCTACCTCTGTACCAACTTTTAGCGTGGTGCCTGATACAGGGGGTACTCAGTAAGTATTTATTGAATGAGAAATAAACAAACTTAAGAATTCCGGTGCTGCATTTTTTCAGTTGTTTCTGATATCTCACATCTTCTCCGAAGCCCCGTCCATTCCCCTATTCCCATTTCAAAATCTAACATCTCTACCCACTTGCCACAACTTTCCACACTTAAAAAAATTTTTTTTATCCTCCTTGTAGCACAGAGGTTGCAAATGACCAGTTTCTGGATCAAATATGGCAGATGAAATGTATTTGGTGTACACAATATTTAAAAATTTGAACTAGTTTGCAATACTCAAAATTCAGGATGTTTACATAATATTTCAGCTTCTCTTAAAAACGAATCAGAAAAATCAAAGAGCTCATACTATGCTTCACCAGCGTTACCACACGGTCAAAACTGGTTGGAGCTGGGTAGCAATCACTCTCTTTAAAAGAGAGTTGCTGGTTTACCTTAGTCAAGCCAGGCCCACTTCATCGCTAGATTCCTTTGTAGTACTTGTAATACCTGTGGGCATCTAGTTTACACCACCTGGTACGGATTTGCTCCCCAACAGTAGATTCCCAAGGCAAGAAATTCAATCTCAGTCACGTCTGTGGAGTTCCCAAACATGAGCAGGAATGTCTACGATCTCCATGTTGGAGTGGTTCCCAGAGAAGGGGGCCAACATTGCCATCAATGCTCTGCCCAGTGGAGCCCCTCTGCTGTCTGAGTGCCCTGCTGACATGCTGTGGGTGAGCAGGGGCGGCTCAGACATGGCCTCCCAGGGGTCCTCTCCATGGACTAAAGACTCGGGGATGCAGACCCTAATCACAGCACTTACACTGCTGGTTTCTGTAAGTACCCCACAAGTATCCCACCATTTGAGTCATCACTCCCCACTGTGAATACAGAAGTAGAGTGCATCTCTGCCTCAAGAACCTCCAAGCCACCATCCATCCCCTTTCAGTTTTGGGGAAGCTGCCTCCTGGGGTTGGGCCACACCCCCACTTTAACCTAGGACACCAGCCCTAACTCTTCCATTGTAGGCACAATCTGCTTTCACCCCTTACGCTCCTGCCAGGGACACAAGAGGTGTTTACTCCCGCCACCGTGGAAGGTCTAGAAGGGAAATCCAAGCCTTTCAGAGACATAACGCTGGTGTTGTGCTAGCATATATCTTACTCATCCTCTGGTGAACTCAGCGTACCACAACAGTAACAGAAGAAGACACCCCTCAGCCTTTTCCTCAATGTCTCATCCTGTTATGTCCGGTACTTCAGTTTCTTTGGATGATCTTACCTGCTGGACTGCAAGTCTCTCAAAGATGAGACTGCTTTTATCTATCATTTTTAGCCCCAATACTTTGCATAGGTTCTGCCATGTCATATTTGCTCAATAAATATTATCTCAATAGATGAATGAATCCTAGGTCAGGATTCAGAGTGCCTTGTAAGTAGTCAATATTTAAGGGAACATAAAACCTAACACAGTTACCTTCAAAGGCCACTTCTCAAAAATAGCCCAGCTCTGTAGAAATCAGAGGATCTACACAGACAAGCAGTTCAATTTATCCCATTCAAAGTAAATCCCCCCTTCAAACGTTTATTGGTGATAACTAGAGATTCCATTTCTGAGTAATTATTTCTCTTTCAGTGAGTCAAGGTCGGGATATTTTCAAAACTATAATCCTGACTTAGCTACACTGATTTCTGTCATTTAAGATTATCCTAGAAATAGTGAATGCGTGTTTCTTACCCTGGGGTTAAAATTCATTTGATAGGCTAGACATTCTTTGTTTGCTCTGGATGAAAGTTCACATTTCTCTGTAACACATGATCAGGTAAATTAAAACAAGTTTTGCACTGTGATTTCCCATTAATCATGATTATCAATTCATGAATTCTTGATAAGCCTGTTTGGTTAAATCTGATCTTTCACCTCCATGTTTAGAAGTTGAATTAAGGATAATTGCATGCATTATGCCACTTGTGACAGTATTTGAGCTGATTAGCTGGTAGAGGACTGATTAGGTGAAGGCTATGGTAGTATAAAAGTGCGCATTGTAATAGACTATGTAGATGAGCTTGTAGTGATATTGTATATGACACGAAACGAAAAGAACAGATTTTTATTCAGATTAGAGACTCTCTTAATTGTACTCCATAAGCATCAGGGTGCATGACAGTCACTGAATGACTATGTAAATTCGGCCCCACATTTTTATCAACTGCCCATCATGACTCTCCTGCTCTCTGCTGAAGAAAAAGAGAAAGCATAAATAGAAAGTTCTGGCAGGTGGGATAAAAATGCACAACAAAGAACACGGCGTGAAGCTCTCTCATGTGTGAATCCCCACAACAAGGCATGCACTGCAGCATTCCCTTGTATCTACTGCCAAGACTTCTGAAACACTATTTATTTTTAGAAAGGTCTTTGAGAGACCCCCAGACTGTCCCGCATATAAAGCCTCTTATCTCATTTTCAGGCAACACCTCCCATTCCCACATGCTTTTTCCTTCTTATTAGGTTTTGATGTGTGATGATATCTCACTCAGCTTTGGTGTTCCACCTTGCTTCATGTTTTTCCTTTCGACTTATTCATTGGTGATCATTTAATCGGTGTTGCTTCTGGCAGTTTCCGTGTGTGTATCCCGCTTTGTTTCTGCATGTTGCAATGACCTGTTGTAATCTGGGCTCCTAATTTCCTAGACAGCATAAAGCAGTGGGAGTAGCTACTTGGAAAAGTAATAACCACGAATATTCCCTACCTCACCTCCTCTTGACGAGCCTTCCATTTAGCCGCATATTTTAAAATGTCTCATCTTCAGCATCTTCAGCAGAAGACATAGAGCAAAATGTGATGCTCCAGTGAGCCTGAGGGCCTGGATACTTTGAAATTATCTCAACCAATCCAACTCAAAACATCTAGAGGAATGTTGTAGGAAAATGTTATCTTCTTGGAATACCATTGTGAGGAGAACTTTCAGCAAAAAAATTATCAAATCTTATGGAAAGTTGGCCTCATAGAACTAGTAATGGGGCTTTCTCCTTGTTGACCACATGAACTTATTTTTTAATTTTTTTCTAAGAATATACATCTTCTAACTTGTATCTTTTCTTATACTACAAGTGAAAACTTTCTAAATGCTTGCACCTTAACAGAAACATTTGGAGGATAGGTTAAAAAAAAAAAAAAGAAAAAGAAAAGAAAAAAGAAACGGAGTTATCATATGACTTTCAAAGGTGATTATTTGATTTTTCTACAAAGATGTCCATGCCCTAATCCCAGGAACCCGCGGCCATGTAACTTTACATGACAGAAGGAATGTTGCAGATGTGATTAAGGGTATGGACCTGGAGAAGGAGCGATAGCTTGGATTATCCAGGTGGGCCGTGTCTAGTCATGAGTCCTTAAAAGCAGAGAACTTCTCCTGGATGGGTTATATGGTTGAGATGGAAGAAGGAGGTTGGAGCATGGGTGGGACTCAACCTACCACTTATTGACTTTGAAGATGGAAGCAAGAGGCCATGAACCAAGAAATGTGAGTGGCCTCTAGAAGCTGGGAATGGCCCCTCAGCTGACAGCCAGCAACAACATGGGGATCTCAGTCCAGTTGCTGGGTTCCAGTTGCTGAGTTCCGCCAATAGCACTAAATAAGCAAGGAAATAGATTCTCCCCTAGAACCTCCAGAAAGGAACACAGCCTGCTGACACCTTGGTTTTAACCCAGTAAAACCCATGTTGGACTTCTGACCTACAGAGCTATGAGATAGCACACTTTTTGTTTAAGCCACTAAATGTGTAGTACTTGTTAAAGCAGCAATAAGAAACTAACGCATCACATGGTGGGCAAACAACATTCATATGGAGGAATTAGGAAGGTCTCAGCCTTTTTATTTTTTTCTACCCCAGACTGTTTCCCTGAGATAGAATATTCTGGGGTTATCCACTTAGCTATGTGCTACCTTCTGAAGGTCAGTTTGCTTTTTTGGAACTTAGTGAGGACAAAGTGAGTAAGAGGAGAAGAAAGGGAGGGGGTTAGAAGACATCAGGGCCTCAGGGGAGGCTCTTGCCTCAAAGGGCTTTACTGTATAAAGAAAAGGGCACTAAGTTCTCTATGGGACTGGATAGGTTGAGCGTCAGCCAGTGCGTGGGAGCAGTGTGGTAATGTGGAGGGAGGAGAGGTTGTCTAGGGAGTGGCGACTAATAGGCTGAGAAGGAGAGGGCACAAGGGAAGAAAGCAGGTAGGAGAGGTGAGAGAGAGAGAGGGAAGAAAAGAGAAGAGGAGAGGAGAGGAGGGGAGGGAAGAGAAGAGAAGTGAAGAGAAGAGAAAGAAGAGAAGAGAAGAGAAGAGAAGAGAAGAGAAGAGAAGAGAAGAGAAGAGA
>NW_023270377.1:34460391-34560853 GCF_011800145.1 Mirounga leonina
GAAGAGAAGAGAAGAGAAGAGAAGAGAAGAGAAGAGAAGAGAAGAGACAAACAGAAAAGAGAATAATTTCCTGGGGTTGAAAGCAAGAGGCTCTCAGGAGATACAGAATTTTAAAAAGCTGTTAGGGATTTTGTACTCATATCCCATACTGTATTTTTCAAAAATATAGGTAAAGATTGGAATTCTTATTTATACTATGCTTTTTCTTTTTTTTTTGAAGTTTTTTTTATTTTTAAAAATTTTTTTTGCATTTTTTATTATGTTATGTTAATCACCATACATCATTAGTTTTTGATGTAGTGTTCCATGATTCATTGTTTGCGTATAACACCCAGTGCTCCATGCAGTACGTGCCCTATTTAATACCCATGACCAAGCTAACCCATCCCCCCACCCCTCCCCTCTAGAACCCTCAGTTTGTTTCTGAGTCCATAGTCTCTCGTGGTTCATCTCCCTCTCCAATTTCCGCAGCAACTTCTTTCTAGAAACATCGCCACAGGCAAGGGAAGCAAGGGCAAAAATGAACTATTGGGACTTCATCAAGATAAAAAGCTTTTACACAGCAAAAGAAACAGTCAACAAAACCAAAAGACAACCGACAGAATGGGAGAAGATATTTGCAAATGACATATCAGATAAAGGGCTAGTATCCAAAATCTATAAAGAACTTATCAAACTCAACACCCAAAGAACAAAGAATCCAATCAAGAAATGGGCAGAAGATATGAACAGACATTTCTGCAAAGAAGACATCCAAATGGCCAACAGACACATGAAAAAGTGCTCAACATCACTCGGCATCAGGGAAATACAAATCGAAACCTCAATGAGATACCACCTCACACCAGTCAGAATGGGTAAAATTAACAAGTCAGGAAATGACAGATGTTGGCGGGGATGCGGAGAAAGGGGAACCCTCCTACACTGTTGGTGGGAATGCAAGCTGGTGCAGCCACTCTGGACAACAGTATGGAGGTTCCTCAAAAAGTTGAAAATAGAGCTACCCTACAACCCAGCAATTGGACTACTGGGTATTTACCCCAAAGATACAAATGTAGTGATCTGAAGGGGTACGTGCACCCCGATGTTTATAGCAGCAATGTCCACAATATACTATGCTTTTTCAAAAACAACTCCATCTGGACTGAGCCAAAGGTCCATGATAAACCTGTTATAAGGACATAGGAAGTAACTGAAGTGAAAATGAATTAAATGTTTGGACAAAGGAAGAGATATAGAATCTAGATCAAACTGGCATTTTATGGTAACTTTTTGATAGATTTCAGTAGATAGATAAATAAGGTAACCCAGACTACCTTATTATAAGGTTCTTTTCCTATACCAGTAGTTAAATCTCCATGGATAGAATGTTCTTATTTTTACAACTAAACCTCCAGCTTGAACTGATGTTTGCTCAACATTAAATAGGATTATAGTTAGACCAGGATTCAAATTCCAAGTTCCCACTCTTGGTAGCTGTTTATATTATTGGTGGGAAGTTACTCAATTTTTCTGTGTCACAGATACCTCACTTCTCAAGTGGGGATAATAATACTTGTCTTTCAATGTTATTGTGAGAATTAGATGCAACATTCAAAAAGTGCATAACAGAGTTTGTGGTACGTGGTAATAAGCATTTAAGAAACAGCAGCTACTGTTATGATTAGGGACACTGGAGAACATTGCTGTAATATTTTAACCCAGGATATGAAAGAGGACAAATGGATGACAGTTGATAAGACTTAATAGCAATTTCCTTTGGAACTGTTGACATAAATAAATGCATGAGCCCATGATTATACATTTTCTAACAACATTTAATTGTGGTTTCATTTCTGAAACTGTTCTCAACTCCAGGACTTGCAGAAGTGAAAAATACTGAGCATAAAATTCAGAGTAAATGAAAGCAATATAGAATCCAAGCATTTGTTCCTCAGCATGTCACAATCATAACTAATAACATGCCCTTGCTTGTAATCCAACTTTCTTTTCTTGATTTTTTTCCCTATTTATGAGAATTCAGATTAGAGCTGGGCTGCAAATCAGACCTTGGTCAAGACTGAGAAGTATTAAAAACTGATGCTTGTCATTGTTTTCCTCTAGTGTGATATACAACCAATTATCCAAACAAAGCCTGTCTTCCGAACCAAGCTGCTTGGGGTATCCACCCATCTGCCTGTCTTCTTTTAAGAGTTTAGGAGAGTCCCAGGTGAAGTCTAACGAGACTTATTTCCTTTGAATATTGCTTGAACAGACACCCTACTTTTGTTTTGGCTGCTCTCCCTTGCTCAATGCTGTATTAGTTAGCTATAGCCTTGATAATGCTGAGTGACAAACAGCTTCAAACCTCGGTGGCTTACAGCAAAAACAATTATTCTCAAACAGTAGTCTGCAGGAAGATTGGAGTTCAGCAGCTCCAGGCTAGGAGGCTCTTTTTTGGGCTACAAGTCTACTGGGCTCAGGTCCAGGCTGTGGGTTGACTCCAGGTGTGCTTCATGTGTATCTCTTTGTCTCTGGACTAGGGACTGCCCAGGGAAAGTTCTCATAGTGAACAGTCTGGTGTACAAGCTACAAGCCAAACATCACAAGCACATTTAACATCTCTACTCACAAACAGTCACTAACTTGACTTGAAAGTGAGTCAAATGACCAAGCCTAAGCCCATCATCAGTGAAATGATGGAGGATACTCCACCTCCATCGGGGAGCACCGCAAAGCGACATGGCAAAAGGTATGGGTGGCATTAGGTTAAACTGCATGAAATTGCTGATACCTGACCATTTTTTTTACTTAACCAAAAATGTCAATTTTATATAGTTCAACCTTATACTGTTATCACCCAAGAGAAGAATTGGAACAAATAATCCAATCTACCACAAATGGTTAGTCAATAGACTTTTCAGATGAACATACTGACCTTCAAGACTGAAGCTTTTACTCTTACTCATTAAGTAATGAGTTTAGCTCTGGTTTTTCATAGATGTCTGTTAGCAGTTTGAGGAAACTCCATCTATTTCTAGTTTGCTGAGTGTTTTGATCATGAGGGGATGTTTTTGGTCTCTTTAAGGCTACTTTACATGGTCTGATAAGTGAGCAATCAGTGTTAGGGTTCAGTTCTCATGAGAGATCGTATCCCCATTTAATGCCAATATTAGGGGTCTCTCTCTTGCCTAAAAAGCTTTTATTCTTATTGTAGCCAACATACTCCATTATAAAATATACCTAGGAATACTGATTTTTTAACTTTTAGGAAATATTCCGGTGAAGATGAATGTACACAGATTAAAAATTTCATTGACCATAAGCCAGCCTGTGTGTGGCAAGCTATGTTAATCATCGTTTCCATCAAAAGCCCCTAAACTTGAAACAAGTTTGCTACTCTGTAATTTTCCCATTTTCATTAACATTCTTTAAATCTAATATCAACTGAGGAAATTTTAAATGAGTTCATTAGTGCAAATTCGCAACATCTTTTCTTCTCAACAATTGAAATAAGAAGAAATTAAAAAGCAAATTTCTAAAAAAAAAAAGTTAAAAAAAACCTCCAAATACATATAAGATGCATTTCAACTGAGTCTGAATTGCAACTGTGACATGAAACAAAAGTCCTTACCAATCTAATATCCCTCACCTCATCCTCTTTCATCTTCTAACTCAGCATCTGTTGCCTGGTTTACCTGTGGTTTTTTGTGGTCTCTTCTTGGTCTAAGTATTTTGTGGCTAGAATTTGTCTCCCAACTCCTAATCTCCAATGAATTATAGAGGGAAGATGCACCTTCTATAACTGAGAAAATAAACAGAACAGCAAATACCTTGTTGCAGTGAATTTTAACTTTGTGGGTCATAGACCCTTTAAAGAAACTGAAGATTACAAAAATCCTCTCCCCAGAAAAATGCACACATGTGCAGGTAAATAAAATTTTGTATGCAATTTCAAGAAGCCTTCAAATGGTGTACAGACAATATAAAAATCCAATAAGCCTTTGAGCCTGTAGGTGCAGTTAAATAAGCAAGTGTACTAGAAAAATTCCAAAGGAGGAAATATAAGTATTTCCTCACATTTGGCTGTAATTTTTATGTCCAGTTTAGTCTCTTGTGTTCCAGACTACTCATCACTCTGGACAACCCTGATGTCTTCAGAGACTACAGCCTTCTGCAGACAAATCCTAGAAATGATTCTGCCTCCTGGTGCAGCAGACAAGTGGTTAATGCTTGGGTGGATTGGAGAGAAAGAAAGCAATACAGACAGGGAAACAATATTTCATTTTGCCTAGGATCTCTTTTTTATTAAATTCCTTGCCCCTTTGTTCCCTTCTCTCCTAGCTAAGAGCTTCCCGTATTGTCTTGAGGATGGGAAAACACAAGTTGGGGGAAGGAGGAGGCTAATTTTTCAGCGAGGCTCTTCAATGCCAATGACATGACAGATGGATTTGGAAGTTCACACAATCACTTTTTCCTTAATCATGTTGGCTACCACATGGTGCATAGACACAATTGGAAATGAAGGCTTATCCAGGAAGGATGTTTTTTAAGAACACTATCTATGCACGAGCTATGGAAAACATAGACAGTTTGCAAAGCTAGGGAGCAGCCTTGCATTGTAGGCGTAGAGCCCCGCCCTAAAATGCTGCAGTGCGCAGACACACGCACACACACACACACACACACACACACTCACTCCCACCCTCCTAGTCAAGCAATTGTCTTATAAAAGATCCTCTCTAAAAGAAAACACAGCTTTATCTGAAAGATGCCACAAAGAAAAGAAGACTCATGCCATCCATCAATCTCTGGTAACTGGCATTCAGCTCACAGATAGACTCCCCTCTTTTAATTTTTAAATCACCTTATCAATCAAAGCACCGTATTGTTCTCAGTCTCATTTGAGCTGTTCTGAGTTGATTCTATCTACTCTTCTGCTGCTTGCTTCTTAGATATTCTCCTATTGTCTGTGTCTTATAGAAATCATTCAAAGGCTTCCGAGACACATGCTTAACAGAAGGTATTCATTTTTCTTTAGTTAATAAATACACGCGTTTCCTTGGGAAACTGTGTCGGCTCTGTGAAGTTCAGGCTATCAATCTCCCACTTTGGGTCACTGTGACACAGAGTGAGGCCCTGACAGTGAATGACAGCAGAAGAAGAGAGTTCAAGTTGAAGTTTCAACAGGCAAAACCTAGAGGCAGTTCTCTTAGCCCTGGTGCCTGGAGTGTTCCAGGGAATGTCCTGGGAAATAAAACTTTATGGTGGCTCTGCCTTCATAAGTCCTGGAGGAAACGAAACAGAAGATACTTAACTTTTAGTAAAACATCGCAGCCCAATTCTGATCCCAGGTGATCCACTTCCCCTACCGTTCGTTTCAGAGTTTTCCAGAGTTGAGCTGCACAGCCCTGGTATTGGTCTATCTTGAAGAAAAACAAGGTGGTAGAGGATAATTATTCTCTTTTGTGACATGACACAGTAAACCCTGCACAAAAGGCAGAATGGAGCATTTTTTCTTTTTCCTGTTAGAGTAACTGTCTTTCTTCCTGACACTTTTGAGGGCAGGTGAAGGGGAAAAGTTATTGGTGCTTTCTTTTCTCATCTAAAACAGTTATATTTGAGGTAATATTTTGATCACCTTTTATGAGCTGCATTGTCTTTCCTAAAGGAGAAACCAGATACCTACACACTAGCGAAACCGTTGCTGTATTTAGGAAAGCAAGAGAATGCAAGGGGTGGGCAACTCTCATGCAGAGCAGGGCTGAGACGCTGGATGCTGTACTTTGAAATTCTGAGCTCTCTTACAACACCTGAGATGATCCTCCTGCGGCCTGAGTCGGTTAACCTGCCTTTTTGGTTGTGTTAAACTCACTCTCAAAAAGCAGCCTTATAGGGGCGCCTGGGTGGCTCAGTCGTTAAGTGTCTGCCTTCGGCTCAGGTCATGGTCCCGGGGTCCCGGGGTCCTGGGGTCCTGGGATCGAGCCCTGCATCGGGCTCCTTGCTCTGCGGGAAGCCTGCTCTCCCTCTCCCGCTCCCCCTGCTTGTGTTCCTCCTCTCGCTGTATCTCTCTCTGTCAAATAAATAAAATCTTTAAAAAAAAAAAAAAGCAGCCTTATAGGAAGAATAGTATTTATTGTTTAGAAATTACACTTATTCAAAAAGAAACTAAGGTGTTCCTAATACCATGTGTGTTATTACACCTCATTTTCTTTTATAAGATGCAGACAGGTATGAAAAACAATTGGATCTGTTATACTTAAAAACCTATTTATATTTTTTATATTAATTTGAGATGCATTGAGAGTCTACTTTGTAGAATAGGTACTAAGAAGGGTGTAATGGTTAAAAAGATATAATTTCTGGGGCGCCTGGGTGGTTCAGTCGGTTAAACGTCTGTCTTCGGTTCAGGTCATGATCCTAGGACCCTGGGATTGAGTCCTGCATCGGGCTCCCTGCTCAGTGGGGAGCCTGCTTCTCCCTCTGCCTGCCGCTCCCCCTCTTGTGCTCTCTCTCTCTCTGAAATGAATAAATAAAATCTTTTTTTTAAAAAAAAGATACAATTTCTGCTCAGTGAGCTTGAAATCTTGTATATAGTTCTAATAATATTTGTGATCAAGTTAATTCTGCAAGTCCCATATTTGCATAGTCAAATTAGGACATGAAAATTTCAGATGTCAATTTGAAGATAGGTATAAATGTACTTCCTTATTGAACAAAAAACCTTGTACACATCATGTTCAGTTGTGCTTTAATACAAGAACCACAATAACTTGCTAGGGAAATGTGCTTCTGTCATGTTATCTAGTTGTTTTTTCTCTGTTCGCTGTCCAAAATTCCAACTGGGGAAAGACTGAATTGTAAACAAATGCTTACAGAAAACTTTCAGTTCGGCAATGACTATTTCTTCAGATCTTCTCTTTTTGTCTGGTATTCTTGTCACTTGGTCTGTACAGCACATATCCCGCAGCACATACTTTCAGCTCTTGGCATACTTGAATATGCATACTTGAATATTTAATGCAAAATGCTGAGTGTTCAGGTTCGAATGAACGACTTCTTGCACTGTGTAGCTACTTGCCAACTGTACATGCGCTACAGGAAAAGACTTCCCTTCCCGAAGTCCCCATCATCCCTTTGTGCCTTCATCCTGAGTAGCCCTATGACAATTTTAGTCTCCATTCCCTGAGCACAGGGCTTAGAGAAAATCCTTAGAAATGTTCTTTTTTTCCCTCTACACTTTCCAAGAGTGAACACTGGTGTTTCTCTAATTCCATGTTAGCGGTTGTACTGTGTTCGCTGGGGCAAGCCCACACAGGGTATAAATTCATGCAATCAGATTTCCCCCGTGTCCTCTGGCTGCTGGAGGTGTGGTAACACATCTTGGGATGACCTGCTGACTACTTTTTTTTTTTTTAAAGATTTTATTCATTTATTTGTCAGAGAGACAGAGCACAAGCAGGGGGAGCAGCAGAGCGAGAAGCAGTCTCCCCACTGAGCAAGGAGCCCGATGCGGAGCTCGATCCCAGGGTGGGATCATGACCTGAGCCCAAGGCAGACACTTAACCGACTGAGCCACCCAGGTGCTCCCAAGCCTGAATGCTTTTTTTTTTTAAGATTCTATTTATTTATTTGATATATATAGAGAGAGAGACAGACAGACAGTGAGCACAAGCAGGGGGGAGTGGGCGAGGGAGAAGAAGGCTCCCTGCTGAGCAGGGAGCCTGATGAGGGACTCGATCCCAGGACCCCGGGATCATGACCTGAGCCGAAGGCAGACGCTTAACAACTGAGCCACCCAGGCGTCCTGACCTGCTGACTACTTTTAAAAACATTTATCAAGCACCTAGTTCAATGCCTGGTATTGACCTGCAGATTTCTATGCCCTGTGTCCCATTTAATTCTCATTTCAGCCCAGGGATGTAGGTATTGTAATAGCCCCATTTTACAGATGGGGATCAGGGGGCTGAGTTCCAGGGAAACGGATGACTTGGCCATGTTAACGCTTAAATCCAGGTCTCCAGTGCCATTTTAAAAATATATAGCTCAACACTCCCTCCCATTTACTACCTCAGAACAAAATCGAGCCTGAAATGTACAAAAATCAGTCAACTACACGTTACATTTGAATCTATAATAGAAAGTAAGCCGGGGTTGCACTTTCCCCCCAAGTTTTCTAAACAATGTAAAAAAAAAAAAAACCTCATTTATTTCAGCCTGAACGTTGTAATATAACATTTCAGCATTTTCCATTAAAACCAAGAAATTACCACATATCCAAGTAAACTAAAGAACGCTATAATTGTTCATGTTTCAGAAATGTCATTGGATATGTTAGCAAAGAGCCTTGTTATTCTATGTGCCATAAATATTACTGCTTGAGTGGGTAAAATGCATGGATTTTAAATTCCTAATCAGTGTTTTCAAGCACTCACAGGCACTTCATGATTGCACTTTCACTGGGTATTTTCGTTGTTCCTTCCAACTATCAAGGAAACCAGCACTTTTGTGTCTCTCTAGGGACACAGTGTCGGCTTCCTGAGCTCTGGAGTTCCTGATTTCTGCATGTCCGTCACATAATGTGCATACATGTCCTTGGCTTTGTGCTTCCAGGAAGGGATTTCTCCTAAGTAACACTCTTGGTCTCTCCCATGGGCGAGAGACCCTTCTCACTTTCCCACATGAGAGGGGTAGTGGTGATTGATGGGGTTTGCAAGGAATTAGCATCTATTCGTCATGCTCCTTGAATGTATGGTTAGAAACTATTAAAACATTGCAAACATTTAAGGGTCCTTTCTCCGCCATGAAAGGAGGCAGTAATTCTGAATGAATGATTTGCTCTGCAGACCCAAACTCTCCCTTTGAGAGAGAGTATCTGAAAGCCCCGCTTGGCCCCCAGATTAAAAGTCATGTTCTCCGGTTGGTTTTAACTGGAATGAAACTGACATTTGAATCTTAATGTTCTTGTTTTATGTCTTCGCTCTCAGTTAACTGGAAGAAGAAGATGTTATTTATGATTTCCCAATCCCAGAAGTATTTCAGTATTTCAACTCTCACACATGCCAGTGCCAACTATCAACAACCAGAGCACCGGGAAAGCTGAAAGCAGACTTTGAAATTTTCATTGGCTATTTGCTGTTATTAAATGACACAGGAAAACTACCCTAAGTGAAGAAGGTCACAATAACCCTACAGTCATTCATCCATTCATCTAATTTATGTTATCATTTACAGACCGAGCATTGTGCAAGGCGATGAGGATATAAAGATGGGTAGGACATGCTGCCTGCCTTGAGCAATTTGCAGAATGCTGAGAAGACAGGCAGGTAGACCAGAGATGATACAGCAATATGATCAGTGATGTAACACAACTATATACAGGGACCACGGAAGCACAAACGCAGGTCCTGGGAAGAGGGGGTGGGTGGGGCTATGTCAGGCTGGATCAGGGGGAGATACGAACTGAGTCTTTTTTTTTTTAAGATTTTATTTATTTGTGAGAGAGAGAATGAGAGACAGAGAGCATGAGAGGGAGGAGGGTCAGAGGGAGAAGCAGACTCCCTGCCGAGCAGGGAGCCCGATGCGGGACTCGATCCCGGGACTCCAGGATCATGACCTGAGCCGAAGGCAGTCGCTTAACCAACTGAGCCACCCAGGCGCCCATGAACTGAGTCTTGAGGATGAGAAATGACTAGACAAAAACAAAAGGTGGGGGGATGGTGTTGCAGGCAAGGGGCTAAGGCTGTGCTCAGGGAAATGCTAAGGATGCAGTAAGGCTTGGAGTAAAAGACTTGTGGAGACCTTGACGAGGCTGAAGGGCATGTACAGGGGACACGTTCCTTTGTATCAAGTCCAGTGTAGAGAAGAGAGTTTTTTCCCACTAAATTTCACTGTCCTTGCCCCAGCCTGAACTGTGTCCTCGGGAATGGATGTGCTTATGGGCTGGGGCCAAGATCATGGGGCAGAGTTCCACCCAGAGCATATGCACTGACAGTAGGGTGGGTGATCCCCCAGAGGAAAATCGGGGGTGCAGTCCTGGGGTGTTTGGAGGCAGGAGAGCAGAGGGGACACATGCTCACCATAAAAGAGATTGATTTCCACTGGGGCTGAAATCGGAAGGAGGTGGTCAGGGTCACTCATGCAAGAGCTTTCCAGGTGTGAATCCTAGCTCTATCACATATGAGCTGAAAAGCCTTGGACAAATTACAGAACCCCTCTTCCCATCAGTCTTCTCTTCTGTAAAATGGAGGTAATAAAGCCTCCTTCCCAGGGTTGCTCTGAGATAATGTATATAAGCTCAAGGCAGTTAGTGGAAATTGTTAGCATTACATATCTTTGGTGCCATCCTAGCTTTTCCCTTTCCCATTCTGTGACCCTTGCCTCATTTGTAAGCAAAGGTTTTGGTACATTTTAGTTATCTTCTGTCACATAACAACTGCCACAAAATTTAGTAACTTAAAACAATAATTCATCATTTCTCACAAGTTTGTGAGCTGACCAGGCCTCAGCTGGATGGTTCTTATTCTGATCTCACTTGGAGTGTCTCATGCTACCGTCGTCAGATGGCAGGAGCTGGAACATTCAAGTTGGCTTAAGTAACATGTCAGATTCCTGGGTGGGATGGCCAGAAGGATGGACTCAGATGGGGCACTGCTCAAGTAATCTTAGGACATCTTTCTGTCTGCGTAGCCTCTTCATGGGATCTGCTTATCAGGGCAGCCAGATTTCCCGGTGAATCAGATTCTAGGTTCTCTTAAGGCTTAGACTCAGAACATGACGTATGCCACATTCTCTGGGTAAAGCACCCAGATTCAAGGAGAGAGGACCTCGAATCTTCACACAAGGGTGTGAAGACTGGAGGGCGCAGTTCATTGAGAGTCTCTTTTAGAGGCCAGCTATTTCATGCTGACTTTAATTTTTGCATAGCTCCGGTCTACAATCTCTTACTCAAAACCCTTAGAGTCACATATTTTTCATAATTCAGGTTTTTAAAATATTTTACAGAGCAAATGTAATGCATATACTGTATCTTAAATGCCCAGCAAACTTCAGGGCAGCATCCCATAACCAAGCCCCTTATCATTCTACAACAAGATGCACAACTCAAGTGGAATAACTTCCGACTACAATGAGCGTCTTAGAAGGTCGGATCAAGTTTTGGGGTTTTCAGAGATTTTTGGATGTGAAACTACGAGCAAAATATTATGCACCTGGGGGCGCCTGGGTGGCTCAGTCGTTAAGCCTCTGCCTTCCGCTCAGGTCATGATCCCAGCGTTCTGGGATGGAGTCCCGAATCGGGCTCCCTGCTCAGCGGGGAGCTTGCTTCTCCCTCTCCCACTCCCCCTGCTTGTGTTCCCTCTCTGGCTGTGTCTCTCTGTCAAATAAGTAAATAAAATCTTTTAAAAAAATTTATGCACCTGTATCCTGAGTCAAAATAACCTTTTAAAGATATAATAAATTTCCTCTATCTTGGGGGCATAAACCTATTTGCAATTCAGGTCCTCTGGGAAGCAGACATCGAAACCTAATGAAAAGTGTGAGCAACTGGGGCAAATTGTTGAAAGGTAAAGGGAAGCAGCAGCGCGAGCAGGGGGACAGTGAAGTAGGTCTGGCGACCACGAAGGAGAGGGGGAAGGACAGCGGACTGGCCGCCGTGAAGCTCTGAGAAATTTTGGCTAGCCCAGCGGGGAGCTCCATCCAGAGCAAAGATTGCCTCTTCCTGGCATCCGGCGTTAGGCAGGGCCAGCCAGGCCTCGGCCCCCTGCCGGCTCAGGCTCAGTGCTGGGCTGGGAGCTGCGGCGGGGGGGGGGGGGGGGGTGGAGGCTGCAGCCTGACCCCCGCCCCACCTGCAGGCGCTCAGCCCCCAGACGCCCCCGCGCAGGTTCTCCCCTCCAGGGACAGCCGAGCGAGCGCCGGCCTCCACGGCTGCCACCATCCTTCCGCAGCGCCCACGCACTTCGTTCCTTCAGTTCTTAGTTTCCAGGAAACACAGTGCTTTTCAGGCCCGTGTCTCCCATGTAACCGGGGGTTCAACTCTCATCTCGGGACTATTTAATGCCTCCCTCAGCGACGCTGAGTGGCCGCCACGCCATCTTCCCAGGCCTATCCAAACAAGCCATTTTACACGTTCGCTTTCCTAAGCTCTCCTGGAATGTCTGAGTGCACAGTCCTTTGCAGCGCAATCGGGAAAGGATGTCTCTAGAGAGAAGGCCCCAAAGGCCGAGAAGGGCGGTGACACTGTGCTTGGCAAACATGTGGGGCGACTTTCAGAGCAGTGAATATTCCCTGGGGCTCTTAGGACTCTGTCGCATCTCTCCCTCCCTCCGCAATTCCCTGCCCCCCACACAGCCGTCGGGTGGGCTGCCCACCGCACGCCCACCGGCGCCCAAGCCTCGCTCAGGACATTGACACGGCGCCCCACTCGCTGCTGTCTGCGCACGTGCTGCCCGCAGCTTAGGGCTGTCAGGTGCATCTTGGAACGGGAAGCCCAGAGGAAGTGCCCCAAGTCCCCAGATAGGGACAGAACGTGGATGGCCTCCCACGCCAGCTCTTTGTCCCTCATACTGGGAAATTTGCTCCAGGTGACATTTGCTCCCATCTTAGACCAAAGGTGCTAATGGCAGGGCTGGTTAGTAGTGTCTGAAAGGCCCGAAGGTGACCAAACATTAAAATCACATTTCTCTTTAAATAATTATTCGAAGACCTCTTTAAAAGTGTGTGGATCTTGCCAGATTAGAAGCCCCGGGGAGTCTTCCCAAGACTTCTGGGCCACTAAGCGTTCTGCACGCTCCGGGCATTTTCCACCGAGCTCCACATTCTCTCGGAAGTAGACTGTCACTGCAGATGTTCCTGAAATCTCCCAAGGCAGTGGCCCGGCGTGCGGGTAGGAGTTGTAAAGGGTGCAAAGGAGGGATCAGAAATAACTCTCACCAAATCGCTGACCATGTTCTAGAATGTGGGTAGATAACTGTCCTCTGCAAGTGGGTAGCCATGCGGAGTGGACAAACTTGCTTAACTAGACCTAGCGGGCTTTGGTAGAGTTTAATATGATAACCCAATAAAACTTACAGCAAAGTTAATGTGACACGTGGAGTGGTGTACATAATAGTTATTGTACTACATGGTAATTAGGCATAAATGAAAGCAGCTCCCATAAATGCCTATAATTAGATTTGGAATTCCTCCGTGGGTGGAGGAAATGGACAGAGAATCTAGAAAATGCTATTGCATGTTTAATATATTACAGAATTTTTCTTAAAGAAAAATTACCCTCAGCTATCTGCTCTGCTGCCCATTTTGTGAAAGAGTTCTGAATCCATCAGTGAATGATCATTATTTTTTTTTCCTCTCAGTTGCTTCTCCAGGACCATAAAGATAAGGAGGAAGGGGTGCAGTGCGCCACAAGGCTCCTTGGAAGCTGAGCAGGCAATTCTGCTATCACAATAAGAGGTTGTTTTCCATGCGCAAGGAGAAAATATTTTGAATATGGAAGAAAGTGGCTAAAATGAATATTTTTAAACAGTTGAATCAAATTTCTAGTTTTTATTTTTGGTTCATCTTCTAATAGACTCCGATCAGTGTCAATGCAGACTGAGTTCTTGGTACTGTGAGCTACTCGGTCCTCGTAGACATACTCATGGAGGAATACCAAGTTCTCTTTTTAAATTCTCTTGCCGGGACGCCTGGGTGGCTCAGTTGGTGAAGCGTCTGCCTTCGGCTCAGGTCATGATCCCAGGGTCCTGGGATCGAGCCCCGTGTCAGGCTCCCTGCTCAGCGAGGATCCTGCTTCTCTTTCACCCTCTGCTACTCCCCCAGCTCGTGCTCTCTCTCTCTCAAATAAATAAATACATAAAACTCTTTTAAAAAATAAAAAATAAATTCTCTGACAACTGGGGCTCGATAGCCACTTAATTGGCATTTATTGAGCAACTGCCCTGGGCCAACACAGGCTCAGGGCAGGAGATAAGGGGGGGATCAAGCAAGGTCCCTGTTCTCAAGTAGCTCGCGTCCTAGGGGAGGAACTAACTGTGAAAGTAGACGGCAGGGATGCAGTGGTGTGAAGGGTCCTAGCAGAGGTGTGCATGCACTGGAGGCACAGGGCAGAGACTTGAAGGTCTATGCAAAGAGGGTGAGACTGAGATGGGTCTTTGTGACTGTGTTGGAGTTTTCAGTAGAGAAAAGGAGGAGCCTTCCAGACAGGGGGCACGGAGACGTGGAGGCTGCCCAACGGAGCACGAGGAGCTGCTGTGGGGACATGAAGCTGAGGAGCAGCTACGCTGGGAAGGGGCCTGGACATCACGAACAGGGGTTGGGCTTCCCTTTGAAGGCAACAGGCAGCCGTGGGAGTGAGTCCCTTGCTAATGACCTGGAACTGAGTTCCCCGAACTGGGTCCAAGTGCTCAGATCTTGGGACAGCCTTTTCTGTGGGATCCTTACAAGAGTCCAGCTGCTCCTGGCTCTTCATCCTCTTCCTCCCACCTGTTCCCCGCGAGGACTCCTGCAGCCAGCTGGAGGGGGGAGAGGACACAGTGCAAACACTCCTCGCGGCCAGCACTGCATCCTCCACGCCCCCAGTTCCTGGGGCCAGAATCTCCGGCAGCTGCCCCTGCTTCCCAAGGGAGCCCAGACACTTGTCATTTGGGCATGTGGAGCTGGTAGAGATTTGCCATTCCTTCCAACTCAGACTTATCCGGCTCTCTGGCTTCCTAGGAAAGAACTTGAGTAGACTGAGGAGCTGATTTTGAGGACATCTGAGCTCAGAATCGGAGAGAAATTTCCCAGCTTAGCCAGGGAACCCTACTTCCCACCTGCACCCCAGATGCTTGGGATCTTTTTGAGAATAGTCAAAGCCTTCCACGGTCAGAGATAAAAGGCTGAAACCCAGAGGAGCCTGGGGGAACCATCATCCAGTACAAATGAGTTTCAGCCTCACCAAATAGTTTCCTTTCCTTTAATGTGGAGGAAGAATTAGAATTTTAAGAGCACAGGGCAGTGAAATTGAAGGGAAGAGACAGTTGCCAATAGGTGCCAGGCACTAGGTGAGGCAAGTTCCGCGCACCATGTGAACTAATTCTCACTGCAAGCCCAGTGAGATGGGGATTATTGTCCCCGTTTTATAAAAGAAGAAATGACTGCTCAGAGAATTTAGATAACTTGTTCAAACGAGGCCTGGGATTTCAGTTTCTACCCGGATGACTCTGGGGGGGAGAAAGGAGAGGCCGGAATCCTTGGGCACCATCTTTGCTGTGTGTAGGCAACGAAAGACAAGCTGTCCGGGGAGCTTGGGAGCGCTGGTACCCTGACCTACGGAGCTCACCTTCCACTTGGGCATGAAGCCCTAGCAACTGACTTCTGGCGTTTAGTTAAGCACAACACTGGCAAGGAGCAATCACAGAATCTTAGAACTAGAGGAGTCATCCTACAAATAATTGTGTGCCATCCTCATTTCACTCATAGGGAAACCAAGGCCAAGAGAATGGATGTGATTTACCAAGGTTAGCTCATTTGTGAAAGCTGGGATGAGCACCCAGGTCCTTACCAGCTGAGGGAAATATGCACTGCTTCCTCAATAGGCAATCTATGTAATTGTACTCTGCAGCTTTTGTGTGGTGTTTCTGCTTCCGCCAGGAAAGCTATTGGCAGGCCCGGGCCTGGCTGGGGTGCCTTTTCGGGGGGCAGATGGGTGGATCTCGGGTGCCTGGCAAGAGCAGAAGACAGGGAGAAACAAGAGCCAATGCATAAGCAACAGCTATATTTTCTCTCAAGCTTTGGTCCCAGCCATGAAATTTACAACAAATAAATGCCCCCCAGCAACAGTGATAACTTTCTTTTGAAAAGTATATAACATTAACAACATAATTTTGATGCCCAATCAAGGTCAATAAAAAGGATTTTTGTCTGTATGTGTAATGTCTCTGAGGCCTGATGGTTCAACTGGGGTATCAGGAGGCAGTTGTGGGAGATGCACAGAGACCAAAACATCTTATATGTCATTAAACTTGACATTCATATAAGTTATTTATAATTGTGGAGCAGGTGAAGTTGTTTTCCTTGCTGCCAATCGTCTCGTGTTGTTTCTTCCTACCCCCAGGGAAATTTCTCAGAACAAGACATAAAACTCACTCATTCTAAAGTGTAAATAGCAAATGATGCTTAAAGTAATATTTCTCCTAGGAGTGTTTTCATTTTAACATTTTAAGTCAGATAAATTAAGCTTTCTTGGAGAAAGAGGACGCTTTATTTCAAGGTGGAAAAGGACCATCTAAGGGTAAGTAGAACATTCTTAGTGCTTCTGAGATCACACTATATAAGTGATTCTTCAGTCTTTCAGTTAAAGGAGTCTTTTCTGCTTAGAAAAATCATAGCTACCAGTTAGTTAATGTAAATCCAATGTCTAGAATTCACCTAATGCTGTGAGTAGATAATAATAATGGGTTAGAATGTTTTGAATGTTTACTGAGCATCAGGTGTTGGAAGAAACACCTTATGCCTGAAACTAATTTCATCCCACCAACTCCCTGTGCAGTGGGTCCTATTATCATCCTGATCTTATAGATAAAGAATTCAAGTTTATAGAGATACAGGAGGTTGCCAGGGAAGATTTTACTGTTCCCATTTAACATCTGGGAAAACAGAACCTTAAAGAGAAACTTAAACTCTTAACTAGTCTTTGTCACTCTGCTCCTATCGTCTCTAACTTTAGTTAGCACAGAAACGAGCATTGGCTTCTTTTAATTTCATGTTGTTTTGAGATTCTGCTTTCTATGTGATGTTTAGTGACAGGCTAAGGCATTACATCTGAAATGATATAAATAAGTCCAATTTGGCCCCTGTTCCAAAACCACATTGATAAGGGCAGTATTTTGTGAGGTTCATTTGTGGACATATGTGACTACATTGTTTCTTAAATGAACATGAAAACCATGATGATTATGATCCTTTTGAAAAATTCATGGCTGAACCAGATCCAACTTAATTATGAGATTTGCCTTATGAGGTTGTATGTACGAGTCATCAAGCAAAAGAAAGAACAGAAGGTCACAAAATTCACATCCGTGCAAGCATATGGATGGGTGTCTAAACACACACACAGGCATTTCCACACATCTGGCTTGATCCAGAAAGAATCAGGAAATTCAAAGTCAAAATAAAAACCATTTTTATTTGTGTACTGTCTGGAGAAATAGCATGGAATGTTATGGAAACAAAACTCTAAGCATGGCCCTGGGACAGTTCAATTAAGAGCTAAATGAATAGCAGTGCCCAAACCCTGTGTAGGTAATTAAGACCCAAGGTCTGAATCTCCCTCTACCCACGATGTCTTCTCCCTACAGGACAAGTGACTGGGTGGGGAGATCACAGAGATTCAGGCTGCATGCTTGTTAGAAGAGAGACAATAACTTTTTTTGCATCATATCTAAAAAGAAATGAAAAAAGGTTATTTTATTGTGGTTTTGGGCGGGACCCCCTTTTACCTTGATGAACCACCACACAGGAGGCTTTCTTTATGGACACAAGGTGTTGCAGAAAGGAACCCAGGACAAAAGTGTTAGCAAGGCTCTAATTCAGGCATATTATCTGGCATATAGTAGGCACTCGGTAACATCTGTGGAGCCATTCATTCGACAAGCAAATAACTCATTCAACAAATAGATACTGAGTTCCTAACATGTGCCAAGGATTGCTCTAAGCTCATGGGATACAGCAGAAAACAAAATAGAAAAAATCTTTAATGTAATGGAGATCATATTCTAGTAAACAGCATGTGAACAAATACTTAGAATATATCATGTGTTTAAAATGGTGACAAGCACTCTCATAGGCTAAATAATGGTTCCCAAAGATGTCCACATCCTGATCCCTGGAACCTGCACTTATGGTACGTTATAAGGCAAAAGAGACTTTGTAGATGTAACTAAATTAAGGATCTTGAGGTGGGGAGATTATCCAGGTGGGCACAATGTAATCACAAGTATCCCTGTAAGAAAAAGGCAGGAGAGTCAGAGTTGGGGGGGGTGGGGGTTGTGACCACGGAAGCAGAGGTCAGAGGGATGCAGGGGAGCAAGCCAAGGAATGTAGGCAGCCGATAGAGAATGGATGTGATTTACCAAGGTTAGCTCATTTGTGAAAGCTGGGATGAGCACTCAGGTCCTTACTTATAGAAGCTGGGGAGGTTAGGGGGTGAATTCTGCTCTAGAGCCTCCGCAAGAAATGCAGGCTTGCCCACCTTGATTTTAGTACTGTGATTTCAGACTTCTGACCTAGAACTGTAAAAACAAAAACAAAAACAAAAACAAACAAACAAACAAAAACCCCCACCAAACTTGTTTTAAGCCACTAAATTTGTGGTAATTTGTTACAGCGGCAATAGGAAGCTAATACAAATGCAATGGGGAAAACAAAGGCATGGGGATAGAGAATTTTGAGGTGGAGGAGGCAGTGGCAGAGAGTGATTACAATTCAAAATAGAACAAGCAGGGAAGGTGTGCCAGATTGTATTTTCTAAAGCTGGCTTCCACAAGATCTCCCATTCCACATACTTTCCTTACAATGCAACTTTGATTCTCCTCCTCTCAGAAGGTGGGAGTCTGTGTTTCTCCCCTTGAGCCTCGGTGGGTTTGCGTCTATGGTGAAAGGGATACTATGTCACTTCTGAGGCTAGGGCATGAGAGCTGATAGGGATCCACGTGGTGCTCATTGGGACACCCTCTTTTGGACCTCAGTGACGATGCTGTAAGGAAGCCTGAGCCGCCCCATGGAGAAGTCACATGGAGATGTTCTGGCTGAGGTATCCCCTGACAGGCAACATCAATTGGCAGACATGTGAGCGAGTGAGACTTCAACTCCTACTGTCATGTCACCTTCAGACTTGGAGGCCCCTGTCATTGGGGACAGAGACAAGCCATCTTCACTGTGTCCTTTCTGAATGCCTGAGCCACAGGATCCTTGAGCATAATAAAATGGTGGTGGTTTTACCTGCCAAGTTTTGAGCAGGTTAAGTTTTGAGTAACTGGACTAGAAGTCCACATTGAGAAAGTAACATCCCTAAAGGAGGTAAGGGAGCATTGCAGTATCTGGTGGAAGATTATTCAAGGTAAGGAAAACGGTAACTGCAAAGACCCTTAGGGGAGAGTGCCCGGCTTGTGCCGGGAATAGGTAGGGGGCTGCTGTGGCTGAGTGGGGTGAGTAAGAGGAAAGTGGCAGAAAAGGGTACTGGAGGAGTGCAGATTGTGGGTACTTGTAGGCCACTGAAAGAATTTGAGTCTTTCCTCTGAAAGGAGCAGTTTTGAGGGGATGGGGGTATGACCTGACTTACATTTACAAAAGATCATTCCAACTGCTATGTTCAGAATTGACTGTGGTGGGGCAAGGGTAGAAGCATGGAGAGCAGTTAAAAGGCTATTTTTCTAATCAAGGAGAGAGACTTGGACCAGGACGGTATCAGTAGAAATGGTAAGTGGCTGCATTTGTATATAGTGTGAAGGGTGAGTCAACAATATTTAGGATATATTTTGAAGGTAGAGATACTGTGATAGATTAGATATGAAGAGTGAGGGAAAGAATGAATGCAAGATTTACCAGAAGAACTAGAAGAATAGATTTGCCATTTATGAGATTGCAAAAACTACTAAAAGAGAGAATCATAGAGGGAAAACCATGAGTTCCGTTTGGGACATTAAAAGATGGAGATGCCCACTAGGCATCTAAGAACAGGGTGTTGATGTACAAGTTTGGCATTCAGGGGAGAGGAGTAGGCTGGAGACATAAATCAAAGAGTGCATAACCTTGAGGCTGGCTGAGATCACCAAGGGCATGACTGCAGAAAGAGAAGAGATCCAAGGACTGAACTCTGAGGGACTCTAATTCTAGGGCTAAGGAAGATGAAAAGAACCAGCAACACGAGTGAAACAGAGCAGCCCCCAAAATAGAAGGAAAACCAGGAAAAAGCGTGGTTTTCTGCAAGACCAAGAAAAAAATATGGTTCCCTGGAAAGCAATTAAAGGAAGTGTTTCACAGAGGAGGGAGTGATCAGCAGTGTCAAATGAGAGGTCAAGCAAGATGAGAACTGAAGAGTGACCATTAACTTTGGCGATGTTGGAGTCCTACATAACCTTCACAAGCACTGTTTTGGTAGTGGTGGTAGTGGGGAATGAATGAATGAATGTCGGTCAACAGGTTTCAGGTGAGTACTTTTTCTTTTAAAGAATCTGGAATATTTTCCTGTCAGAACACAAGAAAAAAAGACCTGGAAAGTACTCTGAGGTGGCAAAGCACTAGCTGAGTGCGTTCAGATGTTGTCAAGCTGAGCTCTAGACATAATGATATTTTAAGGGTTCAGAGCCAACAGGAAGCTAGGCTATGGTGAAAATTACAAAGTCCGAGGCAAGAGTAAGTCATACCCTTTGTTTTTTTTACCAATTAAACAAGCCTCAACCTTCCTTCCAAAGCGAAGATAATTTATCCTCCTGGTAAGAGTACAGACTGTGGAGTCAGTTCACCTATATTTAAATCTTGATTTTCCCAGTTACCAGCTGAGTGGATGGCTTACTTAAATCTTAAATTCCTCATCTGTGAACTGGGGTTAATAATAGTATCTACCACATAGGGTGGTGTAAGGATTGGATTATATTAAATATGAACAGTGCCTGATTCATGATAAACTTACAGTGACTGTTAGCAGTTATTACTGTTAAATACTGTCTGGGAGAAGAGAAAGCTTTTGTACCGGCTCAAGGTAAATCAGTGCTACATGAATAGCATTTAAGAAGCCGATCTCCATGAGACTGAGTTAGCTGGTTTAGCTGTCATAGGTATTTTCTGTAGCTGTAGGATTTTATAGTCTCTGGTAACACCAAACATCCTTTGTTATATTAGAATTGAATCAGCGAAGAGGGGGCTGCCATTTTTAACCTTTGTATTTTAGACTCCGGATCAAAACACACAATAAAGAACTTTATAATCGGCAAGGTATTATGCAGATATGTCAGCGTTGGTTTGTTACCATGACGTTGTGACTTTGATGTTGACTCTTTGGAACTTTACTGCCCCAGGCTTTGACCACTCCTTCCCAAACCCACCGCTGATATAGACACCGACTTAGAATGAGGTATTTGGCTGGTGAAAATGATCAGGAAAGTTCCATACTCCAAATGGAATAACTGAAAAATGCTTGGGAAGGCCAGAAAGGAACACCCAGAACTGCAAAGATATTCCTTTAAAAAAAAATCTCAAAAGTCTGAGTTGTTTTCAAATTTAGGAACCCTAACATATTAATGTGATGTGATCCTGGCCCTTTTGAAAGCATACATTGACCTGATGGAATCATGAAAAGGGAATGACAAACACAACAAATAGAGAATCCTAACTCAACTCCCACACATGGAAACAATTGTCTAAATTACAGCAAAACCTGGCAATCCCACATTGGCCTTATTATTCTTTTGAGAACAAAATCAGAGAGCACGGAAAAGTCATCCTTGTATGTAAGATTTGCTTCCTTTACATCTCCAAATTACTATTTGCCTGCTGTTGTATTTGAATTAAGAGCCCCCTGCCAAAATCAAGTTTCTAAACCAAAGTAAATCATAAGACCATAATCTCAGCAATTCAAATAAATTTTTTGAATTCTTGCCTCAGTTTCTTCTCTTTTTATAAGAAGGCCTTCTGTAGCTGTCAGGGGAAAAAAAAGTATAAATAAATATGGAAAATGAAACTGAGGAGCATCCACCAACATAGCAGGGGAGCTGCACAAACCCCAATATCCCAGTCCTTCTTCCACAGATGACAGCAAAGCAGGGGAACACTGTCCCTCAAGCCCTTGCAGCTCACAGTTGAGGTAATGGATCAGAAGCTTCTGTGTCACCTAGGGGCTTGTTAGAAATGCAGAGTTTCAGGTCCTACCCCAGACCTTCCCACTTGGACTCTGCCTTTCAGCCTTCTTCCCAAGGCATGTGCACGCATATTAAAATTTGAGAAGCAGTATCTGAGGAACTCTCGCCACTTGAGGCTGAGAGAAGCTTCCAAACCCCTCGTTCAGCTTGGTGTGAGCCTGCATTTGCAAAACCGATCTTAGAGTCATGCAGGTGACTGACAGCTTTGAGGACAAGGGTACAATAAGTCCCATATCATTATGCATAAGTGTTCCTCCTTACCCATTAAAAAGGTTCAAAAGATACCGAGCTACAGATATTCCACATAATGACCTTCCAAATTTCTTGGCACCAATCATCTTCTAAGAGACTCCAGTGCCTGCACATATTAAATCAAACCTCCTCTTTGCACAAATTGTCAGTTCTCTGCTGCTGACTTTTAAACCATGCCCCATAAATGAGGCTATTGGAGAAAATATATCAGGAGTAACATAGACAAACTCTACATTGATACTTAAGGAAATAAAAAGATTAAAGCACCTTTGAGAAGCAGGTCTAATTATTAACTGTGGTGTAGTTTCTGCATTCACTGAAATTCTGTTTATCAGATGTTCTGACAGTGGAGGAAAGAAAGAGAAACAAGAATCTGCTTTGGGACTGTATTCACAAACACACAGCTGTTACCTTACTATAGGGTCATACATACCGTAGGTTTGTTTTTCTTGTCTTCCAGGTGCTTTCTGAGGATGCATTACATAGAATTTCAATGAGTTGGAGTTGGAGAACTCTACCCAATGTATAAATTAAACTTAAAGCTTCTCAAAGCAAGTTCAAGCCAAATTGCTGTCCTCTGCTTATTGGAGGCGGTTACTAAAGAAGCAATGGAAATGATACTTTTTAAGCCAGGCTCTCATAAATCAGGTGTTTCCACACTACTTGAAGTGACAATAGAAAGCCAATTGGAAAACATAATAGCAAAAGACACTGCTCCCAAACTGTCGTCAGACTTTGGAGTGAGTAAAATGTTTGACAGGAAAGATTGTGTGTGAACATTATTCATTGCACCAAGAGTCATTCAAAGGCACCTTCAGAGCAAAGATTAATGAAAGAATTCTCAGGAAGTAACATAGTACAGAATCTCTTCCTCTCCCCTACCTACCTCTCCTTTGGGGAGATCCATATTTAGCTTGGGACAAGATTTACGACTCTGAAGTCATGATGAAAGGCAAGTCATGGTTTACAACGTTCTTACAGTGTAACAGTCTCACCTCTGGACATTTGGTCTGACATTTCTTAACCCAGTTTGGATTTCTCCTTGGTGTTTAGAAGGCCAGGAAGACACCACTGATGAGTGAGAAGCCAGATGTCCAATGTCACAGCTACCTAGGAAACCAATATCCCAACTATAATTATCCCCAGTTTGATCTGAGTTTGATGCCCTGTTATTGTCACTCTCAAGCTACCAAATTCTCAAATGCCAGATCCACCTTCTTGACACCGTTATTAATATTTTTTGCCCATCAGAATTGATCATGGATGCTTTGAAGAGTCAGCCCAGAGTTACTGCTTAAGAAAGAAACATGGAAGGAAGACTGATTTCGTTTGTCAGTCCACACCTACAAGCACCTTAGATTTTCTTCTGAAAGGAAAAAAAAAAGTAAAAATATCTTTCTAAATTCTGTAGCTGAGGTACCATGTCCCCAGCCATTGTAGGGACCCACCTCCTTAAAAAAGTGGGATGATGGTCCAAGAATGGGAAACTCCACATTGTCATAACTGAATGCCATCCAGCTGTCTGCTAGCTAAATAGTGAGGCATTTTCTAATCCACAATAAAGACTATCAACTCTTGGGGCGCCTGGGTGGCTCAGTCGTTAAGTGTCTGCCTTTGGCTCAGGTCATGATCCCAGGGTCCTGGGATCAAGTCCCGCATCAGCCTCCCTGCTCCGGGGGAAGCCTGCTTCTCCCTCTCCCACTCCCCCTGCTTGTGTTCCCTCTCTTGCTGTGTCTCTCTGTCAAATAAATAAATAAAATCTTAAAAAAAAAAAGAGAGACTATCAACTCTTCAGTCACTCTTCGGAATTTAACCATACATTTACTGTGATCTAACAGAGAGAAGGTTGCCATTGGGAGTAAGCATGTTAACTACTCATTCTTTGAAGTTGTGGTTCCCAACCTTTTTGAGCATTAGAACTCTTTTTCTTTTTTTTTCAATGGACTCTATTTTTCTTAGAGCACTTTCAAGTTTACAGCAGTGTTGAGCAGAAGGAACCAAGATTTCTCATATACCCCCCACGCACAAGCATCGCCTCTGCCATGATCTCCATCCCTCACTGGAGCAGTGCATTTGTTATAATTGATGAACCTGGATTGATAAAGCATTATCATCCAAAGTCCTTCATTTACATTAGGGTTCATTCTTGGGTGTTGCACATTTTATGAGTTTGAATAAATTCATGACATGTAGTCACAAATTTATGATATGTAGACATAGTGTTACACTAAGAGGACTCCTTTTATAAAAGAATATTTTGTTTAAAAAATCTTTTTTATTTGGAAATAATTTTAAATTTCCAGGAATAAGAAGAAAACAAAGAACTGTACTCATTACCCAGACTCATTTATTATGAATATTTTACTTCATTTACCTCATCATTTGTTCCTTCTCCTGCTCTTTTCAATATAATATGTTTATGCACCTAAGCCATGGTCCGTGCCCATTGTCCTTAATCTCTGGAAACATTTTCCATCTTGCAAGTCTTTAGATCTGAAGGCAGATCCTGAGCTCAGTCTGCACAGAGCACTTGCTGGCCCCCTTTCTACCGCCAGGTCAGACACGTGGATTTAGGGCTGATGTTCTCCTTCTGAAACCACTCACCTCCCGGTAGGTAAGTTACTGGTTTTCCACAGGCAGTCCCGGGAGCTCTTGGGTCCATATCTCTGCCTGTCTCACCTTTGGGTTGTCTCTTGTTCTTTTTGTTAATTTACACAAATTCATGCACACACTTTTGGGTTGAGCACACTGCTTTTAACTGATCTTTTCCGTATGTGATCGTGTTGATTACAGGGGCCAGAACAACAGGGGCCTAGGCGAAACTTTCTCCTTATTGCTTGAGCAGTGGGGTAATTTACTGAGGTATTAACTTCGGTTTTGTTTTTACTTCTAAAAAATTCAGCGGCAATGAGTATCATTAGTGCTTTCTTCTCTTCATTTTCCCCTTTCTCTTTACTAGAAGGGATCAAGGCCTTTGTACTTCTTGGCTTAGGGGTATTTGAAGGGCTGAAAGCAGAAAGTGCTTGAAACAACCTCTCTTCCTGGCTTTCCTGAAAGTCTTGAGACTACAAAGTGAGAATGTCCCCTGATAGGGGAGAGAAGGGAGTGGAGTAGATAAAAAAAAATGTCAGAGAGAAGATGAACATTCTGGAAAGCAGGAAGGGTCCACAGTCTCTCTTAGCATTCCTAGGGGGAGGTGGCAAGTTCTTTAAGGGGAATGTCCTCTGTGCCTAAGGAGACTGGACCCCAGGCACTGGAGCCCCAGGATCTGTGGAATATTACACCCAAACATGGCATCTGAGGGAACAGTGTCCTTAGATTGATTTTTTTTGGTTAATATTTTTAAATGGTCATAAAGTAAATTAACATTTTTTTTTTTTTGGTGTACAGAACAATGAATTTTAAGACATGTATAGATTCGTGTAATCAGGATATAGAACAGTTCTATCACCCCCCCCCAAACTCCACTGTGCCATCCCCTTGTGGTCATCCCACCCCCACGCATAACCCCTGAAAACCACTGACGTATTTTCCATCATCGTAGCTTTGTCTTTTTGAGATTGCCAACAAAATGGAATCATACAGTCAGTATCCTTCTGAGACTGGTTTCTCTCACTCAGCAGAATATCTTTGAGATTTATCCATGTTTTTTTGTGCCTCAACAGTTCTTTTCCTTTACCGCCGAGGAGTATTGAATGGTATGGATTTACCACAATCTCCTCATCTTTTTACCTGTTGGAGGACATTTGGGTTGTTTTCAGCTTTTGGCTATCACCAAAAAAACTGCTATGAGCTTTTATGTACAGATTTTTGTATGAACGTATTTCCTTTCTCTGGTGTAAATACCTATGAGGGAGATTTCTGGGTCTTTTGGTAAGAGTATGCTTAACTTTATAAGGTATCACCACACTGTTTTCCAGAGGAGCTGTATCATTTAACATTTCTACCAACAACCTATGAGAGTTTCAATTATTCTGCTTCTTGGCCAGCACTAGATATTCTTAGCATTTTTTACTAGGGCTATTGTAATAGGTGTGTAATGGTATCTCTTTGTGGTTTTAATTTGCATTTTTTTCTAATATGCTCCTGCACTTAAGGGCTCCTGGAGTTTCTGGCAGTGGACTTATCAGTTGTGACTAGTCTGGAACAGAGATGGGGTTGGCTCCCCCAATATTTTGTTGTAATGACTCTGGGGCTGAGGATTGAAGGAAAGGCCTAATAATGACCAAGAATGAAATTTTCTAAAACTTAGCACTGGGATTTCTGAGTCAGATTTAATATGGTTTAAGTAAAATAAAGTTACGATTCTTGTAAACCCAATTGTGGTGGGAATTCATGCCCACTTCATGTGGCTTACGTATTTCAAATCCATATAGTCATAATTTTGTACACCTTATCTTGTGGTAAATCATATGCCCAATTGCATTAGTATGACTTGATTATGAAAACTTAGCAAAGTTCTTCCAAAGGATCTCACATAATTACTAACACAGGGATGCCCCACAATTCTGATTGGACATGCAGTATTTCCTTTGATTTAGAACAATGGAAAACACTGCAAACTAAGTAAATAAAGACAGTGAGAATATAGGCCCAGGTGTTAATTAGTGTTGAATGAATGAAAGAAGGCTACTCATCAACTGTTAACTGATAAAGACAGTAAGTCCAAAGGTGCTAGAGCTAAAGATGCTAGAATCCAAGTATTTTAATAAGTAAGCTAAATATCTTTCTTCTTCTGGCCCCTAACTGTAAGTTTTCCTAAGGCGTTAATTTCAAAGATTCACTCTGTGAATCTCTGGAGCAGGAATATATGTGTCATATTCCCCACTTCCTGATTCAGAAGCCTCTTATTGTATAGTAAAGAGTTTGTCTGGTCTTTGTCCCAAGTTCTTTGTTACTCATGAGCCCCTGGGATCATACCTGATTTTATGTTAATGAGGTGACTAGTGGCCGGCCTGAGATAGCTTCAAGATGGGGGCTGGTCACCTGAAATACAACCATGTGTTTAGAGGGTTGGAACTTTAAGCCCATGCAGCCTCAGGGGAGCTATATGGGGGGATTGAGAGGAGGAGAGCTAGAGACTGAGTTAAATAATATAACCAATGATTCAAGCACTCATGGCTATGTCATGAAATCCTAATATAAACTCTGGACTGGAAGGTCAGTGGAGCTTCCTGGTTGGTGAACACATCAAATATACTGGGAGAGTACATGCTTTGATTCCATGGTGAGAGGGCATAGACAGATCCCTCTGCCTTTGGGCCCTCCCAGACCTTGCCCTATGTGGCTCTTCATTTGGTTGGTCTGATTTGTATCCTTCACAATAAAACTATAATAATAAGTATAGCACTTTCTTAAGTTCTATGAGTCCGTGAATTATTGAACCTGAGGAGGGTCATAGGAATCCCGAGTTTGCAGCCAGCTTGGGTCATGATCACAGGGTTGTGAGATGGAGCCCCAAGTCAGGCTCTGGGCCAGTGGGGTGCCTGCTTGGATTCTTCTCCCCCCCAGCCCCTCCCTCACCTGCGTTCTCTCTCTCCCTCTCTCTCTCTCAAATAAATAAATAAATCTTTAAAAAGAAGAGGAAGAAGGAGGAGGAGGAGAAGGGGAAGAAGAGGAAGAAGAAGAAAGTGAAGAGGAAGAAGAAGAAGGAGGAGGAGAGGTTGTTCAAGTGCCTTGGGAACTCCACTTGTGGCTGGCCTCAAAGCGGGGCAGTCTTGTGGGACCGAGCACTTCACTCGCCATGTCTCCTAATGCTAAGCAGTGCAGCACCGAACGGAAGTAGAGTAGTTGGGGTTGAAACAGAGCACTCCGCATCAGACCTGTGCACAGGCCCTCGGCTATGGCCCTGCTCCCCGAGTCCTGTCTCTCCTGTTCCTCCCCTTCTGCCACAAAGGCACTCCTGGGCTGCATGGGGCCACGAAACCCACTGAAGGCCTGAGTCAGTGTTTTTTTGGCTGTTCTGGTAGAAGAAGGCAAATGTGACATGGCCACCACTCTATTTTTCCTGTTCCATGGCCCCTTATTTTGGCCACAGGGGAGGGCTGTCTCCTTCAGGCTCATGAGCTGCTCTGTCATTACCTCAGAGCATTTCACTGCCACCTCCCCCTTCTTCTTTCGGCCTTTAGAGAAAAGGAGTGCTGAACACCAGTGTCTCCAAGTGGATGCTTGCGTGGCTCTTCAGAAAGAGCATGAATAGACCCAGGGAGTCCCAGGCTCAGAGTGCTCCCTGGGTCCGTCTGTATTCACCAGAGAAGAGCTAGTGGCTTTTTAAAGGGAGTTCTTGGCTCACCTCCCGTTTTCCTCTCCACTTCTCAAGGGGCGCTCCCCCGCGCCCTTTGGCTGTTGTTCCAGGCTGTGTGAGACAAACACCACATTCTTGAAGAGAAGGGGGTGGGATGATCCATGAAAACTCCCTCATCAGTTACAAGCACCCTGAGCAGCGCTGTCAGGCTTAAAGGTCACATATTTCTGAGGTATGAAAAACAGAGAGCACACTGGAAGCCTCATGCATAAGCAAAGCTTCTCATTGCATTCAAAAGTCATTTAAATGGCTGGGAACTTATCTATGTGATAAAGGCTGCACCTTTTTATTTATGTTAAACCTAAGGAAAGTGCTTAAAATCCTCCCTGGCATTTGCCTTGCAGAGCTCTTGTGGGGTAATGGGCCATGACGTGCTTTGAGCTCCTAGAAAGGAAAAGTGTGATGCAAGTGTAAATGTATTATTATTGCTATTAGGAATGGTGATGGGGGGGGGGGGGAAGATTAAATGCAAAAGATAAAATCACTGAAATCTATAAGGGAAATGTAAAACTGGGCCCATGAAGTTCCATACTTCAATTAAATTAAATGACCACATAACGCTACATTCTAATCCTGTGTGCATAAATTAACATAAAAACAAAATGACACAAACTGCCAACATCAGCAGGAAATCGAGGGGCCATTAGTCATTAGCCTCTCCAAGCCCCCTCCATTATTATTCAGGGCCTAGGAATTTGACAACCGCAAAATGCTTAGCGTCATTTGTTGGTTCATGTGCTTCCTCCGAGCTGATTCTTTCCGAGGCTCTCTTTCTCGCCTTGACCCAGATCCCCCCACTTCATGTGCGGCCTGAACTGGGGCACTGGTCCTCTTGGCCGGTTCCTGGAGCAGCTGCAGATCCTCCCCAGGGCTTACAGGTTCTCCAGCATTCCGAGAGCTCCAGTAATTAGCTGGCACTTGATTGACCAAGAGGCAAGTCCTGATTCGGCCCTGTCCTGCCACCTGACTCCCAGTGGAGTGACAGAGGGTTAACCCTGTGATTCCTGGGACCACCCTTGCACAGACGCTGTGTCTGCTCTGCCGAGAAACTCCTAGAAGGGACTCTGAAGGCAGGGAACTCTGACAGCCCCGGAGTCCTGGGAGGCGCGGGGCAAGATGCACTCCAGATGTACCGTCGGGCTGCGCCCTGCGCTCTCCGCACAGGGCCAAGCCTACCCAGAGGCTGCTAAAAGGAAACCTCGGCTCTCCCATAAGACACTTATTAACGCTGGAAAAAACCCCCCACAAATCCACCATGGGCTGGAGGCATGGATTGTCATCGCAGATGAGGGTAGCAGGAGTTGCCACCCGAGCTTATATTGGGTCCCCTACAGGAGCTCAGCTGTGGCCCAGCGCGTCTGCTGAGCCCCTCGGGGGACCTGAGCACCCCTGTCCTCTCGAGGGCTGCGCTGCCCCTGAAGATCATACGCCTAACGAGGAAGGAGGCCGGCTCTAGGTGCGGTGCACAGAGCCTCTGCCAGAGGACGGCTGATTTTGAATATGGCCCGGTGCCGTCTCGCCTTCCTAGCCTTCCTAGGCTGTGCACACATCCAGAGCCTCTGTCAGGAACACCGGCTCCCGCGCAGCATTGTGTTGGAGCCCCCGTAATGGACTTAATACCAAATGGAGAGAGACACTGCCGCAGTCCTTTGCTGTCAACCTCCTCGCAGCCTGGTGCCTTCAGGACTCTGGCGCACTGCCTGATGGCAGTGGAGGACGAGCCCTCTGGGACCAAGCTTCGTTCTGTGCGTGAGGCGAGACAACCCTGGAGACTCACAGAAATGTGGAAGAAGCCATTTTAGGAGACTAGAGAGCTAGGTGACAGGTGTGGAGTCAGCAAATCTGGATTGCTTTGTATCCATAGGCTGGTGGAGCACGAGGAATCTGGAGTTCCCAGACGTATAAGGAACACGCTCAATTTTACCTATGAATTCTTTCCATAAATAATTATGGGCACCTCCTATGCCAGGCACTGAGCTAGCTTCCGACCTTCCAGGTCTCCAAATCAACTAGTAATACAGAGAAATCAATAACGAACCCTAATGATGACTATGATGAGGAAAAAGATGACTCTCATTCGTTGTGTACTCTGCACTGTGCTAGGTATTTAATACATATTATTACTAATCTTTACAACGGTTTTAAAATAGTGCCGACTCAATCCATTTTAGTGATGAGGAAAATTGAGGCAGACATGTCATATGGCTGGTAGATGTCAGAGATGGAATTCAAATGTAGATTCGTAGGGCCGTATAATCTGAAGTCTTTCTATCACACCACAGGCTGTTTCATAGAAGACATCTGGAGTGCAACAGAAGAAGAGGGAAAAGAGATATGAATGTGACTCTTGGTTGCGGAGAACTAAGCAGCATGTTTCAGAAATGAGCTTTCAGAGTTTGATCATTCAATAGATGGTAACAGGGAATAAAAGATTTTGCACACAAGTATGTACCATATAGCAGTCCCTTATCACTCTTCCGGGGGGCGGGGCGGGGTAGAAAAAAAGCAAAATAATACACATATCAGACTATTGAGCTTTTCTCAGTAGTCTGAAAGAGTGATTCTTCCAGATCGCTGGAGGTTGAGAAATGTCCAAGACTCCGTCTTGCTCTCCTGGGGTAGTTGTGAAGTTTCCTATATATTTTTGAGTTTTAAAATTACCAAGATTAATATGGAAACCTTTTTGGAAAGAATGCAGGAGTAAAGAGAAACTGAAAGTTAAAGTGTTGGAAGTTAATTAAAGTTCAGTCTGGAAGGAAAATATAACATCTTTGACAAGATAATGTAAGCCAATAGGAAAATGACTCAATTTATACACCACCTTTTAGGAATCCGTTTATTTTATCACGTGAGGCACAACTGTGCATGCGTACTTGCGGTGACTCGACGCTGTCAAAAGAAAAAGAAAATGTTCTTTTACTAATAGGCACTACTTTATTATTTCCCCAAAGATAAGATAGACTCAGTTGATGACCTGAAAGTAAGCCGTACAAAAGAGTCCACTTAACATGTGAGATTGTGAAGAAAATATGCCATCATGCTAAATAAGCTACTCAATAACATGTAATCCTAAAGAAAGACGAGATGTTTTCTGACACTTGTTCATTGCTACAATGATACACTGGCTATGAACTATGCCTCCAAATTATTTGCTCTCCAAGAAACAAAAATCTATCCCTCTCATGCTTATTACCGGAAAGCTCTAGACAAATACATGCAATTTCATGTAATTTTGTCTAGGCAAATCAGCTGAGTTTCGTGCTGTCATTTTTCCCAGGCGAAGCTGATATCATTACCATATGATTGCAGCCAGCAAACATCTCATATCCTCACAGAATCTTTTCCCCCAAATGTCAATGTCGTTCAAATACGTTCCATATGAGCAACATTCAAAGGAACAGTTCTGTAATACTGCCACCCACCTTCTCCTCCCTCCAAAAAAATTCGGGCTTACAAGAGAAATATATTTTTTTTTCTTCTGGCAAGAACTTAAAGATATCTGATTTAAGTGCTTAATTCTAGGATGTTGAGCAAAGCAGAGCACTTGAGCCGTGAAAGACAGCCCTGTGTTTTTATTGTAGACCCCACTCTACCATGCTATTAATTCATGCTTGATTATGCATCTTACCTAAAATCCCATGTCTCCATGCAACTGCAGTCCCCAACAAAAGCTCAGTGAGGGATCCATTCCTTTCCCTTCAATATACATCCTCAGCTCCTATTAATTTTCATGTAAGATATGATAGTAACAATATTCATAAATTCAAAAGATAACCATTGCCACTTTTAGAGCTTTTCCACTTCAAAACATTAATTTTATACAGAGTGTGGTTATTTGGGTAAAAGAAAAAGAACATTTCCTTCTATAACTTTCTTCCTATATAGACAAGCAAAAAACGCGTTATATTATCATTATAATAGTCCAGCTTCTCTTATAGATACATTTGCTTTTCATATCTTCATAAAGTGACACAATCAACTTAAACACTTCTTGCCTTAGTTAGTTTGGGCTGCTATAATAAAATACTGTAGACCAAGTGGCTTATCAGTGATAGAAATTTCTCACGGCTCTGCAGGCTGGAAGTCAGAGATCAGGGTGCCAGTATGGTTGGGCTCTGGCGAGACATCCCTTCTGGGTTGCAGACCGCCAACTTCTTATAATGTCAGGGGGCAGAAAAAGGGTGCCATGAGCTCTCTGGCCTCTTCTTGTCAAAGAAGGAATCACATTCATGTGGGCCCCACACTCATTACCCGATTAACTGTCAAAGGTGTCACTTCTAAATACCATCACACTGGGGATTAAATTTCAACATATGAATTGAGGGGGGACACAAATATTCAGTCCCTAACACTTCTCTAGAGAGCATAAGGCCCCCTGGGCCTCAATAGCTTACAGGGTTGCTAGGCTCTGTACAATCGATCTATTAGACTGTAAGTTCAATGAAGGTAGGGCCCGTGTCTGTCTCATCCACCACTAGTCATCCAGCTGGGAAGGCTCTGTACCTGTGCCTGTCTGCCTTCAGATCCATTCTCGGGGCTGTGTGTGTGTGTGTGTGTGTGTGTGTGTGTGTGTGTAGACAGGGTATGAGATGAGTACAGAGAGACCAGGACTTTCTAGCCCTCCTTTTCTGTATGCCCAGGGCAACATCTTCCACAGCTACTAAATCTCCCCCATGGCTCCAGCTCCACCAGAGAGGTCCCACTCTAGTTCTAGCTTCTCCAGCACCCTCTGCCCTTTCATTCCAATGACACTACCCCCACCTGTGGATCCTGAGGTCGAGGAGTGGGAGTGACTTCCTTCTATTGCTCTTCTCTTGAGTGCCTCACCATTCCCTATTTGGCTGAACTCAGGAATTCAGATTATACTCCAAGAGAACCACTTGAGTTTTCTCATGTGTTCAGCTAGAAACCTGGGGAACATATGTGGGAATGAATATTAAGGTTGTAAGATAAAGGAGGAAGGAACATAAAATTGGATCAGGCCAAATTTACTGATATGGCTCACTAAGCAGAGCTTCTGCATTTAATGCTGCAGCTTGTTAGAAAGCACTCTGTTTGATTGGTGTGCTGAAACATGGACCAAAAGGTGGCCTACACGGAGCAAATTGGAAATGCCAGGCCTGTCTTTGTTTAATGCAGAGGGAGGGATTCAAAGGCTCAGGGAGACGGTGATGTTAGAGAGTGGATTTGTCTTTAAGACTTGCTTACTCACCCTGGGAGGCTCCAGAAGACACACCTTTCAGCAGGACTTTGAGAATTGAATTTGTGAGGGGATCCCTACCCCTGAAGAGCTCTGTGGTTGTTCTCTGTAGGGCAGACCTTACAGTGGGAGCTGCAGTCACTGAACTGGGAAACCTAAAGGCAATGGGAATAGTTGGATTCCGGGGCAGTAGGGCCCAAGTGGCTTTGCTCAGCTGCCAAAGGCGAGGTGGGTGTGGTTACCATAATGGACCGCCGAGTTAAAGCAGCCGTCAGAAGAGACTGACTCACATAGACCTATGGTGTTGGTATGTTGATTGGCATGTTCCTAGAAGTGAAATAGATAGGGAGCTTACTAAATTCTTACTTCATCTGTATAAGCAGAAAAGTTCTAGGACAAGTGAACAAAAGTATAACTTGAATCATAAAAACGGAGTCATAGCTCCTCAATCAATTCCCAGATTGGAGCAAATTTATAGACCCAGAACCCTCTGAATAAAGGGGAAACCAGACCTCCTTTAGAAGAACACTGTTAAACTACCAAATATTTGTACTATTCATCTTTCTCCTAGTGTTCCCCAAAGGGAACTATGGCCTTTTACCAGAGTAACAGTGAATTGGGGGAAAGGAAATAATCAGAGATTTGGGGGGATTACTGGGCACTGGCTCTGAAGCAGCCCTGATTTCGGAAGATCTAAAACCTCTCTGTGGTCCCCCGGTCAGAGCAGAGGCTTATGGAGATCAGGATACTAGTGGAGTTTGATCTCAGGTCCATCTCACAGTGGGTCCAGTGGGCCACTGAACACATCCTGTGGTTATTTCTCTAGCTCTAGAATGCATACTTGGAATAGATTCTTTAGATTTTGGAGGAAACATATTCCTCATCTGGCTCTGTTACCCCAACCCATTTCGAGTGACCCGAAAAGCTGCTAATTTTGAGTGGGGCCCAAAGAAAAGAAGGTCTGCAGTAGGTCTAGGCTGCTTGCAATCTGCTCTGCCATGTGGTCCACACGGACCCGCAGATCCAGTGGTGCTTGAAGTGTCAGTGACAGGTAGCCATACTGTTTGGAGCCTTTAGCAGCTCCCTACAGGTAAGTCATAACATAGGCCCTTAGGACTTTGGAGCAAAGTCCTATCGTCCCCTGCAGATAACTACTCTCCTTTTGGGAAACAGGTCTTGACTGGCCTTAGTAGAGACTGAATACTTGGCCATGAGCCACAAAGGTACCATGTGATTCACTATGAACTGGATGTTTATTGACTCCCAGATCATGAAGTTGGGCATGCACAGTAACACTCCAGTATCAAATGGAGGTGGTATATATGGGATTGGTCCTAGACAGAAGCTGAAGGCATAGGTAATTTACACGAAGAAGTGGCTCAAATGCCCATGGTCCTCACTTCTGCTACACTGCCTTCTCTCTCCTGGCCTGCAGCTAATGACCGCATGGGGAGCTTCCTATGGTCAGTTGACAGAGGAAGAGAGAACTCAGGCCTGGTTTGCAGGTGGCTCTATGTGATATGCAGGCCCCATTTGGAAGTGGACTCCTGCAGCACCATAGCCCTTCTCTGAGGCATCCCTGAAAGTGGTAAAGGCAAATCTTTCCGGTGGGCAGAGCTATGAACAGTGCACCTGGTTGTTCACTTTGTTTCTAAGGAAAAATGGCCATATGTACAATTAAATACAGATTCATGGACTGTGGTCAATAGTTTGGCTGCATGGTCAGGGACTTGGAATGTACATGATTAGAAAATTGGTGACAAGGAAATTTGGGTAAAGGTAGGTGAATGGACCTTTGCACAGTGGATGGGCAACAACTGTGGGCAATAACTGTGAAGATATTTGTGTCCCATGTGAATCTTCACAAAAGGGCGACCTCAGCAGAGGAAGTTTTTCTTAGTCTAGTGGATAGAATGACTTGTTCTGTGGATACCCGTCTCTTTGCCCAGCCTGTTATCACCCAGTGAGCTCATGAACACAGTGGCCATGTGACAGTGATAGACGTTATGCATGAGCCCATTAACATGAACTTCTACTCACCAAGGCCAACCTGGTAGCAGCAGAGACCAACACTGAATCCCCAGTAGGGTACCATTCCCTAAGGTGATCAGTGAAGTCACCCCACCAGGTAAAAAAATCAGCTAGCTATCTGTTGGTGGGGTGACTGCATTGGATTGCTTTTGTTTCAGAAGGGTCAGTGTTTTGCTGTTACTGGAATAGACATTACCTTTGGATACAGATTTGTCTTCCCTGTACACAATGCTTCTGCCGAAAGTACCATCTGTGGACTTATAAAGTGCCTTATCCATCGTTAGGCTATTCCACACAGAATTGCTTCTGATCAAAGAGCTGACTTCGTGGCAAGGGGCTCATGCTCATGGAAATCACTGGTGTTACTGTGTTCCCCACCATCCTAAAGCAGCTAGCTTAAGAGAGCAGTGGAAAGGTCTTCTGAAGACGGTTATCACGCCAGCTAGGTGGCAATACTTTGCCCCGCTGGGGCAGGCTCTCAGGAGGTTCTGAGTCATTGTCCAGTAGATGTCCAAAATATGGTGCTGTTTCTCCTATAGCCAAGATTCACAGGCCTAGAATTCAAGGGGTAGAAATGGGAGTGTCACGACTCACTACTATACCTAATGATCCACTAGCAAGATTTTTGCTTCCAGTTCCTGTGACCTTATGCTCTGCTGACCTAAGGGTCTCAGTTCCAAAAGGAGGAATTCTTCCCTCAGGAGATACAACAATGATTCCATTGTACTGGAGTTAAGATTGCCACCTAGCCACTTTGGGATCCTCATGCCTCTCAATCAAAAGGCAAAGAAGGGAATTATGGTGTTGGCTGGGGTGATGGATTCTGACTACGAGGGGAAATTGGACTACTATTCCACAGTGGAGATCCATTAGGGGGTTCATACCCGGTGATTAAGATCAATGGAAAACTACAACAGCTCAATCCAGGCAGGACTACTAATGGCCCAGGCCCTTCAGGAATGAAGATTGGAGTCACCCCATCAGGTAAAAAACCATGATTAGTTGAGGTGCTTGTTGAATATAAAGGGAATACAGAATGGGTAGTGATGTAGGAAAGGAGTTAGGGTTTGAAGCTGACGGCCAAGAAAGAATTCTTGAGACGTCTTTGGTGCAAAGAGGTGGTTTAATTAAAGCACGGAGACAGGACTCGTGGGCGGTAAGAGCTGCACTGGGGTCATGAGGAGTGGCCCATTATATACTTTCAAGTTTGGAAGGGGTTAGGGATAGCATAAGCCTCCCAGGCATTGGGGAAACAAGGTTTCCAGGATCCTGAGGGGGCTAGCTATTGTTAGGAAAGGTCATTTATTACTGTTTAGTAAAAACGCAGTCATGAGACCCTTCAGTTGTATATCGGTGGGTCATATACTTGGGCAATGATTGCTAACATGTATCTTGGTGGGGGGTAGAAATAAAAGAAGTTTCCAAAGGAATTTTTATATGTTCAGTTAGACTTACAGGGTCCTGGGGGTTGGGCTAAGATTGCCTTTTGCTCTTAGCAAAGTATCAACATTGAGGCAGTTGAGTCCGTGGAGGAATGTCACTCTGCCTGCCTCAGGGACTTGTCAGTGGGCTGTAGGTAGTAAGGAAACTTAATAATTTTTCTTTTGCCTTTGTTTCCCACATCAGGTAGTGGAAGAAAGTACTTATAAATACCAGCTACCACCACATGACCAGCTACAGAAATGAGGACTGTAATTGTCATGAGTATGTTCTCCTTATTTTGTTATGAATATGTTTGTGTGTATGTACCTTTGTTTTCTTTCCTCCCTTATCCCCTTATCATGTAACATAAAATGTATAGACTTTATATCATAGTATTTAAGTATTGTTAATTTTACATGATAGTATTTAAGTTATGAGCCATTAAGGGGAGAGTAAACATCAAAGTTTTTACCTATTCTTCTGAGGAAGGAACTAATGCTTCTTTATTTGTACACAGGATGGTCCTTAGATGTTAGTTGGAATTATGACGTTGTTATTCTCTTTATTTAAATAGAGATTAACTGTGGTTTAAGGAGATATTTATGGTTGCCAGCCTGATGAGGGATGGACTTGTGATGGTTAATTGTATGCGTTCAACTGACTGGGCCATGGAGTGCCCAGATATCTGGCTAAACATTATTTCTGGGTGTGTCTGTGAGAGTGTTTCCAGAATACATTAGCATTTGAATTGGTAGCTGGAGTAAAGCCAATTGTCTACCCGCACCCCCACCCCCCCCACCCCCCCCCGCCCCGTGTGGGTGGGCCTCATCCAATCCACTGAGGACCTGAATAGAATAAAAAGGTGGAGGCAGGGAGAATTCTCTTTCTGCCTTACTGTGGATCTGAAACATTGGCCTCCTCCTTTTGGACTGGGACTTGAGCCATCCATTCTCCTAAAGAATTTTGGACTTGGATTGGAATGATCTTCCTAGACCTCCAGCTTGTTGATGGCATATTGTGGGAATTCTCATCCTCTATAACATATATATATCTATAAATACAATACAGATATATCTCCTATTGGTTCTATTTCTCTGGAGAACCCTGACTTATACATCTTCTGATTCAGAAATTCTGGAACAATCTGAGTTTTAAAAAGTATCTCCCAGTGATTTTTTGATGCAAACTAAGTTTGAGAACCACTGCCCGATAGGACCCAGGACACTTGCCCCAGAGCTGGTGGAGAACTCTGAGTCCCAGACCTACCTGTGCATTTGCAGGAGGCCTAAATGTTCCCTAAATGAAACCATTCAGCTTCTTATCTACATCAATCAGTAAGACAAGTAAAAAACTACACCATATTGATGAAACTCATTAAGTAAAGAATTCTCCTTTACTAACTCCAATTAATTCTTCCCAATTATCAGCTGAACTTCAATTGAATAGCTTTTCATTTTGACCTGAAATTACCCTTTTCAGATAGGCTAATTTAGCAATGTTGACAATATTCAGAGTTTAAGAACCGTCACCTAGATTAATGTATATTCCCCCATCCTAAATCCATGCTGAAAAGCAGAAACAATGAGGTTGCTTTCCATGCATTTAACAGATATTTATTGAGCCCCTACGCTAGTCCAGGCCAGCGGTCCACAAATAGATGAGATCCCTGCCCTCCTGGCATTTATCAAGCTCCTTGGCTTGTTAAGCTTCATCAGGCTGCAAGGAACAGAAATAGGTTCCTTTAGATAAAAATCGGGTCTTTAGAGATATTGTGGGTTTATTGTAAAGATGCAGAAAAAGTTTAGGAAATAGAGGAAAATAAATAGCCATCTTACTGGGAAATTGAACAACGATATTTCCTCAGTCAGAATCTGCAACCTTAGATGCAGAAGTTGTATAAGGATAACTAAAATAGCAGTATTCCAGGTTTAAAACAAAAATTGGGAGTGATCATCTCCAGGTACCCATTATTGATGGCTGAGTTTAGCTAAAGATGCTGGGGCCTCCAGCCCAATCAGCTTTAAATAAGAAGTCAGTGTCCAGTGGCAATTTAGGGAGAAAGACCTGCTTTGGAGCTGAGGGTGGGACAGGTACAAAACATTTTCAACTGCAAGCACCATCCTAGACCAACATCTTCTATTTCAAAACCAGAAGGACTCATCTTGAAATTTTTCATCTGGATTTATCAAGTCTTACCTGATATAGGACAATACACCTCTGCACAGTTGGGGATTTAGGCATCAGAGCTGAGGATGGCCCAGCTCAAAGGGTGGATAGGATGGGATGTGGGGAGAGAAAATGTAAGTATGCTGGGGATTGGCTGGAGGGAATAGTTCCATTAGACAGAAATCTTCACGTGCTAAAACAGACAAATGATTCTTTCTGTATTTGCAGCACTAGTCCAATCCAGCACTGCCTTGCAGATGAGCCTTAAGGGCCTATCAACCCAGAAAAGCCTATTACAGATCTTACGTCCACTCACATGAAAGGACATGGACATAAACTCACTGTACAGGAAGAAAGGTAATTCTGAATGACCTCATTTCAATTGGATCACAGTGTTTGCTGTAGGGAAGACAGGGAATCTTTTAGAGACCTGATAAGCTAGGGGGGATTTTGGTGAAGAATTTTCTGAGTCACAGCAGGGGTATGTGGAAGGCCCACACTGGCCTATTTGGAGGCATTATTGGACAGCTGCTTTTTATTCCATAGCTCAACACAATGTTCTCTTTGCCATGAATTTCATGGGGCTTTAGGCAAAATCCTACAGCAATTCACAGCCTGTGCACTGAAGGTTACCATGACATGCTCGCTCTCACACTCAGGCACCAGAGTTCCAGCCCCGGGGTCCTCTACGTTTGATACACCTAAGCTCGATTATTAGGTAAACTAGTAACAGCTGTGGTATCAGTCCTTAATCAAAACAAAGCTGTACAAAGCTAGCACACTTACACTGCCACACTCATTTTGGTTTATTGCATAAAACTGGTTTATCTTGAAACCATGCACTTACCATAATCATTCCCGATTTCTGAGGTGAAATTTTCACAATGGTGTTCTCACTCTTACACCTACCAGTCAACATCACAGTCCAGTGCTATTTCCAGAAACAAGCATTTATATAAAGGGAGATAGCTTACATATTTTCAAAAGTATCTTAAGGGCTTTCTTCACGTACTGCCCATTAATATCTCTGAGCTTATTCTATACAACCTTGAAAACAGAAAGCTAAGTATAGAATTACTACAATTGCTACAATTTTTGCGGCAGTGCTCAGAGCTTCCTGGTAAACAGAATGTGCGCCATTGTTCAAGTACCAAAAAAAAAAAAAAAAGAGAGAGAGAGAGAGAAACCATTCTAAGTGCGTCAAGATCCAATTTTGACAAATTCCAATTCTCACTCTCCGAAGTGAAAGAAAACATTTCTATTGATTCTGACAAACAACGGGATCAAAAGAGCTTGCTGTTTTTGTTCAAGGTCCCTCTCTCTATCTTTCTTTTGTTACTATGCTCTCCTTTGCTTTACTGCTTTCATTGGCTTGTTATAGAATGAACTCACCCAGACATCTTTTGTTCTGAGTGAATTTTTCCCTGGTAGAATTTTAAGGCTATAAGGAACTGTAATCAGATGATCAGATGATGTGTGGGTGAAGTCTGAATTGGCTATGACATCGTCCAGATGTTCTCATGGGCTGCTGGCATTGGATGCTGCCTTTGTGGCCAGGGCCCTGGTTTAGGCTCCCTGCTTCAATTATCGATGGGCCAGATACTGTCTTCAGTGATGGTGTAGTTGGCAGCCTTTTGGACCAAGTGCAGGAAACACTGTGGGAACTAAATGGTGGTATTTTCTATTTCATGGTGGATACAGCATTTGAGGAGCTCATATTTGTTACAATTTTACAAAGCCTGAGGTCTCTCCTAGATTTTCATTTGTTCTTTTGTTTCATTCATTCATTCATTCATTTGTTCCTTTTAAAAAATTAAGATATAATTTGCATGTTAAGAAATTCCCCTTTGAGAACCCTCCTACGCTGTTGGTGGCAATGCAAGCTGGTGTAGCCACTCTGGAAAACAGTATGGAGGTTCCTCAAAAAGTTGAAAATAGAGCTACCATATGACCCAGCAATTGCACTACTGGGTATTTACCCCAAAGATACAAATGTAGGGATCCGAAGGGGTACGTGAACCCCAATGTTTGTAGCAGCAATGTCCACAATAGCTAAACTATGGAAAGAGCCAAGATGTCCATCAACAGATGAATGGATAAAGATGTGGTGTATATATACAATGGAATATTATGCAGCCATAAAAAAAAACCCACGAAATCTTGCCATTTGCAATGACGTGGATAGAACTAGAGGGTATTATGCTAAGCAAAATAAGTCAATCAGAGAAAGACGTGTATCATATGATCTCACTGATATGAGAAATTCTTAATCTCAGGAAATAAACTGAGGGTTGCTGGAGTGGTGGGGGGTGGGAGGGATGGGGTGGCTGGGTGATAGACATTGGGGAGGGTATGTGCTATGGTGAGTGCTGTGTAAGATTGATGAATCACAGACCTGTACCTCTGAAACAAATAATACATTATATGTTAAAAAAAAAAAAAAAGAAGATAGTAGGATGGGAAAAATGAAGGGGGGGAAATTGGAGGGGGAGATGAGCCATGAGAGACTATGGACTCTGAGAAACAAACTGAGGGTTCTAGAGGGCAGGGGGGTGGGAGGATGGGTTAGCCTGGTGATGGGTATTAAAGAGGGCACGTTCTGCATGGAGCACTGGGTGTTATACACAAACAATGCATCATGGCACACTACATCAAAAACTAATGATGTAATGTATGGTGATTAACGAAACATAATAAAATTAAATTTAAAAAAAATTCCCCTTTGAACGTATACGATTCAGGGGTGCCTAGATGGCTCAGTGGGTTGAGTGTCCAACTCTTGGTTTTAGCTCAGGTCATGATTTCACAGGTCACGGGATCGAGCTCCACATCAGGCTTCATGCTCAGTGCAGAATCTGCTTGGGGTTCTCTCTCTCCTCTCCCTCTGCCCCTTCCCCCACTGTCTCAAATAAATAAACAAACCTTATATAAAAAAAATAAAGTATATGATTCAGTGGTTTTTAGTTTATTTACATAGTTGTACAACCATCACCACTATCTAATTCTGGGATATTTTCATCACCCCAAAAAGAAACCCACACCCACTGGCAGTCACTCTCTGTTTCCCCACTTCCAAACTCCTGGCAATCATTTATTTACTTTCTATCTCTATGGATTTGTCTATTCTGGACATTTCTTATAAAAGGAATCATACAATATTCCTTTTGTGTATGGATTCTTTCACTTACCATAATGTTTTCAAGGCTCATCCATGTTATAGCATGTCAGTACTTCACTTGTTTTTATGGGTGAATAATATTTGATTGTACGTATATACCACATTTTCTTTATCCACTCATCAGCTGATGGACATTTGGGCTGTTTCAACTTTTTGGCTATTGTGAACATGAACATTCACATATAAATTGTAGGTGGACTTATGTTTTCAATTCTCTTGGATGAACATCTGGAGTGGAATTGTTTGGTTATATGGTAACTCCACATTTAACATTTTGAGGAACTACCAAACTACTTTCCAGAATGGCTGCACCACTCTACATTCCCACCATCAACGTATGACAGTTTCAGTTTCTCCACATCCTTGTCAACACTTGTTATTGTCTGTCTTTTTGTTTGTAGTCATTTTAGCAAGTGAGAAGTGATATTTTTTCTTTTTTTTTTTTTAAAGATTTTTATTTATTTATTTATTTGACAGAGACAGAGAGAGCAGGAACACAAGCAGGGGGAGTGGGAGAGGGAGAAGCAGGCTTCCCGCTGAGCCGGGAGCCCGATGTGGGACTCGATCCCAGGACCCTGGGATCATGACCTGAGCCGAAGGCAGTCGCTCAACCAACTGAGCCACCCAGGCGCCTGAGAAGTGGTATTTCATTATGGTTTTGATTTATAGTTCCTTAATGACTAAAGGTCTTAAGCATCTTTTCATATGCTTGTTGTCCATTTGTATATCTTCTTTGAGGAAATATCTATTCATATCCTGTGTCCATTTTTAATTGGGTTATTTTTATTGTTAAGTTGTAGGAATTCTTTAAATATCCTAGATGTATAGATATGTTCTAGATACCTTACCAGACATGTGATTTGCAACTGTTTTGTCCAGTTCTGTGGATTTTATTTTCACTTTCTTGATTGCCCTTTGAATCACAAAAATTCAAAATTTTGAAGTCCACTTTGTAGTTCCTTCTGTTGCTTATGTCATTCATTTATTTTTACCAACATTTTTGAGTCCCTATACTGATCCAGAATACAAAGATGAGTTAAGATACCATTTCTGCCCTCAATCAGAATCAGATTCTGGCAAGGAGAAAACAGACATATAAACAGATACATTGAGGAGTCTTATTTTCAGATAGACTCATCATCTGCTTCCTTCAGATAGATCTTGGCTCAAATGTCATTTCCTCAAAGACACCTTTACTGACCCACTGATCTAAAGAGTACTTCCTATTACCATGTCCTGACACTGTTACTTATGATCTCTTGTCATTTCCTGACTTTATCTCTCCCCTCAGAGACAAGAAATTTATATGTCTCAATGCTAAATTCCAAGCATCTACAACAGAATCCACATAGTGGATGACCAATAAATACTGGTAAAAAGAATAGATGTTATTGTCATAGATATAAAGGGGAATCAATTCCACTGAGGAAAAGAATAAAGAAAGCCCACTAAAAAATTGGGAACTTTATCAGAGAGGGAGAAAAACCATGAGAGACTCTTAACTATAGGAAACAAACTGAAGATCGCTGGAGGGGAAGTGAGTGGGGAGGATGGGGTAAATGGATGATGGGCATTAAGGAGGGCATGTGATGTGATGAGCACTGGGTGTTACATGCAACTGATAAATTACTGAACACTACATCTGAAACTAATGTTGTACTATATGTTGGCTAATTGAATTTAAAAAAAAAATGGGGAATTTTGAGCAGAGTCTTGAAAGATAAATTGGTAATAGAGATGTGGTAGAAAAAAAAAAAACAAAAACAAAAACAAAAAAAACCAAACAAACTAAGAAAGAGAATTCCAGCAGAGGAGATGCATAGACTAAGTTCCACAGACATTTTATTAGGACATAGGGATTGAATGATGAGCTCACTTAGGTGCCAGCATCCTTCTCAGGGGTGCTTTTGGGAAGTGGAGTGAGGGAGAGAAAAAACCACTGAACAGGGTCATCAAGAGTCTTGGAGTCTGATCGTAACTGTGTCACTAACTTGCTACTGGCCTTGGACAAGACAGGGTAAACTCCAGTTCTTAGGTACATCTATAAGATGAGGTGACTGATCTTTAAGGCGTACTCTAACACCAAACATCTAGAATTCTATTTCAGAAAGGAGATTACCTTTTAATATCTTTTCAGTGAAGGATCATTTATTTCCTTTTTCTTCTTTATTTCTTAGATGAAATATAACTTACATGCAGTCATGATCACAAATCTTAAGCATACGAATCAATGAATTTTTATGTATGTATGCACCCTGTGATAACCATGCAAATCAAAATACAGAACTCCACCCTCGATAGTTCCCTCATGCCTCTTCCCAATCAACAGCTCCCCAGAAGTAAACCACTATTCTGACTTTTGTAAATATTGGTTAGTTTTGTGTGGTTTTGAATTTCATTTAAATGGACGCACAGAGTATGTACAGTGTCTAGACTTATTTTTTTGCCCAGCGTAATTAATATATGTGAGATTCATCCATGTTGTCAAATATATCAGTAGTCCATGTTCTGCTGAACAGTATTCCATTGTATGAATATATCACAATTCATTTATCCATTCTCACATTGAAGAACATTTGGGTGACTCAGAGTTTTTAGTTATTATGGGTAAAGCTGTCATTGACATTCTTGAGCATGTCTTTTGGTGGACATATTCACATATTTTTTTTCCCCTTGGGCTTGCACCCAGGGGTAGAATGGTTGATTCATAGGTTAAACCTATGTTTAGCTTTGGAATGTGTACTGCCAAATATTTTCCAAAGTGGTTCTGCCAATTTACATTCCTATAAGCAATGTGTGAGAGTTCCAATTGCTCCACATATTTTTCAAAAGTTGTTATTGTCAGTCTTTTCAGTGTTAGCCATTTTGATGTATGTGTGGTGGTCTCCCATTATGGTTTTGATTTTTAATTCCCTCATACAAATTATAATGACCTTTTCTCATGATTTAGACATTCTTTTGTGGATGGGTGACAAAAAATGCCTATTCAAGTCTTGTTCCCATTTTAAATTGGGTTGTTTAGTTTTTTAGATTATGGATCTGTGAAAGATATTTATATATATTCTGGATGTGTCTGTGTCATTAATATGTATATTAATTTGTATTAATTATATACAGTTGTATATATGTATTATGTAGGTACATATGTATATAATTATATATGTATATCAGTATAACATACATAATGTTGTATATATCTTTATGTTCCAAATATAATGAATAGTGGTTATTAATTTTACTGAAGTCCAAAGTATTGTTTCTGTTTTTAGTCTTTTCTGGGTTTTATGTGCCCTGTTTGAGAAATCTTTACCTATTTCAAGTTCATGAAGATATTCTGTTTCTTCTAAAAGCTTGATTTTTTTTTAGTTTTCACGTTTAGTTTTCTGATCTATTTTGAATTAATTTTAGCAATATAGTGTGAGAAAGAGGTCCAAGTTCACTTTTTTTAATATGGATATCCAGTTTCTCCAGCATCATTTGTTCAAATGATCCTTCTTTCTTCACTGAATTTCAGTGTTGCCTTTGTAATTAATTGACTGTACATGTGTGGGTTTATTTCCGAACTCTCTGTTCTGTTCCACTGGTCCATTTGTCTATCCTTGTACCAATATAATGTCTTAATTTTTGTAGCTTTAGAATAAGGCTTGAAATCTGGTAGTGTAAGTCTTCCAACTTTTTCTCATTCAAATTGTCTTGTCTTTTCTAGGCCTTTTGCATTTCCATATGCATTTTAGAATCAACTTGTCAATTTGCACACACATATACATGCACCCACACAAAATGATAAGATCTCTTCTAAAACCATAAAAATCCCAGAAGAGAACACAGGCAGTAACTTCTTTGACATTGACCATAGCAACTTCTTTCTAAATATGTCTCCTGAGGCAAGGAAAACAAAATTTAAAAAATGAACTACTGGGACTACATCAAAATAAAAAGCCACTATACAGCAAAGGAAACAATGAACAAAACTAAAAGGAAACCTATGGAATGGGAGAAGATATTTGCAAATGACATATCCAAAAAGGGTTAGTATCCAAAACATAAAGAACTTCTAAAACTCAACACCCCAAAAATGAATAATCCAATTAAAACATGGGCAGAAGGCATGAATAGATATTTTTCCAAAAGAAGACATGCAGATGGTCAACAGACACATGAAAAGATGCTTACCATCACTTATCATGAGGGAAATGTAAATCAAAGTACAAGAAGGTATCACCTCACACCTGTCAGAATGGTTTAAATCAACAATACAAGAAACAGCAGGTGTTGGCGAGGATATGGAGAAAGAAGAACCCTCTTGCACTGTTGGTGGGAATGCAAATTGGTGCAGCTACTGTGGAAAACAGTATGGAGGTTCCTCAGAAAGTTAAAAATAAAACTACCCTACGATCCAGCAATTGCACTACTAGGTATTTATCCAAAGAATACAAGACTACTAATTCAAAGGATATATGCACCTCTATGTTTATAGCAGCATTATTTACAATAGCCAAATTATGGAAATAGCCCAAGTGTCCATCAATTGATGAGTGGATAAAGAAGATGTGGTGTATATATACACAATGGAATATTACTCAGCCATAAAAAAGAATGAAATCTTGCCATTTGCAATGTCATGGATGGAGCTAGAGAGTATTATGCTAAGCGAAATAAGTCAGAGAAAGACAAATACTACATGATTTCGTGCATATGTGGAATTTAAGAAAGAAAACAAATGAACAGAAGGGAAAAAAAAGAGAGGGGGCAAGCCAAGAAATAGACTCTTAACTGTAGAGAACAAACTGATGGTTACCAAAAGGAAGGTGGGTGGGGGGGTTGGGTTAAATGGGTGATGGGGATTAAGTAGTGCACTTGTGATGAGCACTGGGTGATATATGGAAGTGTTGAATCACTATATTATACACCGGAACCTAATATTACACTGTATGTTAACTAACTGGAATTTAAATAAAAACTTAAAAAAATGATAGGATCTCTAATGTGATTGCACTGAATCACAGTTGCATTGATCAGTTTGGGAGAGAAGTCACATCTTAATCTTGAGTTGTCCAAACCATGAACTTGGAATTTTCTCCTCTTATTTGTCTTAGTTTGCCCATTAATTTCTCCTCTCAATGTTTTCTAGTTTTAAGCACCAATTGGAAAATGAAATAAAAAATACAATAGCATCAGAAAATCCAAAAACCTATGGTTATAAGGTAATCCACCTCAGCAGATACTGCTCTCCCAATATATCTCTGTTTCGGGAGGATTTGTGGATCTCATCTGTCAATGCATCATGTATAAATATGTTAACTTTTAATTATCTTATTGATAAACATTAAATTTGATTCATATTTACTTGACTTTCTTCAGGAGGATTGACACCACCTACAAATCTAGTTGAAAACTCCATGTCTATTTAGAAAAATCCAAAGAGTTTAAGAAATAATGGGATTGTTACTTTGTTTATGATTTTTTTCCTACTGGGCCTTTTAAGCTCTCCCTCTTGAATTCTGAGCTTCTTTCCTCTCTCACATAGTAACTTCCATATGGACAAACTTCTGAGTTATTGTTATTTGTTTGTTACTTGTTACAATGTTTTAAATAAAAGTTACTTTGCATAGCAATCTTACAGTTATTATCTCATTCAGTATTGAAAACAATCCTGTGACTACAACTGAGCAAATAGTATGTCTATCTTTTTTTTTTTTTTTTTAGGGGCACCTGGGTGGCTCAGTTGGTTAAGCGACTGCCTTTGGCTCAGGTCATGATCCTGGAGTCCCGGGATCGAGTCCCGCATCGGGCTCCCTGCTCAGCAGGGAGTCTGCTTCTCCCTCTGACCCTCCTCCCTCTCATGCTCTCTATCATTATCTCTCTCAATAAATGAATAAAAATCTTTAAAAAAATAGTATGTCTATCTTGCAGAAGATGAAGCTGAGGGTAGAGGTTAGGTGCTTGACCATGCTCATCCAGACCATGAGTGGAATATCTAGAATTCATAACCAGTTTTCCTGGTGGCGGTAGCATTACCACTGCTTCTGGCAACAGTATTTTTTGTTGTTTTTGTTCCTAAAATAGGACAGAGAGTAGAAGGATAATTGCCTCAAAACCAGGCTTCATTTTTAAATCCACAGTCTAATTTAGCACTGACTACAAAAGTACAGAAAATTAGATCTTGAAAGGAAACTATGCTGTTATGAAGGAGTCCAATTTCTTCCTATTGGTATAAATTAATGAGATAAAACTACTTTAAAACTACTTTGAGATGCAGTGAAAGTAGAGTAACTTTGAAATGCCTTTTTTATACTTACTTAGAAGTGAAACAAAAACGCAGTGTGGACCAAGTCCTAGTGAAATCAGGACACTCACCCCCAGCAGCGGGCACGGCCATTGCTATGGTCTTCATGAAACCTGGTTTGCCCATAAGAACCCGCAGAGGCAGAAAGGCACTCATATCTTTTAGTCCAATTATCTCAGCCCAGAGAATTTATCCTGAAGACACGATTCCTTTAATATTGATTTTTAAAAGTCAAAACAGAGTTCTTTATTAAAATACTATAACTAACTTCAATTGCCAGCCATCAATACATGTGTATTCAGATTCAAAAAACAATAAATGTATACGTTCGAGTGCCTTCCTTCCATAGGCTTCAAAAAAGGGATCAATCCTTCAATTTGGACACCGGCTTTACTTCCTACACTCAAAATTGAATGCAATGGAGCCCCACGTATAATCTGAAGCTCTCAGGAAATGTCCGTAATTCGGGGTTTTAACAAGGGATGGCGTTCACGTGACTGGGAGCATGGTGGGTGGACAGAGTGCTCCTCCCCTTCATGGGTCAAAATATTTAATTCTCTGCTACCTCCATTCTATTGCCCTCTTTACCCAAACTATGGGGAGCAGTAGCTCTGTGCATTATACATTGTTTCTTCTTCCCTCTGATGCAGTAAGAGAGGGAAAACCTTGATGTTTTCGCCAGAGCCTGTTGAGAACCCCACTAACTAAATAGCCTGTAGAGCTGACTGTGAACTTTCAGCATCACAGGGAAAAAGGGAGAAAGAATTATTTCAAGGCCCTTCCCTATTACAGACTCGGCTTGACTTGTAAAAATATCTTACAGAATAGAAAATGACATTAAAGAGTAAGTTAAAAAAAAATAGAGATGATTCAAGTTTTAGATATTTTCCTGTATGGTATTAAGAGAGCCACATTAGGATTTTCCCCCTGGACCTATAAGCTGAGTGTACTTATGTGTATTTAAGCAAATACTTAGATTGTCCTAACTCCTCAGGAGGGGGCAAATGAACACAAATAGTTTGGGGAGGGACCATCCGGGGCTTTCAGTTTCTTTATTATGGATATGAATTTTTCGTGATTCTTCTGTCTCAAAGCCGTAATGTAGCTCTCACTTCCACAGCCTGCTTGTATCTCTCTGCTGTCCGGCTCCCTTTTTCGATCCCATTCTTGGAATTTGGTCTTACTGGGAGGATTAAGAAAAGAAAAACATAACTCTGTGCTGAGCTCATTTTACCATATGTTACATTATAGCTAGAAGCCAGAGAGCTTTTCAAAGACTCAACCTGAATTCTGTTGTACTACAGAATAAGTCAGAAAGAGCCAGAGGTGAGAGACCCAAACACCACTGGTTCTAAGCCTTCATCAATCATATTTTGCTCTCTAGAGTAACCAGTTTATTTCATTCCAATCTGAGATGACTCTCAGGGGGTACGATTGTTCCATATACTTTTAGAGAAGCCCATTGTTTCCCAAGGGCTTAATAACCACACTGTGGCAAAAGGCCTTTCAAAGTATTATATGACCCTTCTTAAAGCATTTGCCTCCATCGCTGAGGTAATGAAAGGGATAGGAAAAGGATTTTTCTCAAAGAACAAAGCTTCAAAGAAGTAGGTAGCTCCTTTCGTCTTCCTGTCTTACTCCTTTCTGTAGGTATAGGATGTTCTTGGTGCATTCAGAGCCCAGAATGTTGCTACTATATGTTGTTTGTAGTCCGTGGATAACCCATGAGGGAAAAAAAAGACAGCTTTAAGTAATTGTTCTGCATCAATTAAGCCTTGAATGGGAAGCAAAAAGAGGGGAGAGAATCCAGCACTTTGGAACATGCCTTATTTGTTATAGACTTATGAAATGTATGATTATGCTGTCTGCTTAGGGAACCAAGAAAACTCTAGAAGTCTGAAATGGGATACCTTTAAACGGAAACTTGTGTGGCACTCTTTGTCATCATCATGACTTAAATGTCCACAGAGTGTGGAGCCCAGAACAAAACATATAAAACATGTCATCTCTCTCCTCAAACACACAGAAAGGCAGTGTAGTGGAGAGCCGCATGCATACATAGCTCATGTGAAATATACACTCCAAGTGGTAGTTTCAGCAAATGGTATATGTATGGAGAAGGTTACATATGGATTTGTGGAGGTGGAAAATAAGGGAACAGGATGGGGGTGGGGTAGGGTGGGGTCGGGGGATGCACACTCCAGGGGTACTTTAAAAAATCACCAACCCCTTTGGCTGACCCACTAGTTGATTGACTACGTGAATCCACCTACAGTAGATTTGAGGAAGAGGAAGAACATGGAAAAGAAGAGGAAGAGAATGCCAGAGCTGAAAAGAGTATTACAGAGTGTCTCCCAGGTGTTGCAAGTTGACAACTCATTGACAGAATTAGGTTTGTATTTGTTTGGTTTGCCAGGCTTGGTGTATTTAACAAATTTAGAATTTAAATGCCATTAGGCTAGGAAGAACTCCAAAGTTCAGACAGTTTCCAAGCAGTTCAATTGTCTTACACCTGGTCTACCTCACTTATGTTTATTGCCTGAAGACATTTGAGTTAGTGACCCCAAAAGAGTTCCATGTCACAATGAGAAAATCAAGGTCTACAAAAGGTAAGGATCAACCCTACCAAGGCCATATAGCTAGTTGTAGCAGAGTTAGTTGCAGAAGCTATGTCCCCTCATGCCCAGCTCGAAGAAGAGTAACAGCTGTCATTCATTTTGTGCCAGGCGGCGTGCTAGAAGCTTTCTGCTTGTTATTTTATTTGATCCTCACAACTTTGGGAGCTAGATCCTGATTGTTGTCTCCATCGTATGGACAAGGAAACTAAAATTTAGAGAGAGAAAGAAATTCATCATCGTGGTGGTGAAATCTATCGGCAAAGCTTTTTGTCTCTTCTGCTCCATGTATTCTCAACTTGGTGTTCAGAAGAAGATGCCCGTGGCCTTGTTCCTGGGTCTGGAGGATGGTTTTGAAGAGGCCAGACTAAGCAAAGTACCTCATAGGGAAAATTTGGTGGAATATTTGCTCAAGTTGAAAAATTCAATAATGTTGCTTTCTTTGTTCAAATTGACTGAAAGAGCTATAAAATACCCCAATTCTGCCTGATATTTTAAGTAAATTACAAGCTTCAATGGTTACATTTATTATAACTTAGAAAAATGACCATTTTAAGCAATTATTATAGCCACTGGTCTGATTTTGATTGCAATTAAGAATTCTAGCTTGGTTTTTACCTCTTGAAAAGACTTAAGACATTTGCTTGATGTCTTAAGCAAATATAACGAATATAACGATACCTGCTCTACCCACATCTTTTTCTGTGGTGAGAGCACAAGCTGGTTTTAGACTTCAAAGAGAGGAACATGATGGAATAATTCCTGGAGTATGTTTAAGAAGGACTTTGTTGGAATTTGTAATCAAATGAATATATAAATGGTTCTCACTTTATGCAATAGATGGATCCTAAGAGATGGTAATTACATTTTTTTTAGGATGGCACTGAATCCAATTTCAAAATGCAGCGTGAGAGCTATGAGAAAGATTGTATGTGATCAATGAATCCTTCTGTAAAGCAGAGAATCATTTTGAAACACAAATGATCGTCCACCAACACATCTATTTCACCAGTTAAAAATCAAGCACAACTACAAGGAAATTTTAAATATTGAAAATTTTCCTAGATGATATTATGATACTGAAAAACTTGTCCAAAAACTTGATATTAGTGTATGATATTTATAAGCAACTGAAGCAGTGAGAGAAATGTACATTTGGGATTGGTTGCCCCGCACTGATAGATAATAGTGAAGAAGTATTGATTTCTACTTGTCCATTCCTTTTTCATTCTTTACCACATGCTTCAAAGGGGTCGACTCTGAGCCATTTACTCTTTCACACCAAAAATAAGATCTGTGAAACACAAGAGAATCTCTCACTTTCTTTCTCTTTCCCTGAGATAAAACAATGAAGGGGCTAAAACCTTTGGCAAGCCTCAGAATCTTGTTTCTTCAGTGCTTTGTGAAATGAAGAAAGCGTGTGAAGTTCACATCAGAGAAAGCAAGCTCTACTGAGATATTTAGACGCGACCCAAAAGTTTGGGGGGGAATCAGAGTTTTTGTCATTTCGTGCATTAATATGTGGGTTAAGGTAACTTCCCCCATAGCATCTCTGGGCTTTCGGTGGTTCTCACAAATGGACAGAGCCACGTAAACTTGGGGTGTGGGACTTGGGCCCTATATTCTGGTGATCTGTGGAGTCAGTAGGCTAGCACACTGAAGTAGATTCAGAATGGGGGGCCCACATTCTAGTCTGAGCCGTATGACCCTGGACTATTCCTTTGAGACTAACTCTCACGAATATAACGATACCTGCTCTACCCACATCTGGAGACTGTTTGAAGCATCAAATGAGAAAAACATGAAAGGGCTTTCAACAATACAGCAGAAAAAGTGGGAAAATGTGAGTAAGTGGCCTGGAGCCCCATGGTTGGTCTGCCTCAGATGCCAGAGAACTGAATTGAAAGACGGCTGAGAATTTTTTCCTGGCAACAGTCCCAAGGCAGGGAGGGGACACAGGAACTGGGCAACAGGTTTCCCAGGAGATGTGGAGGAAACCCACAAGGGGCATGTGATAAGGAAGGGCCTGTCTCTCTCTGTCTGTCATTCTTCCTCCTCTGTCCTTGGCTGTAGTCTCCGAGGAGAAAGACCCCACTTCATACTCAGGCTGAGGGATGTGACAATGAGCTGTTCTCAAGGTGGAGGCAACCATCCTTCTGAACATCTTTTGGCTGAGGCCCTGTTGCCATAGCCCTACAGATAATCAGGGCTACTAAGTGTACCCATTAACCTTCTCTCCTGTTGTCCTTTCCCTCCTGCTCTGTCTCTTTTTTTGTCATGTTTGATTCTACTGTTTCCTTTTTTAAGGATTCTACTGTTTCCTTTAAGAGTCTCACTGTGCAATGTAACATGCATTGAGAAAAGCTCATAATCTATATGCCCAGTTGAACACACGATTTTAAAGAAAACACTCCGTGTGAACCACCTTAGTGGCTAGAACGCTGCCATGACCCCAGAAACTCCCAGTCAGCCCCTCCCCAATCACAGACCCCTTTCCTCTCCCAGAGGTAACCTTACCCTGACCTTTGTGAGAATTTTCTCTTTAAAATAGATTTACATAAATTATGAAATAGATTTATATTATGCATCCCTAAAAAGTAAAGCCTAGTTTCCCCTGCTTTTCAACTTTATGTAAACAGAATAATATTATATACATTTTTGTGTCTTTTTCCCCCTCGGCCTTAAGTTTGTGATCTGCAATCATATTATTGCACATCTTTATAGATGGTTTATTTAGTTGCTTTATAGTATTCCATTGCATTACTCTACCACAATTAGCGTATCTATTCTACTATTAAAGGACATTTGAATTGCTTTCATTTCTGGGTATTACAAGCAATGTTGTGATGAGCGGATTAGAATTGCTGAGTCATAGATGATCTCAAAACTGTCTTACTAAGTGGTTGTACCAGCACGTTTTCTCACCACATACAACATGTAGGAGATTCAATTGCTCCATTTTCTTTACAACACCTGGTATTGTCAGACTTTAAAATTGTTGCCCACGGGTTGAGTGTGTAAAGTACATCACTGTGGTTCTGACTGTCATTTTCTGATTTTTAATTTGTTTTATTAAATAGTAATAATTCCAAACCTCTTCAGTCTTATTTCTCTCCAGTCCTTGGTCCCTAGGCTCCAGCACCTACTATGGTTCCCAAGCTGCCATGCTCTTCCTTACCACTGGGCCTTTGCACAAACTACTCCCCATCTCTGTCTCCCTCTTGTCTGATCAGATTTTCTCTTGGACGTCATGCACCTGGCCCTTCATGCCCCTCCTCAGTGCCCCCACAGCACCTACTAATTGAACCACAACACAGTGCTGGCTTAATTTTCCCACACTAGGCTGCGAGCACTCTGAGGCCGGGGAACCATGCCTCATTCTTCATTTATCTCCAACTCCACACAGGACCTAGCTCACCGTGGACACTGAACAAATATTTGTTGAATGTCATACCTTGAATGACCCATAAAATATTCAAGGGTTTAAATTCCTAGTGGAACTGAACTTAGTGGAATGTCATACCTTGAATGACCCATAAAATATTCAAGGGTTTAAATTCTTAGTGGAACTTAGTTTCCTCTCAACTGAGATGAAAATGTATTGTAAATTAATGAATTGAGGAACTTAAACCCTAGAAAATGAAGTGTACCTCTTGGTCACTTTTATGGTCCCACTGAAATATTAGTGACTTCAACTCTATTCATGCTGAATGCTGAGCTGGAAGGGAACTTAGAGATCATGTGGTATAAATGTGTCATTTTACAAAGAAGGAACTAGAGGCCAGAGAAATTGACATGAGCACAGGCACACAGCTGAATAAAGCTGAGATTGCAATTCCCATCCTCTAAGTACACGCCTTTCATCTCAGAAGTGGCTTCTTATCAATTGAGGGGGCTGGGAAATGTGTTTCTCATGTGGAATAATATGGTGTATGTACAAAGGAACTCCATGAGATATGGCAAACTTTTGATATCTAGGTGTGGCTACTACTGGTCTGCAGGATGAGAAGAGGAGCCGTAAATTACAAGGTTCGGACTCCCCAAGAGTAGCTGGTGCTGAACAGGGAGCAGTTGTTCTGAAACTGTCTGAAGAGCAGGACTGGGAGCTCCAGGCCGGGCTGCAAGAACTCCTGGAAGTGGCTCCTTGGTCCCTTGGCCATCAGAGTTTCCTATCCACTCTGGAGTCCGCCACTGCAGCTGAAGCTGCCAGAGCCAGGGCCGGGGGCATGGGCGGGGGGAGGGGGCGGCATGGTGACCTCCCCTGGCTCAGGCTCAGGTGGCCCCTGAGCTGACTCTTCCTGGTGTAACTGTACCTTGTAAGTAACTTCATTGCTCACTCCTCTCTCTCTCTCTCTCTCTCACAGACACACACACCTCAGCAGGAAGCTGGGACCAGGGGTGGACAACTCAAGAATGCTACCTGCCAGTCTCTCTGACAAGTTCATTCTGTCGCACAATTAGGAGGACTTCAAGCAGAAAGAAGTTTTTCTAAATGATTTAACTAATAAACTCAAGCACAGCTGAGCTCCTCAAACGTGTTCTTTTATGATCGTATTGAAATTCGTATTGTTTCCAAAGAGATATTGTCCAGCCGTTTTAACCCCAGGGAAAATGACTGAACAGGATTCGCAGGGGGAAGCAGACCTAGAGAATGCCGGGGGCTCTTTAGTTGGAGTACACTATTGTGCTCTGAGTGCATTTAAGCAGTGTAATAATCAAGATAGGGCTCTGGGTACCTGCTGGCACTTCAGCATTAGATGGGCTATTCTGCTAATGACTCCAATTGAGGACTGCCTACTTGACTTTTTGAGTTCCTTGATTTCGCAAGTTTGCAGATGGAGTGTTTGTTTTCCCTTCCAGTCTCTGCCTCTGCCCTGAATCAAGCAAAGAAAGAAGACATAACCCAGAAAGAATGCAATGAGATAACACTTTTTGCCCTGAGGGTACCAAAAAATTGGCATGAATAGGTTTGTTTGTTTTTTTTTTTTTAATAAGCACCACTATACCATTTCAATCTTTGACTCAAGATATTCCATTTTGGGAGCTGATCAGTAAAAACTGGTAAGAACTATACAAATGTAGCAACAGTATAATGTTAAGTGGTAATTCTTATTATGATATACAATTGAGCATGAATACCAAAATTGCATTACATGAGAAAAATAACAAAATGGTTGAGTCTCCTAGTCATATTTTGTTCAGGGCTTTGGAGTTTTCATATAAAATGCAAATGAAGTTGCTTGAGGATTCTCTCCCTCTGCTCCCCCCCCCCCCAATAAATACATAGAACCTTGGGGGAAAAAAAGACCTCAGAAGTCTTTTGGGGCACCTGGGTGGCTCAGTCGGTTAAGCGTCTGACTTGATTTTTGGCTTAGGTCATGATCTCAGGGTCATGAGATTGAGCCCCAAGACGGGCTCAGTGCTCAGTGAAGAGAATCTGCTTGAGATTCTCTCCCTTTCCCTCTGCCCATCGCATGCTCACTTGCTGTCTCCCAAATAAATTAATAAATCTTTAAAAAGATAATAAAATAAATAAAATAAAATCCAAATGATTAAGAGTTCCTTTCTCCCTTCTTTGGACACCTCTTCATGTGACTTGATAGGAACAGCACACCCTATAGTCATGGGCATGACACTCCTTGCCAATATTATCCAATGACTTTCTTTCCCAGAAAATAAATACACAGCATAAAGATCAAGATCTTTTTTCATTTCAAGGCACCCTTTGATATTATTGTTACACTGAAATCCTTCCTCTCCTATCGACCTGACCCTCAACATTCTCAACATTGCTTTTCGGCATGTGTATCCCTCTGCAAGCCTGTTGGAATTTAGCCTGGAAAAAAGACATATGGGCCTGCATGAGGTTATAAAATCTGGCTTAGAAATCCACAGCTTCTTATAAAAACACTATTTTTTATAAATGTACCATTTTAAGGAAGATGGTTACTAAGCAACCTGATTTAAATTATTATGAGAAATGGAAGGAAATTCTTCCATTAGGTCTGTTTTTACTTAGGTCAAAAAGTTTTGTTTTGTTTTGTTTTGTTTTGTTGTTTTGTTTTTGCCTGTGTTCATTTTGAATCTATTTTTCCTTCTTTCTTTTTAATGCACATATACTGTGTGCGTTAAACAATGGGTATTAGGTTATGTGAGCCCTGTGGGCAAAACAGTGGAGATGAATTCTCTTACAGACCATGCCCTTAAGGAGCCGGGGGGGCGGTCTTCAAGCTCTTTGGGGGCAGTAACCCCCTCAAATTACTGAATTGTGAAGAGGGAATTTAATAGGAGTGTAGAAGCCCAAGGCTGCAAATACGCGTAAGCCTCGTGAGGACTGACGCCAGCACTTGAAGGACAAGAGAAACTTCTCTTTCCTGTTCTCAGGCTCCACATTTCTCTCTGCTCAATTGCTTCATCATTCACTCTTTGTGGATTGAATTTTTCCGATTCTCCATGGATATGATGGAGAAAGTCACCCAAGAGCTCTAAATATCTTTTATTATGATGATGGTAAAATGCACGTAGAATATACATGGGAATGTGTTTGTTGATTTGATGTGAATACATTTGAATAAGGATTGGAATGACTTTATAAATACACATAGCATAAAATTATCATTTAAATCATGTTAAAGTGTACACTTCGGAGACATTAATTACATTCACAATGTTATGCAACTGTCATCACTGTTGAGGTCTAAAACTTTGTTATTCCCTCAAATAGAAGCCCCATATCTATTAAGTAGTCACTCTCAATTCCCCTCTCCTCCAAGGTCCCTGCAACCACAGTCTCCTTTCTGTCTCTCTGGATTTATCTCTTCTGCATATTTCATATAAATGGAATCATGCAATGTGTGGCCTCTTGTGTCTGACTTCTTTCAAGTAGTATAATGTTGTCAACATTCATCCATGTTGCAGCATGTGTCAATACTTGATTCGTTTTTATGGCTGAATATAGTTCCATTGTATGGATATACCACATTTTGTTTATCCAGCCACTGATGGACATTTGGGTTTTTCCACTATTTGGCTATTATTAACTATGTTGTTATGAACACTCATGTACAAGTCTTTGTTTGAACACTCATTGTCAATTCTTTTGAATATGTACTTAGGAGTGGAATCGCTCGTTCATATTATAATTCTATGTTTAGCTTTTTGAGACTACTAAAATTTTTTCCACAGCTGCTATACCATTTTACATTCTTACCAGCAATGTGGGGTGGGGTGGGGGGTTTCCAATTTCTCCACATCCTTGCCAACTCTTGTTATTGTCCATTTTTAAAATTATGGTCAACCTAGTGGGTGTGAAGTAGTATCTCATTATGGTTTTGATTTGCATTTTCCTAATGACTAATTACGTTAAGCACCTTTTCACGTACTAGTTGGAAAGAAAAAGTCTATTCAAATCCTTTGCCCAGTTTTTAACTGGATTGTTTGTCTTTCTGTTGTTGAGTTGTAAGAGGTCTTCTTATATTAGGCATGCTAGACCCTTATATAATTTGCAACTGTCTTCTTCCATTCTGTGAGTCATCTTTTCATGCTATTGAAAGTGTCCTTTGATTCCTTTAAAGATCCATTTACTTATTTGAGAGATAGAGAGTAGGGAGGGGCAGAAGGAGAGGGAGAGAGAGAGAATCTTCAAGCAGACTCCCTGCCAAGCAGGGAGCCCAATGTGGAGCTCCATCCCAGGACCCCAAGATCATGACCTGAGGGAAAATCACCAGCTGGCCACTCAACTGACTGAACCACCCAGGAGCCCCCCCCCAATATATATTTTAATTCAAGAATCAGCAGAAATGCATTTGCTTCTGTAGGTCACAATTGCTGGGAGAGAAAATTCACTTTGCTCAACCAGAGACTGGTGTCCACCTAGGGCACAATCAGCTATGGCCAGGAGGATGGGATCATGTAGTACAATCAAGCTTTTGGGTCCACTTCTTTTGGTGGTGGAGACATAGATACACAAATGCTTAAAGGAGAAGGCATGGTGGCAAATAATCATAGTTCAGTGTTTTAGCAAACAGTAAGGGTTGTTCATGCTAGAGGTTAAAAAAAAAAAAAGGTGCTGTAGGAATACAAGGGAGGGACACATAATTTCCCACTGAGGGGGTAAAGAGAAAGCTTCCTGGAGGTGGCATTTAACCAGCCTGGATGGATAGAAAAGATTTGTTCATACTGGGATGGAAAGAAAGGCATCAGTACAGGCAGGAAGCATAGTAGGATTCAAAGTCCAGGTGGAGAGACACAGATTTGCTGGAGACTCAGATTTAAGACATGATGTTACTGAACCCATGAGAGTTAGTGATATCACAAAGAGAAAACAGAAATGAGATATAAAGCAAGGCCAGATGAGGCGAGTCTCGGTGAGGTGTGGAAAGATGATGATGACAATGAAAGATGGGTTTGTGGAGAAGGTCTACTTGATCAAGTTCAACTTTGGCCATGAGGTCTTTTCTCTTACATTTAGTTCAGTTTGTCTTTCCTGCTCCAGGAACTCCTCCCAAACCTCCCAAACTCCATGTGCTTTCTTCCCTTGGAACCCACAGAATTCTTTTCTCTAAGATTCACCTGGTAAATAGTCTTGTATTACTAATGTAGGTCTTGCTTTCTATTGTGATTCACTCTTCCATACTGATTCTTTCATTTTTGTCTCCCCAGCTAGTAGACTATGGACTCTTAGAGAGTCCAGTGACATTTTTACTCCTTGACATAGTATGTTGCATGGAATTAGTGCTCAATAATATTTGTCAATTTGGTGTGAATACAAAATTCTAGTAAAGATTGGAATAATTTTATAAGCTACTCACGGGCATGCTTCTTTAAGCTTTTTTGTTCTGTGCTATTAATTTTTTTCTTTCTATGTCTTGCATGAAATAAATCTTGTGTTAGCATAGATGGGGACATGTTATCTATGGCATAACTTTTTCAATAAGCCCATTCATTCATTACCTTTAATGATTTCTCTCCTAAGATTATGAAGATGCTGGAAAGATATGACAATGAGTGTCAATGCTTTTGCAAAAAGAAAACATTTTCAATCTAAAAGATCATTAGCGATACAATGATAAAAGTAAAACTTGAAACCTGAGATAATGTATCATTACTGCTCTGAGAGGTCTAAGATAACAAATGGGAAAATTTGTCTAAAATAATTGCAGGAGAAAGATTGTTATTACCTGCTTTTGTGAGCAAAACAAAGGAAATTACTATTCTTCTTGAGGTAGATATAATTTGTGTGCATCTGGAAATTAATGATATTACAAGATATAATTGCAGAATGTCTTAATTTTACCACATAATTATCTTCTTTCAGCAATATAGTATATTAGCATGGTAAAAATTTAATCCATAGAGTTCGAAACAGACAAAAGATTTATTAAGTTTTTTTCCCTTATGAGAAGGTGAACAATCAAAGAGAGCAAAATATGTGCAGAAGATGCTCTTGTTACAAAGCAAAAAGCTTAAGAAAACAGAAATCTATAAAATGCCCCAAAATATGACTGTTTTGCTTCAGCATTTATCTCTTGTAGCTATTTGCCATTTATATGGTCATTTGAGTTCAGCTGCTAGACTCCCCTGGAGAAATGATGAGAGAGGCCAAAGATGGGAGATATGGACAAAAAGGATTATGCCCAGGTTCACATCTCACCTGCCATGGTGACCGATGACTTTAAATCCTTTCAGGGATTGTGAGATATTTTGGTATATATTTCCTGTATTTTGGGGTGAATGCTAGATAGCTGTTCATGAGGCACCACCTGAGTCGTAAGTGTTGGGGAAACTCTTATGTTTCCAAAACAACGTGATTGCAAATGGGCATTTGAAGGTTGAGAGATAGTTACTAGAAAGAGCACTGGGAAAGGAGTCAAAAGCTCTATGTGACACTTTGAATTACATTATTAAATAATCAAGGGGAATGGAGAATTCGGTAAATTTCACTCAGGATCCTCCCATTTGAATGAGAGGGCTGTGTTACATAAGGGTGGCAAATAAGTTTTATCCCAGCTGCCAAACTTTTGATTTGTAATAGCTTCCTGAAGTATTTATTGTGTTGAGGAGGATTCTGAGGCAGTTTACAGGCTCAGCGGAAAAGACTTGTGCGTAAATTAACAACGTGCTGTTAGCCTAGTGGACGCGGAGTGGCCACAGGTTTGTCCTCTACTCGTCAGTTCTGAAACGCTAGGACTTGGGGGTGTGTCGGAAAAGGCTTATCTCTGACTCACAGGCCTGCTGTTCACAGGACTTCTATGTGTCTCTGCTTTGTGACCTCTGGGTCCCCTCGACATCTTCTTTTCTGCTGGTGAGGTTGAGATGTTGGCTGCAACCGTTTACTGGAAGCCTGCGGTTCTTGCACCTCATGGGAACATATGCTCCTGGGAGTTTTAAATGTAATCTTTCTGCCTGCCCTGTTTTAGTGATTTGGTTCGACAAATTTTCTCTGTGCCAGGCAGTCTGCTAAGAGGCTGTGTTTGCCCTACAGCTGTTTGGGGATCCATTCTCCACAAACCGACAGCCCCAAAGAGCCGTAATATTAGTTCTAGTGCTGGGAGGTGAAGGGCTCCTGATGTTTGATCACAAGGACTAGAGAGTAGCTCTCAAGGTCATTCCCAGAAGGGGGCAGGGATTAAAAGACACCCAATCAGCAACCTTGCAGGGCTCAAGGTAGAAACTGAAAGAGAGTAAGGGCTTCTAGAGTCTAGAATTTGAAGGGTAACAAAGTACTCAGATCCCCTTCCCTATTGTTCCCAGCCCTTTTCCTTGCCCTAAATCCCTGGTGGATGAACCTGCCTGCCCAGCAGAGCACTCTGACCTCTATCCTGAGATGGAGGATTCCAGATGTAGAGAGCTACTCAAACCCCTTCCCACCCCAACATGTTTCTACTCTCCAGGATGGGCAGGACGTCACTTCCTCTGTTCTGAGGCTGTCCTGGAAAGGTCCCCTTGTCCTTGTTGGAGGTGAGATGGTTGCTTGCATTGCTGACACCCTGGACTTGACACCACTCTTGCACTCGCCTCTCTCTTCATGGACATGGAGGTCGCTAGGGCTTCAGGTCTCGGAAAACCTGTCCCTTACTCTTGATCTGGTTCTTGTTGTCCATCTGATGTGCCCGAATCATGCTCACCGGCCAGTGGGAAGGAGAGTGTGGTACTTGGGAGGCTGCGGTCATGGGGGAAGCATGAGGGGTGACAGTGGAACCGTGAAGGACAGGACAGGTTTTGGAGGCGATTTAAAAAACTGCTTAAGTTGTGATGACTGACAATGTATGCAGAGTGGAGGGTTGCAGGGAGGGTGTCGTGCCATGGCTAGGAGCCAAGAGTGGCTGAGTGACCGAGATGACATTGTCAGGAACTGAGAAAGTGAGCAGGACAGGAGGGCAGAAATGAGGGTAGCTGAGAGTGTAGCTGGACATGACAAAGCTTGATTTGCTGGGTTTTTACACCAAATACACCCATAGCTTATATTTTAGATGGATTTTATTTTTTTTAAGATTTTATTTATTTGAGAGAGAGAGAGAGAGACAGCACGAGTGGGAGGGACAGAGGGAGAGAGAGAGGGAAAATTTCAAGCAGACTCCACACTGAGCATGGAGCCTGGCATGGGGCTTGATCCCAGGACCCTGAGATCATGACCTGAGCCGAGACCAAGAGTTGGATGCCTAACTGAGTCACCCAGGGCCCCCTGTGTTAAAAAAAAAAAAAAGAACGAAAGAAAGAAAAGAAAACACAACAACTTCCATGTGAAAGTCAAATCTTAGGACATCTAAACATGCCCACCCATCAAAACACCACTAGTGCCCAAAAAGCCTGTGTGGGATCATAAAGACGGAGGAGAGCTTGGAGATCATTGAGTAGCTCACACCAAGGCAGAAAGTATAGGCTCTGAAGTCAGACCTCATGCACTAACTAGGTAACCTGATGGAGTATGTGATCCCACCAGGCCTCATTCTCCTTGTATGGTAGCTAGAACAATACCAACCTCAAGGCTTGTCACGAGGATTAAACGAGATGCTCCTGGGCAACATGTAAAAGCTGGGTTGCTTCTTGTTCTCATCACCACATCACGTTATGTCAAATAAATCCTGGTCTGGCACTGAAAAGGGATTGCAGCTTTGCTGGGTCACCCTAGGGACTCGGGGAGGGGGGTTGCTGCATTAGTGTTTCTGCAACCCTGGAAACCCAAGTTGAGACCTGATTGCACATCTGCACACTATTTTCTCCCCATCATATAAAAAAATAGCACAGGGGCTGGAAAACGAGGACTGCTCCCCCAGAGAAATGATTACTTAGTCCAACCTCTTCTTTTTACATATACAGAAACTGGGGCACAGAGAGGTAAAATGACTAGGCCCACGGTCCCGAGCTGGATTGTGGCAGAACGGGAACTAAAACCAGGTAGTTCATGGTTGAGATGGCTTCCTCCTGTGTCAACTGGCTTGTCACAGAAAGTCAGGGAACAGTGGGGTCAGCTTCCCCACTACTCGCAGATAGGTGACGGTGAGAACACTGCTGGAGCTCAAACTGGAAATGCCAGAGGACAGCCAGGTTGATCCAGGGACAAAGGAAAGGGGCTTTGGGTTCAGTTTTTAGAGGGTGTGGGACTGGGGCTCTCCTGGGCAGAGGGGTGTGGAGGGTCTGGCGATACTGACAGGTGGGAGGGGCAGAGACCAGTGGTGGCGGGAGCTAACCAAGAGGGGTCATGGTGCCTCATGTGGGAGAGCTTGGGTAAGGCTAGGGAAGAGTCCCACAGAAGTGGTAGCGAGTGTTTGGTGGCAGAGATGAAAGAGGAGCGTGGGATGGCTGATAATGTCATTTCTGTGGACGGGTTGTTCCTAAGCAGGATTTTTATATGTAGGGGAGTGCAATAGGGTTTACTGTGAAAAAGAACATCCCACCTCAGCTCATCCACATCATGGGACACAGAAAGGAGAAGGGATCCCATACTTGGTAAACATTTATGATGTGACAGATGTGTTAAACCCTGGACACACACAGAGTAGCCCCCCCTTATCTGTGGGGATACATTCCTAGATTCCCCAGTGGATGCTTGAAACCACTGATAATACCAAACCCTATCTGTAGTATGGTTTTTTCCCTAAACACACATACCTAGGATAAAGTTTCATTTATAAATTACGCATAGGAAGAGATCAACAACAATAAAACTACCATACATTTTTTTCTTCCTTCTTCACAATTTCATAGATAGAAGATTCATTCTTTTTTTTTATTATGTTATGTTAGTCACCATACATTACATCATTAGTTTTTGATGTAGTGTTCCATGATTCATTGTTTGTGCATAACACCCAGTGCTCCACGCAGAACATGCCCTCCTCAATACCCATCACCAGGCTAACCCATCCCCCCACCCCCCTTCCCTCTAGAACCCTCAGTTTGTTTCTCAGAGTCCATAGTCTCTCATGGTTCATCTCCCCCTCTGATTTACCCCCCTTCATTCTTCCCCTCCTGCTATCTTCTTCTTCTTTTTTTTTAACACAAAATGTATTATTTCTTTCAGAGGTACAGGTCTGTGATTCAACAGTCTTACACAATTCACAGCACTCACCATAGCACACACCCTCCCCAATGTCTATCACCCAGCCACCCCATCCCTCCCACCCCCCACCACTCCAGCAACCCTCAGTCTGTTTCCTGAGATTAATCTTAGAAGATTCATTCTTACTGTAGATCTTAGCAACCTCAGCATCCAAGTCCTTTCTCTTCCCTTGTTGAGTTGAGAACTGTCATCTTTTCACTTAAAGGAAGCTCTTTATGGCTTCTCCTTGGCATGTCTGAATTGCCAACATTACTACTCTTGTGCTTTGGGGTCATTATGAAGTAAAATAAGGGTACTTGAACACAAGCACGTCAATACCAGGATGGTTGGTCTGATAACCAAGATGGCCACTAAGTGACTAGTGAGCAGGTAGTGTAGATGGTGTGGATGTGGTGGATAAAGGGATGACTCACATCCCCATCGGGATGGTGTGAGATTTTATCACACTACTTAGAATGGCATGAAATTTAAAACATATGAATTGTTTATTTCTGGAATTTTCCATGTAATATTTTCAGACCATGGTTGACCACGGGTAGCTGAAACTACAGAAAGTGGAACCATGGATAAGGGGTACTACTGTACTCACTCTGTCCTCACAAGGTGATGGAACAGATGGCATCACTGAGACCCAGAAGAATCCAGTGGCCACATCCACAAAGACAGTGAGTAGCAGAACCTAGAAGTGAGTCCAGACATAACTTTGACTGAAACCCCAACTCCTTCTGCTGCCCCATGCAGGCTCACAGATAACTAAGCGCCTTCTAATTTGACCTCATTTTGAAAATCTGAAGTTCTTTCATCGAATTTTCTGCCTCAGAAAGTTGAATATATTTGCCTTGCTTCTTTGTTTTATTTTGTGTCATAGAATCACAAGTCCTATAGGGCAGTGAGGCTCAATGGGGGTGGGGTATAACATAAGGATTTCTACAGCTGCGTAACATTTGAGAGTCTCCCCTTGGAGAAAAGCCACATGTTTTTGGGAGATAGGGTGGTGGGATGTGGTTTGAAAAATATTTGAAATTTCACTCTTCCATTTTCTCTTCAGTATCAGGTGCCCTCACAAGTGAAAGCCAGCTGTCTTGACTCTTCACTTGCTCCATCCCCATGAAAAGCTACCAGTTTTCATTCATTCAGTTAACAAATATCTATTATGCCTCTATGAGAGATGATGACAAATATCTCAAGCACTTAAAATGTGCATTTCTTTTGAGCCGTTATTTATTTTCTATGAAATTTCATTAGGAAACAGTCAGGGACTTGGTTATAAGGACGTTTGATTGCAATGTAAAAGATTAAAATACCTAACTGAAAAAAAACCCAAACAATAAAATAGAATCCTATAAAATATATAGTATTATTAAGTGAAAATGGCATATTGCCCATAACAGTATATGAATATTACATAAAATGTATACATATATTTTTTTGAAAGTCAATAGACTATTTTTTAGAGCAGTTTTAGGCTCACAGCAAAACTGAGCTGAAACTACAGTGCGTCTACATATACCCCCTGCCCCCACATACACACAGACTACCCCACTCTCAACATCTTGAACCACAATCTATGAACCTACACAACATATCATTATCACTCCAAGTCCCTAGTGCACACTATGATTGCCTCTTGGAATTGTACATTCTATGGGTCTTGACAAATATATAATGACATGTATCTACCATTGTAAAACAATATATTTTTAAAATAAGAAAACATACTTTAAAGTATTAATATTTGTGTTTGGATAACAGAATTGCAGAAGAATATTATGTCTCTCTCTGTATTTTTTATTCCAGGTATACATTACTTTATAGTAAAACAATAATTTTCAAGAGCCTCTGTTTAAGTAATGGAACTGAGAGCTAATGGGGAAGTCTTGCCTTGATGATGACTGGTAGGTGGCAAAAGAAAGTGAGTCCAGCTAAAAAAGGTAGGTAGAGGGGCGCCTGCGTGGCTCAGCCAGTTAAGCGGCTGCCTTCGGCTCAGGTCGTGATCCCAGGGTACTGGGATCGAGCCCCGCATTGGGCTCCCTGCTCAGCGGGAAGCCTGTTTCTCCCTCTGCCTGCCACTTCCCCTGCTGTGCTCTCTCTCTCTGTCAAATAAATAAATAAAATATTTTTTAAAAAAAGGTAGGTAGAAGAATGAGACTTGAGATTTTGAGGGGAAAAGACAAATTAAAAAATATTAGCAATCTGTAGCACAAAAGTGGTTGATATCTAGTATCTAAAAACTAAGGGAAAATGTCATTAGCCCTACAGAAAATTATAAATAATACTCTTATCTATCTTAAATAAAACACAAAAAAGAAATGTAAATGGCCTTTAAACCTAGGGAAAGATGCTCAACCTTACTAATATGAAAGATACAAATTAAAAGTATGCTGCAATACCATTTCTCATCTATCATATTGGCAATAATCCAAAAAAACTTGACGAGATATTCTGTGATGATTCTGTGGATGTCCAGGAAAGTATTTACTCTTTGAACCAGTGGTCCCACTTCTAAGAAGCTATCCCAAAAATACACTAGCAAATAACAGAGGCATAAGGTTATTTGTTGGAACACTCTATTAAACAAAAACTAAAATAACCCAAATGTCCAAAGGTAAGGAATTATTTGAAAAAAACATGGTACATGAAAACAATGAGTAGTATGGAGTTATAAAAAAGTCTTTTATTTTTATTTTTAATTTTTTTTGAATAATAGTCTTTTTTTTAAAAAGATTTTGTTTATTTTTATTTATTTGACAGAGAGAGAGAAACAGCATGAGAGGGGATAGGGTCAGAGGGAGAAGCAGGCTCCCTGCTGAGCCGGGAGCCCGATGTGGGACTCGATCCCAAGACTCCGGGATCATGACCTGAGCCGAAGGCAGTCGCTTAACCAACTGAGCCACCCAGGCGCCCAAAAAGTCTTTTTTTTTTTTTTAAAGATTTTATTTATTATTTATTTGACAGAGAGAGAGAGATAGCGAGAGCAGGAACACAAGCAGCAGGAGTGGGAGAGGGAGAGCAGGCTTCCCGCCGAGGAGGGAACCCGATGTGGGACTCGATCCCAGGACCCTGGGATCATGACCTGAGCCGAAGGCAGATGCTTAACCACTGAGCCACCCAGGCGCCCTGGAGTTATAAAAAGTCTTAAGAGAGTTCTCTGCAGAGTGATGAAGTAGTCTCCAGAATATAGTGTTAGTAAGAAAAAATAAGAAAAATAAAATTTAGAGCAGTGTGTTTATCATGCAATCTTTTATGTAAAAAATATACATATAATCATATATACTTACATAATTAGGAACGTGCACACATATACACGTGCACACATATACATAATTGCTCACATTAAAAATAAAACACAGAATAATAAACCAAACACTGATGAAAATGATTACTTACATGGTGAGGAAGGAAATAAGTTAGGGAATGGGGGGGAAGCTAGACTTCTCTGAATAAATCCTGTTTTCTAGTTTTGATATTGGAACAATGCAAATATTTACATAATTATAAAGCAAAATTAAATCAAAATGATAAAAAGAATTCTGAAGTATAAAAAGACAAAAGAACCCAACTATATCTCTAGTTGGTGGCATAATTACATAGAGAAGAATTATTTAAAGAGATTTAAAACACAGCATTTTGGTGGCATATGGCATATATATATGCCATAGAGAGAGATGTCCTATGGTGAAAAATACCAGAAAGTAATAATCTTATTCTTAAAACATTATTACTATATTATTCTGGTTATCTTGAAACATACACACATACACACACACACATACACACACACACATCTTGGCTGTTTCTTTTTTAAAAGCTACCCATAGGGCGCCTGGGTGGCTCAGATGGTTAAGCGTCTGCCTTCGGCTCAGGTCATGATCCCAGGGTCCTGGGATCGAGTCCCACATCGGGCTCCCTGCTCAGCGGGGAGCCTGCTTCTCCCTCTGACCCTCTCCCCTCTCATGCTGTTTCTCGCTCGCTCTCTAAAAAATAAATAAAATCTTTAAAAAAAAAAAAAAGCTACCCATAAACATGTCCCATATGATTTGACAGGTGAATTTTATCAAATATTCAAGGAACAGATAATTCAAATTTTATATAAGATTTTTCAAAGAAAAGAAAACTGGGGAATGTTCTCTCTTCTTGGGGTAGACAGAATGATGTCCTCCCCCGCACCAGAGATATCCAGTTCCTAACCCCTGGAACCCGTGAATATTTGCTTGATGTGGCAAAGGAACTGTGCAGATGTGATTAAATCAAGGATTAAGAGAGATTATACCAGATTATATAGGTCCAGAGTAAATCCAGTGTAATCACCAGTGTACTTGTAGGTAAACGAGGAAGGTAGGAAAACCAGAGTGAGAGAAGAAGTGACAACAGGACAGAGGTCAGAGTGATGTGATAGCTGGAAGGAGACCATGAGTCAAGGGATGCAGGTAACCTCTAGAAGATGGAAAAGGCAATAAAACTGATTTTCTCCTGGAGCCTGTGCAGTGAGCATGGGCATACTGACACCTTAATTTTGGCCCAGTGAAACTCATTTTAGACTTGTGACCTCCAGAACTTAGGATAATAAATTTGTGTTGTTTCAAGTCACCAGGTTTATAGTAAAGTATTACAGCAGCGACCCCTGTATCTTTTAAAAGAATAGCATAATCTTGATTACCAAAATCCAAGACAGTGTGAGAGCAAAAGTATGTAGGCTGATCTCATTCTTGAATAAACATTCTAAACAAAACATTGGCAAAACAAATTGAGCCAGTATTAAAAAAGCAAAACATCATTGTCAAGTTGAGTTTATCCTAGGCATATGAGGACACTTAATCATTAGAAAAGTTATTAAAGTAATTCACCACCATAACAAATTGAAGAAAAGCCACAAGATAATGTTGGTAGGTGAAAAAAATGCATTCAATAAAATGTAAAACACAGTTATGATTAAAAACTAAAAACTGTTGGACCATGATGAAGTAATTAGGACCAAATTAGCTCTTTCGTTGCAAACAACTATAAAACTAGGTGAAATATATTAATTACTGTTTTCAGGTGTTGGATAAAAGTAACACATAACCACAGTCCTTGAGAGAAGAGAATGAACTGAGATGATCACCCCATGATCACCTGGCTATCTGCCTGGCAGCACTTTGCAGACCATGGTAGAGGGAGAGCAAGCTCAAACAGCACAGCAGTCTTGCTGAATAAAGGAGATAAACATTGGAACTCAGAGCTCTTGAGGTGGCTAGGATTTACAGGGCAGTATACAAAAAGGAGGGAGCTAAATAGAAAAAGGAGCCTAGACAGGAGATTCTCTGGGTCTTTGACCAAACACTGAGCTGTGCATATGCAGGGTGAGACTCCACAGGCTGGGCAACAAAAGATGACCAGGGAAGCAAGAAATACTAGTGGACCAGTTAATGAGCCAAACAACGAGTGGAGCTCACAAAGATTGGGAGGCAATTGATATCCAACCAGTCAGTGAAGTTCAGAGAGCTTACTGAACCCCAGGGCATTTGGTAGAGTTCCTAGAAAGGAGCTCAACTGGCCCTAGCTACTCCAGACCCATTCTAACACAGCTTAAAGATAAGCTTTAAAAATATGAAGCAGGGGGCGCCTGGGTGGCTCAGTCAGTTAAGCGTCTGCCTTCTGCTCAGGTCATGATCCGAGGGTCCTGGGATAGAGCTCCGAATCAGGCTACCTGCTCAGTGGGGAGTCTGCTTCTCCCTCTGCCTCTCCCCCTGCTCATGCTCTCTCTCTCTCTCTCTCACTCGCTCACACTCTCTCTCAAATAAATAAATAAAATCTTTTAAAAAATTAAAAATAATAAAAATATGAAGCAGATTCATAAGCAACTAAATGCCTGCTCTTTCCAACCCAACACCCTAAAAAAAGACAAATTCTTGCCTTCAACAGTGTAACATTCACAATGTCTAATATCTAATCTACTGGAGATGTGCAAAAGTAAGAAAATGGCACCCTTAACCAGGAAGAAAACCAATCAATAGAAAGAGACCCAGAAATTATAGGGATGATGAAAGTCATAGAAAAAGATTTTACAAATGGTCTAAGGATTTAAAGGACAACATACACATATTAAAGGAATAAATAGGGAATTTCAATAAAGAAAGAGAAACTATAAAAAAGTTGATGGGAATTACAGAACTGAAAAATACAATATCCAAAATAAATTATTGATTGATTATTGTCAATAGATTAGACACTGCTGAAATAGTGAATTTGAAGACAGGCAGTATAATCTATCCACATTGAAGCCTAGAAAGTAAAAAAAAAAAAAAAGGCTTACCATATGGGAAAACATATGGGACAACATTAGGAGAAAAAAAGAAAAAGAGATAAATTGGGGTATGAAAAAAATGTGAAGAAAAATTAGAAAAATATTTTTAACTGAATGATAATAAAAACACAACATGCAAAAGTCTGTGGATTGCAGCAATGCTTAAAGGGAAATTTATAATTCATGCTTTTATTTGCAAAAGATAAATTATTAAAAATAATGATCTAAGTTACCAAATTTAGAAAGCTAAGCTAAATAGCAAAAGCAAACTAAACTTAAAATAATCAGAAGGAATGATTAGTAAATATAAAGGCAGAAATAAATACAATAAAAAGCTGACAAATTTATAGAGAAAAATCAATGAAATAAAAAGTTGGTTCCTTGAAAGATTAATAAAATTGATAAACCCCTAACTAGACTGGGAAAAAAAAAAACCCAAAGAACAAATTACCAATACCAAAAGTAAAAGAAGAACAATGTTGCAGATTATAACATTAAAATAACATTAAAAGGATATTATGAAAAATTTTATCCAGCGTGTTTGACAATTTATACAAAATGTAAAATTCTTTAAAAGAAAAAAAAATCACCAAAATGCATACAAGAAGAAATAGAAAATTTGAACAGCCCTATACATATCCATTAGATTTCATTTATAATTAAAAACATATTCACAAAATAAATAAATAAATAAAAACATATTCACAACTTCAGCTTAAATTAATAAATTGAAAACAAATGCACACTAGATCCAGATTGTTTCACTGTTGGATTTTTAATAATATAGATAGGAGGAAACACTTTCCAACTCACTTTATGAGGCCAGCATAACCCTGATAACAAAACCAATAAAAGACATTAACAGAAGAACAATATCTCTCATGAACATTAGTGCAAATATCCCTATCAAAATATTTGCAAATTTAATCCCGCAATATATAAAGAGGATGATACTTCATGATGAAATTGGGTTTATGCCAGGAATGCATGGTTGGTTTAACATTCTAAAATTAATTAATGTAAATCATCAAATTAATATAGTATGATCATGTTAATAAGTGCAGAGAAAACATCTGAAAACAATTCAACATACATTCCTGATGAAAACCCTTAGAAAAGTAGGATTGGAAGAGAACTTCCTCACTTAATGGAAGACAACTACAAAGAGCTTACAGCTAATATCATCTTTAGTGGTGAAAAGTTGAATACATTTCTCCTAAGATGGGGAACGAGGAAAGGATAGTCCATATCATTATTTCTACTCAACATTATACTTCAGTTCCTAGTCACTGCAATAAAACAAAACAGATTAAAAAAAAAAGAATATGGATTTGAAAGTAAATAGTAAAACTTTTAATTAAACTAAGTTTTGTATGTAGAAAATGCTAAAGAGTCTACAGAAAAATTATTAGAGCTACTAAGTGAGTTTAGCAAGTTTGGCATGTTCATTACCTATTGTTGCATAATATTATCTCAAAATTAGCATCTTAAAACAACAAACATCTATTATCTCATGGTTTTGTTGGTCAAAAGTACACACAGTTTAGGTGAGGGAGGATCCACTTGTAATCTCACTCGTAGGGTTGTTGGCAGGATTCAGTTCCTCATGAACTGGGAGAGCTTCCATTTTTCTGCCGGTAGTGTTCAGAGGCTCCCTTACTCTGTGTCCAGAGTTCCTTACCATACAGACCTCTCCATCGAACATATCCAGCAGAGCAGCTGACTTCCATCAGAGCAAGCGAGCAAAATAGAGCAAGCTAGAATTAGCAAGATAAAAGTCAGTCTTTTTGTAACCTAAAATCCCATCCCTTTTGCCATATTCTTTTTTTTTTAAGATTTTATTTATTTGTCAGAGAGAGAGAGCACGTGCACACAAGCAGGGGGAGCAGCAGGGAGAGGGAGAAGCAGGCTTCCCGCTGAGCAAGGAGCCTGATGCGGGACTCAATCCCAGGACCCTGGGATCATGACCTGATCTGGAGGCAGACGCTTAACCAACTGAGCCACTCAGGCATCTTCCCTTTTGCCATATTCTATTTGTTAGAAAAAAAGATATGAGGTCCGGCCCACATACAGGGTGAGGGGATTATACAAGGAGATGAACACTGGAAGAGAGGACCGTCACTGGGGGTTATAAGAAGCTGTCTACTGTATGCAAGTCACTATATAAAACACAATTGTATTTCTTTTTTTTTTTTAAAGATTTTATTTATTTATTTATTAGAGAGCGAGCGAGAGAGAAACAGCATGAGAGAGGAGAGGGTCAGAGGGAGAAGCAGGCTCCCCGCTGAGCCGGGAGCCCGATGTGGGACTCGATCCCAGGACCCTGGGATCATGACCTGAGCCGAAGGCAGTCGCTTAACCAACTGAGCCACCCAGGCGCCCCACAATTGTATTTCTATATACTAGCAACAAACAACTGGCAAATGAAATTTTAAAAACACCATTTACTGTATCATTAAAAGTACAAAATACCTAGGGACAAATTTTATGAAATGTATTTAAGACTTCTGCAATGAATACTACAAATGATTACTGAGATAAATGAAAGAAAACCTAAATAGATGGAGAAGTATACCATGTTCAGGCATCAAAAATCTCAACATTGTTATGATGTTACTTTTTACTAAATTGACCTGTAGATTCAATGCAATGCCAATCAACATTTCTGCAAGATTTTTGTAGAAATTGCAAACAGACTCTAAAATGTATATGGAAATGCAAAAGACCTAGAATAGCCCAAACAATCTTGATAAAGAAGAACAAAAGTGGAAGACTTAAGCTGTTTGATTTCAAGACTTACTATAAGTTGAAGTAATTAATTAAGACAGTGTGGTATTTCGGAAAAGATGGACAAATAGATTAATGGAGCCAAATGAAGAGACCAGAAATAGACCTATGCTTATACGACTTGCTGACTTTTGACCAAGGTGCCAAAACACTTTAACACCTTTAACATAAAAGCTAAAACTTTAAAGCTTCTAGAAGAATACGTAGGAGAATATGTGTATGACTTAGAAATAAGGAAAGATTTAGAACCTCTGGAAATCACTGACAATAACAAAAAAAAGGATGGATAAAATGGAGTAAGGGAAGCATTCTACATTTCAAGAGACTTTGTTAAAAAATAAGTAAGCTACATGCTGGTATAAAATATTTGCAATACCTATACCTTACAAAGAACTTGTATCTAGGATCTATAGATAACTACAATTCCCACGAGTCAATAATAAAAACACACAGAACCTAAAATCTGAACAGGCATTTCACAAGGTAGATACACAGTGGTCATGAAACAAATGAAAAGTGCTCAACATCATAAATGACCAGGGCAATTCAAATGAAAACTACAAGGAGATATCACTATATACCCACTAAAAGGCTGATACGAAAAAGACTGATGCCACCAAATGTTGATAAGAATGCGGAACATCTAGGATGTTTACACCTTTCTGGCAGGAATTTAAAATATTACAACCAATTTGGAAATCTGTCTGAAAGTTTCTCACAAAGTTTAACATAAACTTACCATATGACCTAGAGCTCATACTTCTAGGTATTTATCTGTCTTTTGGAGTAGTCTCTTTCACACCTGTATCCATTACATTCATTAAAAGAACACATTGAGAAAAAATTTCTGATGAATATTACGGACATTGATTATTAGGCAGAATACACAAAGGACTCCTATGAATTAATAAGAAAAAAACAACTGAAGAGGAAAGTGATTAAAAACAAACAAACAAACATGAAGAGGCAGGGGCGTCTGGCTGGCTCAGTAGGTGGAGCACTCAATTCTTGTTCTCAGGGTCATAAGTTCCACCCCCACGTCAGGTGTAGAGGTTACTTAAACAAACAAACATGAACAGGCAGTGCTCAGAAGAGACTATTTAGAAAGCTCTTCGACCTAAGTGGAAATCAAGGAAATGCAAATTAAAACAAGATGGCAAAAATTTAAAAAGTCTAAAACAACTAATACCTAAATAACTAGTTTTCAAACAATATCCGGTCTTGGCAATAATGTGGAAAATGGAAATTCATCTACTGAAAGAGTGTGAGTTAGTACAACCCCTTTGGAAAATAATTTGGCAAGATGTGGTATACCTCAAGATAGCATACCCTCTGAGCCCGCAATTCTACTTGTAGGCACATACCCTTGAGGGGGGGGAAAAAAAAAAGCTTGGGGACACAGAAACCATGCCCAGAAATGTTCATAACAGCAAGATGTGTAATGGAAAAACATTCTAGAAACACTTAAATGTTCATTGGTATTAAAATGGATAATTTTGTATGTTCACACCATAATGTAATAACCAACAATGAAAATGAGTGAGCTAGAATTACCTGCAGCAATGTGGATGAATCTCATAAATAAATGGAGAGGAAATATTACAAAAGAATACATACTGTGTAATGATGACATTATGATGATGCCGAAGTAGTAGTATGTTTTGTTTATGGATGGACAGATGAGTAGGTAGATGATAGAGAGAGATGACACGAGACAATATAGTGTAACAGTTATTATTAGCACCGACTCTATATCCCATCTCCTGGATTTGTATCCTAGCTCTGTAATTTGGTAGCTGTGTGACTTTAGACAAGTTACTTAACTTCTCTGTGTTACAGTTTGTTAACTGTCATTTGTTAAGTGAGGATAATTGTAGTGTCCAACTCATTGGGTTGTTACAAGGATTAACAATGAGTTCATATTTGTAAAGTACTTAGAATAGTGCCTGTCAGAGTATCCGTATCTGTTAAATAAATACAAATGATAAATATCAAATGCCAGAGAATGATCACTGGTGTGAGGAGAGAGAGCTGCAACTGTATTTTGAATATCTTATTTCTTAAGCTGGATGGTGGCTACACATATATTTTTATATTATTTCTTGATGTGTTAAAAATATTTCAAAACTTAGGGCGCCTGGGTGGCTCAGTTGGTTGGGCGACTGCCTTCGGCTCGGGTCATGATCCTGAAGTCCCGGGATCGAGTCCCGCATCGGGCTCCCTGCTCGGCGGGGAGTCTGCTTCTCCCTCTGACCCTCCTCCCTCTCATGCTCTCTGTCTCTCATTCTCTCTCTCTCTCAAATAGATAAATAAAATCTTTAAAAAAAAAAAAATTTCAAAACTTAAAAGGGGCCACCCAAACTATTTCAAATAGCTTGTTAAGCTTGTAGAAAGAAAGACGAGTTCTAATTAGAGACAGCTATTGTGATATATTTCAGATATCTGGGAGGAGAATCTTCTTTCAATGTGTGAGTCTAACTATTGCACCTTCAATTTTGAGGCCATTGTCTAGAAGCACCCCTAAACCTAGGGGACAAAGGCACTGGCCTTGCAATCAGAAAACCTAAATTGTCTTCACATTTCTGCTGTGGATTCATTTGGAGTCTCTGGGCTAGTCTGTCTCCAGTGACATCCTTGTGCTTCACTGTACTTATCTTTAGAATGGATGTGTTGTCTCCTGCCTCTTTCAAATGGCCAGAATAGACCCATCTTTCCTTATCTTCAGCACAGGAGGGGGAGTTGGAATTCCCATCCCCACCCTCCGCCACTGCCTTTCACGAACGAGCAAACAAGTTTATTTTATTTTAATGAAGTCTGTGAAAAATGATGCATGCCTGAAAGCAGCCTTTTCCCTGTACTTACGGCCGCTTCGGCTTCTGAGCGTAAGCTAAAATGTGGACAAATCCTCTGTGGTTTTCGGAATGTACACAGGAGCATATGTGCTGTGATTTCAAAAATTTCTTTGCTAGCGACTCTGTTGTGCATACAAGCAAGAGCGGTCTAGACCCTCAGAAGGGGAGACTCTCAAGGAAAGTTGTCTTCTAATTTCCCGATTGTTCGCTTTCAGTCGTTCACGCTAGGGATGGCAGTGACAACAGCACGACGGTGACGATCGGCGCCCTTGGTGTGTGTGCACTGTTGCGTTTTTGAGAAAGCAGGTATGGTTGTTGCCTCCCTGCTGTGCCCCATTGCCGACTCCCAGACTATTGTTTATTTAAAAATAAAACAACAAGAAACAAAGTAACTGCTTACCCTTTTCCATGTCCGTGGGGATTACATCCTGGTAACCGGGAGGTCTGGCCTTTTAGGTCCAGGTCTTTGAAAAATAAAAATGAGTCCTTTGCCCAGCTGGTATGCTCATGGCATCTACTCAAGCTTTTCTCCTTTTTAATAAGGGAAGAGAATATTTGGCTTGCAAGGTCCTGGCTCATCCCTTCCTCTGGTTCCTCACAGTCAGCATGGCGGGGCCCCAGATGGGTCTCTGGTTGACTGACAGACTTGAGCTTCCATCTCAAAAGAGGTTCAATAAAGCTCAGAGCTTATTTTGTCAAGCATGGGTGCATTTTCTTTTTAAGCCCTCATACACTTGAAGGGGAATTTAATCCTTGCATTTCTGATTGTTTACGCTAAAGAGTTGTGTTGTGAGAGCGATTTGATGTCCGGGAGACTGTCTGAACATTTTAATAAAGCTTTGTGAGAAACATTTTCTCTCACAACAGAAAGCTAGATTTTGCCGTGGATAAATAAACATGAATCGCCAACGGGCTCAGAGCTTCTAACCTGGAGATTCTGGACGAAGCCTACACTTAACCAATCAATCTATTTTTCATCTTTATTTGTTTCCCAATGAGTATAATGGCCCCCTACATGAATGCCATTTCTCCTTGTGCAGATGATGAACCCTGCTCTATAGTGAAGAAGACACAGCATCACATGGACAGTTTTCAAGATTCAGTCATTCTTCAAACACTTATTGAGCATTCCCAAGTGACCACTGGGCAGTGATACCAGCCTGAGGAAGACTCAGTTTCGTATTTAAGGAGTCCATGGTCTGGGTTCAGAAAACAGACTTGTAAACCAGTTACAGTTGACCCTGGATCCCGACCCCCCACAGCCGGCCCTGAGCCTTCATGCTCTTCTACCTTTAACACGCAGATCCAAGTGCCAAAGCATCCTTTTTCTGATTTTCTTTCAGCAGAGCTGAGACAGGCAATATTTTCAGAAGGAACTTCATTTGGAAAAGCACCACCACAAAAACACAAAAGGAGAATGAAAGGGAAAACAGCAAAGAAAATATAGAAACCTGTAAAACAATTATGCTTACAAAACGCAGATTTTGTGTCCTATGACAGCCAACATTGCTGCCAGACCCACAAACTGTTTCTTAAGCTCTTTGCTCTCCCATTCTCTTCCCTACCCCTTGAGATTCCAGGCTCATGGATGTCCATACTGCAGATGGGCCGCCCCTGTGGTATGGGCAGGCTTCAGGTTCTCCCGAGAGTATCAACATCTTTGAAGAAACAGTCTCCCCCAGAGACATTCTCTGGGTCCCCGTGGGGATCCTGGCAGAATTACAGACCCTCGGCAGAGTGAATCGGGTTATGTTGTGAGTCTTTCCCCCCTAGTTGAGAACGCGAGAGCCAATGTTTCAGACATGTCTCTTTCAGGACCCTGCCCTCCATCCTCCCTATTCCTACCCAAATTCAGATTCAGACCTTTGCTACCTCTTGTTCAAACTTTTGCATAGGTCTAGTCTACAAATGCTGTGGCAATTTCTTTTTTAAAAAGTTTAGCTCCAACATGATCATCTTTCTCCCTCGGTCTACCAGATTGAGAATTTTTCAACCTGGCGGTCAGTGCCAGCCTACCTCCCCAGCCGTAGATCCTTCACACACAACATATGCTTCAGTCAGACCACAAAAACTACACATACCATTTCCTGAACATGCCCCTGTGTTCGTATGGATACTTCCATGAGGGAATCCCCTGTTTCTTCAATTGAATGGGTTGAAAATCCCAGCTATCCTTATAAATCCATCCCAGAATCATTGGCTTGGTGAACTCTTCAACTTTTTTTGGCCTTATTTTCTGATTTGTATTAGAGTTTTTAAAATACATATCTCACTCCCCCGTACCTCACTCCCTTCCCCAGACTAAATTATAAGTAATTGAAGACAGGAATAAAATACCTTACAGGTCAGTGTGGAGATCAAAAAAGAGACCAGGTAAATTGCAAGCATGGGGATTAACACGTGGCAAGCACTCCACAAGTCATCAGGGTTTGGAGCACTGACTCTAGAGTCAGACAGAACTAGATGTGAACCCTGACTCCACCCCTGACTAGCTCAGTGACCTTGAGAATCACTTAATCTCACAGAGCCTCAGTTGTCTCATCTGCAAAAGGGGGTTACTTACCACTGTTCCTTCTTCATGGTATAATGAGAATAAATTAGATGGTTGATTAAATTCAATCATAGATATAAAAATATCTAGTCCAGCATCTGGCACTTCGCAGTTTCATAATAAACGTATGCTATCGTTATGGAGCCTAGAACGGTGCTTTGTATACAAAAGCCCTTAGGGAAGATTTGGGCTAGAGGTTTGTGCCTCAGATGCAAACACATCCCATAATATATGAAACCAGATTCTGGTCAGGGGTCCTAACTCTCCCTTATACCCCGGCTCTCTCCATGGGTGGGGGCGGGGGGCATCTCTTCTTCCCTTCCTGCTCTCTGGGACTTTGTTCTGGATGGTTCCCTGCCCCGCTCCCCACCACTGGTGCACTCTCTGAATGGCAGCTTGCCTGCTGTAGGACATGCTGCTACATTGCCCTCCTCCGATGTGCTCACTGTGGTTTTCTGGGGAGGATGAGGTGGGAGAGCATCCAGTTTTTCTGACTTATTTGAGTTTCTACCATTTTGAAGACAGTACAAAGGAGCTACACTGGGGAACTTTGCATGTGAGGATATTTGTGCATGTACCTATTTGAAGTTGATTCAATTTAAATGGAAGATTGGATAATATTGCTAATACTAATAAAGGAAAGAAAAGGAAGGATGGTTCTATTGTCAATCTGAGAGGATCCATGTAACTCATTGCAACCAGGAGGACTCCAGAAACTGCCCTATCCAGTTGCTTTGCAGGCGGGCCCTGATTTCCAGCCCTGGAACAGCAGACATACATTTCCTGTGGATATTAACCAGCCGTCCAATTGACAGTCTCAGTTTCCATGTCTGTTCTGTGGCGAGAGCACGCAATGCATTGCAGGAAGCCGATAGATTATTTGCAAGTGGGATACACGATACCATCTCCAGTCCTCCAACCACAGCTGAAATCCAATTCCATCAGCTGGTCTGGATTTGGAGGGGAAATGAAAGTCACATTTTGGAAAAGTGAGATTGATTCAACATGTTGCAACTGATGCTTATGCAAAAAAATAAAAAAACGACGACCAAAAACCCTAGCTGCGGAGACATCCCCAGATGATCTATTCCTGATTATCAATCCCAAGGAATCCCAACTGTGTCCATGAATTTAGTCATTTTTTTGTAAATTTTTAGTAAAGTTTGATGACTCTCATAGACCCTCAGTTTTCTTATCGATTAAAAGAGATAATTATGTACTGCATGGCGTTGTTTTAAAGATTAATTTGGAGAATAGATGCAGAGGCGAATTACCATGAAACTAATGAAATTAAGCTCCTCATTTGCATGGACCCTCTTCAAGACTTTGTACCTAACTTTCTATTTGTAATTTTGCATCCTTTTTCTCAAAGAGGGTGCAAATCCTATAAGCTTTAAAATCCACAAACCTGGGTCTGCTCCTTGGTGGATGTACAGGGTAGGTACTCAGGTGGCAAGAAGCAGGTGATGAGGTCAGCAGGACAGAGGACCTGCAAGAACAGCTGAGAGTCTCTCTGGAGACTTGTAGCTTTTGTTGCTTACTAAGTGTCAGAGTGCCTCGACTAACTAGCTAGGGCTTGAAAGGGATCTAGCAAAATATCCTCTAAAAACATGAGTTGATCATGGCTTAAACTGTCACCTCATTTAGTGGGAACTGTGTCACGACTGAAAAATGTTCCTAAGAGACTTGATCTCTCCCGGGCGAATTGCAAGCACGGTGACCATTGGGGAGAGACGCTGGGGCAGGTGCCTCTCAGATCCCATCAGCAGGGCCCTCTGCTTTGGCAGAGCCTTTGGGAGAGGTGGGACAGTCCCAGCCTGGCGTGTAGTAAGAGACATCGTACCTTTCAACAGCCAACCTCTGCTGCAATAGTTTTTTTCAGGCAGATGCCCAGAGAATCCTTTTCAACCCCCGCCCTCTGTCTTCTTCCTCCTCTTTCCTTCCCCCTGCCCTTACCCTTCTTAGCCTTCTGCTTTTCTTCTTCTCCTTTCTCTCTTCCATCACATGAATCATGATACAAATTTCAATCCAAGATAAAAATGTACTTTATTTCACCCTTTTGGCTGTGATTAAGTTCTGTCCACAGCAAGGACATTGCCGTTTCCATGGGAACCCATACACTCTAAAGCTGAGGAGGATGGCGGTGTAGAAAAGTAGAAAGAAGGCAGAGAGGTTTGCTACAGTCGCTTTTCACCCACTAAGGAGGAAACAGAACTGTGGAGTCCAGGGGTTGCAGAGGAATTTACCAGGTCACTAAATCATATTGCCCACCTCCAGAAGAGCCAATAAGACAATCTGGAGATAAGCAAATGTCCTTTATTGAAGGAGGGCCAGGACGGATTCCATAATCGCCTTTGAAAAGGCATTCAGCTGTTATTTTTTAAGGGCAATTATTCAGCAGACAATTTGAGCAATGCCTGGGTGCCCGAGCCGATCCCTGTCAGAACCCAGAAGAGACAGCTGCTGGTGTGAACGAGCTTTTCAGCTTTGCTGGGACAGAGACCTGGCCTTGTTCACCTTCTTTTCCTTCCAAAGCCACAGGGCTCCACCTTTGCTGTGTCTAATCCCACCAAGCACTCTATCAAAGCACCCAGCACCTACCAAAATAAGAGCAAAAATCACTGCTCTCCCTTTTTACAGTTTTCTCTAAAGAGGAACTCATTATTCCAGCCTTCCTGTAATTATCACCGACAACATTTCTACTGGTTTTCAGCATATAAAAATTTGGAAAAAAAATGCTCTAGAGGTAGTGTTGAGAGTGAATGTTAATGCCAAGGCTCTAGCAGAAAAGCAAACAATACCAATTATCTGGTAGCTGACAGTGGATGTGGGAGCCAAGGAGGAGCTGTTCGAGAGGGAGGGCCGTGGAGCCAATGGCCAGGGAGCAGTTAGGGTAATCAGTCACATGATTCAGGTAAAGGAAAAGGGAAAAACATTCGGCCCTTAAACTATGCAGAGGGCCTCCTACACACAGATGTTGGGCTGTGAGCACAGGATGCTAAGAGGAAAGTTATTTGCACGAAGGATCCTGGCCTGGTCAGTAGCATTTTCCCCAACATTGAAGCCCAACTCACGATAGACTTTGAGCCCTGGTTCTCCCAGGTCAAGGCTGTCCCCAACAGCGCCAAGGAGCTGACCACATTTGGAGATTCAGGGGGGTTGCCTCGGCTTGGGTGTTGTCTTAAGCAAGGGAAGCACCCCAAGCCTCAATTTTCTTGTTAAAAATGGGGTGATCATATCTACATCAAATTTGGATTAGCTGAGAAAAAGTAGATAAGCCATTCAGTGGCGTGCTTGACATGGCCAATGAAAATTGCTTAATAAGTGGTGGATATTATTATTATGCTGTCATTCTGCCCTCCTAATGAAGGCCCCCCAAGGGAGCTGGCTCGGCTTCCTTGCCTGTAGCTTCTGCTGCTTAAACTGGGGATGGGACCCCTCACACATACACGCCCCTCCATCTTCCCATTTCAGCTTCTACGGGGAGCAAATTGGAGCACAGGGCCAACAGGATGTCAGCAAAGCCTGGGGCAGGTTTGACTTGGGCAAGAGGGAAGGATGGCGGTGGCCGGCTGTGCCCCATGCCCCCCCTCCGTGCCACCCCATAATGCAGAGACTGCAGCCTGCTGCCTTGCATCTCTTGGCCAAGGGCGGAAAACAGGCGGCACCTGTAAGGAAACAAACTGGGACAGGCACTGCCCACGAGACCTCCTCCCCTTTCTTGCTGCTTGAGCGCTTGCAGAGCAGAGACGCCAGCCCCGAAAGTGCTGAGACCCCCGGCCAGTGCCAACTGCCCTCCAGGTCTGCACTACTTGGGAGGAAAAGCACCCACTGCCAGGTCGGGTTTTCTTGCAGTGGAAACATTTCTAACATTCGCTTGCTACCACACCAGTCATCCACATGGGTGTGGAGTTGCCAGCCACTGACCTGCCTTGCCCTCCCCTGCAGCTGCAGCCTCAGCTCTCCGCCCCCCGAACTGCACTCCGTGACATCCTCCGAACTCTCCCTTGCCCTCGGTCTCTCCCCAGATCGTAATCTGTACCTCCTCCAGACAGATTTAAGATTTTATTGATTTATTAGAGAGAGAGAGAGAGAGAGAGAGCACGAGCGGGGAGGAGGGGCAGAGGGAGAAGCAGACTCCCTCAGAGGGAGAAGCAGATAAGGGCCCCATCCCAGGACCCTGGGATCATGACCTGAGCCAAGGCAGATGCTTAACTGACTGAGCCACCCAGGCGCCCCTTCCAGACAGATTTTTTAAAACAGAATACCATCTGCGCCTCTGCAAATTAGTACGGTCCGTCCTTCTCCACTGTCCATGGTCTAAAGCCCAGATTCCTCAGCGTGGCATATTAAGTGCCCTCAATCTCTCTAGCTTCGTCCTTTCCGAGCCCCTCCCTGCACCCCAGCCACACAGAACCTACTTACAGCTTCCCTCGAGCCCAGTCCAGCTGCTTGCCTATGCCTGATGGCTCCATGGCCCATTCCCTTCCTTCTGTCCCATCCTCTGGCTGAGGAGCCCGCCCCCCCCCCCCCCCGGCACACACTCATCTTTCAAAGCTTAGTCCAAACAGAGTTGTCTAAAGAGCCTTCTGTGAAGCCTCCTCAGGCCCTGCTCTGTGCAGCACCCACAGCCCTCCCCACGCTCAGTCTGTACTCCTCACACGTCTATCAACATTTTCTTCTGGTTTGTTACACCATCTGCTGATTGATCTGTCTCCCACTCTACTGGGAGCTCCTAGGGGATGTGAAGCAAGTCTTATTCATCTTTGTGAAGTCCTGTGCTGATGGCATTTCCTGGTCCCTAGCAAGAACTGACTAAGGGCCTTTGCTGAATGAGTCATCAACTGATGAAAAGCCCCCAAGCCCAAATCAAGTCCATACAATGAGCTGTGGCCATCAACTGGGGCCACTCCTTGAGGATGCTGGTGGCCACTCTCCTCAGACAGATCACAGATGCATGGGGAACCCTCTGCCTGACAGGGCCGGGGATGAGTTCCCATCTTCAGGGCCCCTAGTGGGAGTCCTGAGACTCAGCACATGGAGCAACAATGGGGGATAGACACAAGAATGTGCCCCCCACTGCTGCCCTGAGACCAGGTGGGGCCCAGGAAAATATTTTTTCTGGGGCCTTTGTCTAGATAAGTAATTTGATTATAAAAATATATCACAAAACTCACAGGTCCATGTGAGGTACAGTAATTTAGTGATGACAATTTTGACTAATGGATAAAGAAGAAGCACTTACATCTTTCTTTACAGTCCAATCAGTGCATGAAGAATCTTCATAACTTCCAGATGCCATCTTTCCCGCTCAAGTCCAGGAGCCATCCCCTTGTGTTCTTAACTGTCAAATGTGCAGGTCCTCGTGAATTTTTGTATCTTTCACCACATGTTGAGGTAGTAATATCTTATTACCCATGATGATACAGCTCTTTAGGGCCAGTTTGTATTGAAACAATATAGATCTTTGGGCTCTGCAGTTCCCTAACACCAGCTGTTTAGTGTCAGTCCCAGAATTGCTTCTGACGTTGCATCGTGCAGCCTGCCTCCATGAAGACTTGCTTTGTTAGCTCTCTCAAAGGTTGTTTCTGTGCTTCACTGATGGTGACCAAACATGCAAGTCCTACCTGGAGTATGCAGAAAAAATATGAAGAGTAGTTTATTTTCTGGTCATTTAAAGTCTTCTTTTGGGAATTTTATAGCATAAACATAGTATGATATTTCTCTTAGGCTACAATCACTGAATTTCTAGAAACTATCTCCTCTGATGTTGATGTAGTCCTGTACACCATCACCAGAGAGTAAGAGAGGCGACAAGTCTATGGCTAAGTGAGAAGAGCAGTCCTATTCCTTTGAGGAATGCTAATCCCTCACTAAGACCTGCCCTGAAGGTGGAGACATCATCATATCCATCGGGGGAAGAAGAGTATCACCCAGAAGAGCCCACTGGGCTATGGAGCAACAGCTTCCAAAGCTCTTAGAGCACAGAACAGGCACCCTTGGAGGCCTGTCCAACAAGTGGCACAGAGCCCATGGGAGGGGTCGGGGGACTGTCCTGGGCGCCCACAGCAGAGGGGGTGCATAGCATCAAGGACACCAGAGCCACCCCTCCCCTATGTGGGTGCTACAGACCAGTGGCACCATGGTCAGCATATAGAAAGGCAACAGCACCTGGGCCCCACAAATGTAGCTCAAGCCCAAGAGTGGGCAGTGGACCATCCAGAGTTCAGAGCCCTAACTGTGTTCTGTGCCCAACAGCAGTGAGAATCATCCCAAATCAGCAAGTGAGTAACACACTGGTGAAGTCCTGTGCTGATGGCATTTCCTGGTCCCTAACAAGAACTGACTAAGGGCCTTTGCTGAATGAGTCATCAACTGATGAAAAGCCCCCAAGCCCAAATCAAGTCCATACAATGAGCTGTGGCCATCAACTGGCCATCAACTGGGGCCACTCCTTGAGGATGCTGGTGGCCACTCTCCTCAGACAGATCAGCCTTGTGTAATCGCGTGCAAGAAATACCTTACAGCTCAGTGGCTGTGAGCTGCTGGCCAGGTGGCCCTCCCAGAACCTCTCTGGCCACAGGCTGGGCCAACTGCAGAGACAAGAAACATAAAAACTTTTCAAGGCATCTGGTCGATGCCCCACACCGGATCGGGGATAGAAGGCTGGAGAGCACCCTAATATGGAACAATGGAGATGGCTCAGATGGCCCTGCTCATTCCAGCTGGGGTCTTGAATTAGAGGTGGGCATCCTCTGAGGAAGGTTTGCTGAAGCGCATGGTCCTCGGAGGCTTGGAGTGGAGCAGGCCGTTTGCCAGGTCAAAGGTCATACTGGCCAGCAGCCGGGAGGCCCTGACAGTCCTAAGGGAGACCTGGATAAGCCCCTGTTCCTTTCATGGAGTGCAGTTAGAGCTTCTGTGCATACATTTCTAGAGTCAGATCTAGAAAAGATAGAGGAGGACAAGATGAGCTCTTCTGTACGTCCCGTTAGGGAGAATAACAGGCTTAGAAGGAAGCAACTCCTCTACTCAGAGGCAATAGTATTAAAGCATAACAGGTTGATCGGAAACTCCCAAAGGATGCCCAATAAACCTCATCACAAAGGCCCTATAATTATCAAAGGAGACCATGATTTCCTTCAAGGAGCTCTGAATTCTGGTTTCTCTACCAAGTCATATTGAAAGTCAACGAGCAATGAATTAAGAATTCAATGGTGCTTAGGGAGATGTGAGAGTCACATGCAGAAAAATCAGCGATGTAAGGACCCCACATCGGGTTGGTCCTCCTGAGAGGGCAGCTTGCCCTTTGCCCATGGGGTGAGCAGTAAGGGTGGACCAGACCTGTGGGAAGCTGCCGTGTCTTTGTGGGAATTGTCCCAGTCTGCTGGGTTAAGGTTGTTCAAACCGCTCCCACCTATTTCATCAGAGTGATTCCAAACATTTCTTTGCATACCTGCAGACACAGGATTTGCCTTCCAGATAACATTCCAGCAAACATATGAAATCATTTAGATGAAGTGATGAATGACAGTCAAGACCCAGTAGGGTATGGGAGCCTGTCTGGGTTTACCATTTGAATACACTAATCCCTTGCTAAGCACCAGCTTCCATTCCTAAAATACACTGCGGCTGGCAAACTAGAGGATTTGTAGTATCTCCTAGAAAATAGAGGAACTTGTGGAAAAACACACAAAAATTGATGCTAAGTATCTTTTTAACCTGGAAAAAAAAAAAAAAGACAAGCAAAACTCTTGATTTGTTGATAGTTAAAACTTTCTCCAGGAAGGTATCTTTGTCTTGAATCTTCAATTTTTCAGGTAATATTGGTATAAAAACCTACCTATTGTGAGAGAGTTTACCAAAAGAGTTTTATTCTTGAAAGTCAATATTCTTTTTTTTTTTTTAGGATTTTATTTATTTATTTATTTATCTGAGAGAGAGAGAGAGACAGGAAGAGAGAGAGCACACACGTGCCCACCAGTGCAAGCAAAGGGAGGGGCAGAGGGAGAGGGAGAGAGCCAATCCCAAGCAGACTCTGTGCTGAGCCCAACGGGGGCTCCATCTCACCACCTTGAGATCAAGAGTCAGACGCTTAACTGACTGAGCCACCCAGGCACCCCAAGTCTATATTCTTTTTAAAGTTTTAAACTTGGCTCTATTGACTTAAAATATAATGTGTTTTGAACCTGCTTTGACTTTTTTTTTTTTTTTAACTCAGCAAATTGCGTATGTAATATCACCAACTGGCTTTTTCTGAGACTTATTGCAGGTGGGGGATTATTACTCTTTCATCCACATGCAGTATGAAAAGTGTGAGGCAAATGCACTTTCCCCTTGATGTGCTAACTTAAACATCCAACAGAACTGTCTACAAACTATGAGAGTTGAACTGAAGGAGCATAAAATAAAAATTTGAAGATTAAGAAATTTTTATGTAGAAATACAAAATAGAATTACCTTAAGACTATGGTTAATAATGGTTGTATACATCCTGACTGGTTACTGCTAACACATATAATGCCTGTGTGAGATTTAGGAAAATGTTCCCTTCTTCTGGTTTGGAGGTGTTTTCAGACTGGTGTAAAGCCCCACTGGCTGCTTCGCCTGGGCACCCCTATCAGTGCACAACCAACACAACTGTACATGGCGATCCTGATCCTGACAACTCTTTATGATTTTTCCTGTGCAACTAGCCCCAGCTGAGCTTCAGCTCTCTTTCTCTCTGAGTACTGCTGCTTGCAGCCCTCACTGTGAATACAGGGGTTCTTATTCTCCCTTGTATCCCTGGAGCCTGACACGGAGTAGGCACTCAACAGATAGCTGTTGGTTGAATGAGTGAGTAAACTAAAAAATGATCAATGCAATAAAAAAAAAGTTGCAAGTGAAGGGCTATGGAAAAACAGCTAACTATTGAAAACATTGTGTGTTATATCTAAATATTAGAAAACCTTTTCATTCTTGGTATCAATTACCCCACATGACAATACACTGCTAAATGCTGAAATGGTTAAACTCAGAAAAGAGTATAAAGTGACCCTGAAAATAGTGGCAGATAGTTAAGTGTTAATTTCTAAGGGTTGGGAGTGCAGAAGTCCAGAAATCAAGGAGCTCAGGACAAGAAGTCTGCTTTGCTGATTTTCTTTTTTCATCTCATGAGTGGTTAGTATTACGCTTTGAAAGAGTGTGATTTAGGCTTGGTAGCAATCAGTTGCAGAACACCATTATGCTAACATTTCCAGGGAAAGAAAAAAGTTTTAGGAACTTGCTCTTTAGAATTTCTCAAAAGTCAGTTGGAGCCTACACATGGAATTCAAAGCAAGTCTAGTTGGTATGCCTCTTTTCCTTCCTTTTCTAATTTTATCACCCAAAGTTGAGGCTCCTGAGATGTTAACAGCAGAAAGAACTTGGGACAGACCCTGACAAATAGGCTGTAAACAGGAGCTGGTAGATAAATCAGATGGCCTCGGGACTTGCCTTTCTTCTATGACACCATCGAATCCAGTGGCCTGGTCCTTTGTGCAGAAAGGGAGGTTTCGTTTTGGTGAAAAATCAGCCAGTGCCGTCCACTGCAGCGCCTGGAGTCCAGCACTGGTCCTTCCTAGCCGAACTTCGCCCCGGAGGCCAGCCTGGGACAGCAGTTGCCCTGCGGATTGGCGGCTCCGGCTAGCAGCCGCCCAGAACCCTCTCCTGCGCACAACACGGTTTCAGGATTTAAATGGGGTAAAATGCTGTTAAACCCTTACGGCCATTAAAACCAAAACAGGCAGTGCCTTTCACAGATTGACCATCACCTAACTTTCTGAAACTGAAGATTCACATGCATTCAACTAAAGGATCAACAGTCACTCGATGTGTTGAAATAATGACTTTACAAAAGCACCCCTGAATTATTCAGGTCTTGTTTGTTTGTTTGTTTGTCTAAAGCAGCTTATTTCCCCTCATGAGGCAGAGGGTGCACGTCTATTCGCTTTAAAGTGGATCCATGTTAAACCAGCCTCCAGAAAGAATGAAATAGCATTAACAAGATTTACCCAAGAGCTACCCAAATGGAAAAACGACGGGCGCCACGATCTGTTTCGCAGGAACGAGGCTGAATCAGAACATCTGTTGGGCTTTCCTCCCCTCCCTCTCCCCTCCCCGGTGCTTAATGACATCTGAAGTGCTCCAGCTTTGCACATTCCTTCACTAATTAAATTCCTGCAAAGCTGTCTCCTGAATCAGGTGCTTTGTGGAGCAAGACCACAGACCCTGCTTTGTGTTGCCAGGGCGGGCCTCAGCCCAGGGAGGAGCAGCTGCACCCGTGGCCTGCTCCGCACCCTTTTCAAAAAGGTTTTAAGAGTTCTGGTTTGTCCGAAGATCTTCCTTTGCTTTTTTATTACTGTTCTGTCAAAAGTCAATTGACAAAAATAGAGAAATGAGAAGGGGCACAGTAAAGATTGAAGAATGTGCAAATACTAATTGTTGAGGGGATGGGGATATTTCAGTAACGGGGGGGGGGGGCGGAATAAAGGGAAAAGGGACAGCTGCCTCAGGTCCTCCCTCCCTTCCTCCCTTCCTTCCATTCATTCAGCAAGTAAATATGCACTGAGGGTCTCCTCTATGTTCCTCACATTAATGGGCCCTGAAGTGAAGACTAGACCCCGTCCCTACTCTCATGGAGCTTCCATTCTCTGTCTCAGACCTTGGGACTTTCAGTCCAAAACCAGAATCAACAGTGGGATTCCTCCCCTGATCCAGAGATGATATGATCATTGAGGAGGCAAGGGGGCTAGAGAATGAAGTTTCCAGGTGATGGATACCTTGGGTCAGGGATCCTGAGGGCTGGATCCACCATAATCAAGAGTGATTATTAAGTACCTGCTCTGGATTATAGACATAATACTAAATGCTACCTCCTATTAAATGCCTGTTGTACACAAGGCTCCGTGCTGAGCACAACGCAGAGCAGTGCTGTGGACGATTCCTACAGGGCCAGGCTTCCGAGAAGGGGGGCAGTCTGTCCCAGCATTCAGGGGACTCTGCAGTGGGGATTGGAGAGAAGGAATCAAAGCAAGTTCTGGATCAGGTGGAAAGAAGCAGGAGTGAAACCATGAAATCATTAAAAAAAAATTTTTTTTTTTACCATGAAATCTTTTTAATTAGGGTAAATAGGTGAACAAAGACACAAAGGTATAATGAGCAGCAACTGCTTCAAACTTCCTCGACTTCCCTCGGATCCTTTCTCTTCCAGGCTCACCCTCTCCTCCTCCACAGAGGAAAGGGACGCCATCAGCCTACCCAGAGCAGAAGGTCCCGAGCACACAGCTTTACGGGCACCTGCTCTGTCCCCGTCTTTCCCTCCTACTAGGGCACAGGTGCTCTCTTGACCTCACTAAGCCCGAGGCTCCCGCCTGTGTCCCGGGGCCAGGAAGTAAATGGCAATCCTCTGGTGTGGCGGCACATTTATGACAAAAGGACTCCAGCTGTATTAGTAGAAGTCTCCTATAACTTCAACCAAGCAGAACTACCTCTAATCCCTTTGTGTTCCGTGGGCCTTCGTGCTGCTGTGACTTTGCCAAGGTTTTTTCTCTCTGCCTAGAAAACCCTCTGCCTCTTCTCTACTTGGCTGACTCCTACGAATTCTTCAAAACTTAGCACCGTGGGCACAATGTAGGTTAGGAGTAAGAAAACTCAAAATAATAATAGCTGAGATAGATGGGTTTATATTTTTTATATAAAAGGAATCCAAACGCAGGTAGTCCAGAGCTCTATGGTGGGCACCATGATAGTTAGAGACTCAGATTCTTTCTATTGTTCTGCTCTGCCATCCTTAGTCCTTGGAGCCTATCTTTAAGTTCACCTAATGGTACAAGATGGCTGCTGGAGCTCCTGCTATTACATCTGCATTGCAGATGGGAATTTAAAAAAAGGAGGAAAAGCAAAAGGGACAAGTTCCAGCTGCTTTTAAGGCGTCTTCCTGACAAACAGATCAAAATGTCTATTTACATCTCACTCGTCAGAATTTAGTCACATGATCATTAGGGAGACTGAGAAACATAATTTCTCAGTTTGGCGTATTGCCACACTGAATAAAAACTGGCATTAGATTAAAGAGGAAGGGAGTGGATATTGGGTAGGCAACTAGCAGTCTTTGCCTAAATATCACCTTTTCTCGTAAGCCTTTCTGAGTCGCCTTCTTTTCCCCCTGCTTTGAGGTGATCTTCTTCTGTGTTCCTGTTGCCCCCCAGGGCGGGCGGGGGGAACCTCTGTTGTAATGCGTATTACATCCCATTGTCATCACCTGGTTTGCTTGTTTTTCCCCTCCAGGGATTGCGAACTCTGACAATAGACACTGTCTTCATTGCACATGAATTCTAGCACAGGGCCTGGGAAATTATTCCCTAAATAATTGATTACGTTGTAGCGTATTTCTGAACATCTCCTGGGCCTGGGTTTTCCAGTCTTGTCTCCCGTTTTTGGAACACTGGTATTTTCACAGAGAAAACACTAAAAATATCTGGAAGGTTATTCCAAAGCGCTACAAACTACCACCGTGATTGGGGCCACAGTTTCAGAGGAAGGAGCACATGGTTTTGAAACCAAACTTAAAATGGTATTGAAATGCTCATTTCAGTTTCCCCTCAAATAGGTCATTTATTCGCTATCTGTTCCTAGGGAACCACCCAGAGTGTGGTGGGTGGCGAGGACATTCTAACCAGGCTGCTATAATTGAAAAGGCCCAGAACATGAATTTGAACAAATCTCCTTTTAAATTACACTTTTTTTTTTTTTTTTTTTTTGCAAATGGAAATTATTTGGGGGTGGGGGGAATGAGCTGGCTGCTAAGAACAAGATGGAAACATGGTCACACAGCTCAACTGAAGTCACATTTTAATTATATATTTAAGTCTGGCTCTGTCTTTTTGTGGGAAGAGGAAATACAGAGAAAACATTTTAAATGAAATATTGAAGGCCAACACACAAGGAAATCATACTAATGTGACATAAAACCTTTAAGGATTGTAGTACAAGATGCCATCTAACACCACAGCGTCATCCGTGACTTCCTACTCTTCCTGGTCTTTATGTTCTTTCTCTCACATCTCTTTCCTTCTTACCGTTTTCACTGTCATCAAGCTCCCCCAGGCCCTTCGAACAATAATGTGAAATGCAACAATAACCTCCTACCTGATATACTACCCCTCCACCTTCTCCCCTGTCCTTCCCAGCCAACCATACCTCTCACCATCTTCTATGGATTCTTAGCTTCTCTTCTTCCCCCTCTGCGAGTGACAATCCCCTCAATCAACTACAGTGTAAGGTACATCTAACACTTCCTCCTGTCCCTCCCGGGCTCTCATGTCCAGAGCTCTACTCATCGCATGGGCTAAAGATTTCTTGACTGATGACTCCAGGCTAAGGGATTCAGTGGGTGCGGCAGACACAGATGTATGGCCCCCAAGACTTCTAGGGAGCTGTGAAAATGGTTTAATTTTCATTTCTTTTAAAATCAGAAAAAAAAAACTGAACGTATAATAATGACTATATACTAAAGAATTCGGCCTAGATTATATTCATCTCTATACCAACAAAGCCATAAGATATAATTCTTCTTCTTTTTTTTAATGCAGGAAGGGGCCCATGAGAGCCAAAGTGCCTAGAAGTCATGATAAGGCCCTGAACTAATTTTTTAGAGCCTTAGTCAATAAAAGTAAAAGCGTGTCCGCAAAATAACTTTTTGTGCTTATTTTCAATGTGTCTTTTCCTTGAACTCTCTCTATTTCTCAGATTTTTATGTCGGTCCAGTGCTGTTCGCTAGCTAGTCCAGTAAGTGCAAAGTCTTCTTCCTGGACTGGATAAATCGATGTATATGGGATGTGACATGTTACTGGGTTATTTTGTTCACACAATCGCCTCTTTGATGACTCGGTAAAAGGTGGAGGAGAGATACTTCTGATGATACCTGTGAAATATACACCGCATTCAGTCTGTGTGTTTAAAGACATAAAGCTCCCTTTCCAGTTTCTAAAACTCTAATTTCTGTGTGTCAGGGCCAAATGGAATGTGTTTTAGCTGGCTCTTGGGTAAACACAGAAACGTCATCTTTCCTCTCCTAAAGCTGAGCCTGCTTCACACACTGCATCTGTGTGTGTAATGTTTATTTAAGCATGCAAGGATTAGGACTTGAAGCTGGTTTGGAAGCACTGGTGGGTGTTTTTCTTAAAGCCTCTAAGTCTAATGATTGGAGAATTTACAATATCTTTAATCTTCATAGCTAATTTTCCCTTCCAGGTAATTTATATGCAACTTGAGTTTGAAATGAAGGAAATAATAACTGTACTTTCTTTTCTCTTTTTGGTGGGGAGACAGAAGATGTTCTCTAAAGAACTGACATTATCTTGCAATTAGGAGTTTCATTTCTTTTTACCTAAACACAATTATCTCTAATCCAAATAAAATCCAGGAGATGATTTGACCTTTCTCTTTGCACCATAAATTATAATCAAGGCCATTAACTGCTGCGTCATTCCATTAATTAATTTGTTTTTCTGTCAAAATGTCACCTGCCCCTTTCTAACTTTATAGCAAACTTACATAATTTTACACTACTTATATAGTTACCTAAATGGTCAGTTTTGTGTCTTCATAAACCCTCTGTGATTTACTTTTCTATTCTTTGCGTTTTCCTTCTCGTGGTTCTAGAATTACAGTGTGAGAATGATCTTGAAATGTTGCCTGCCTTCTCCCGTACTTTTGGGTAGTGAATGCCCCACAAATAAGCATCTGGGATGAAGAGGTGACCCTTCTCGGTCTGAAGGTCAGAGAGTCCAATTCCACAGCTCCCTTCTAGGGTGCCATCTTGTTTTAACTGCCCTGATCTTCAGGAAGATCCTCCCTGAATCTCAGCCCAGAATCTCTTGTCTCCCTCCTCACTGGTTTCCTTTGACTTTGTCCTTTGCAAACATGGAGAACACTTTTTTTTTTTTAAGATTTTATTTATTTATTTGACAGAGAGAGAGACAGCGAGAGAGGGAACACAAGCAGGGGGGGGCAGGAGAGGGAGAAGCAGGCTTCCTGCTGAGCAGGGAGCCCGATGTGGGGCTCCATCCCAGGACCCTGGGATCATGACCTGAGCCGAAGGCAGACGCTTAACTGACTGAGCCACCCAGGCTCCCCTGGAGAACACCTTCCTGGCATCTCCCTAAAGAAATTCTTCCGAAACTGGAAGTCCAAGTCAGATGCTTTCGCTTCCTCTTCTCCAGCCCAGGCTTCTGCTCTACCAGACCCATTTTCTACCTTCAAAAAAATGCTTAAGTGGCATAACCATGCAATGGACTGTTATTCAGCCGTAAAAAGGAATGAGGTGCTGGTCCATGCCAGCACGTGGGCGAACCTGGAGAACATTATGTTAAGTGAATGAAGCCACCAACGGTCACATATTATATGAGTCTATATCTATGAAATATCCAGAACAGGCAAATCCACAGGGACATGGGCTGGGGGAGAGGGGGGATGGGGAGTGACTGGGGATGGGGAGTGACTACTTGATGGGGCAGGGGTTTTCTTCTGGGGGGCATGACACCGTTAATGGAATTAGATAGTGGTGTTGGTTGCACCACAGTGTGAATGTACTAAATGCCACTGTATTGGACACTTTACAGTGGTCAGAATGGTGAATTGTATGTTGGCAAAATTTACCCCCATCCCCACATACATACTACTTAAGTAGTTCTCTGAAGCCCTTCAGTTTTTACTTGCAACCCCTATAAGGGTGGGGATGAAGATGATGGATCCCTAAAGGTCTGACTGGGGAGTGCAATAAAGAGATTATACCTCAGGTGACCAGAGATGGAGTTCAATGTGCAGAAGACACGTCTAAGGGTGAGGCACTGGATTTCATTCATTCATCAACGAATATCTGTTCAGCACCTACTATGTGATACATTCTGTGTGTCGTCCTCCAGAGATACAACCACGTGGACCTTTCAGACATGGCCCTGGTCCTCAGGGAGCTTCTAGTCCAGCTAGGCCATTCCATTACTTTGTGAGAGTAGAGTCAATCTATTCTCTGAGCTTTATTTGACAAAAGAAAGGGGTTGAGCAGATAATTATATTTCATCATATTCACCCTCTGCAATCCACAGCGTTATTGCAAGGATTAAATGAGATAGTGCATGTGAACATAATTTGTCTTTTATAAAGCACTATACAAAATAGCAGGCATTAATATTATATTATTCTAGTTTAATGTTAACTTTTTTCATAACAGCACTGCATTTTCAATCAGCTATGAAACCGGTATGGTTGTCTCTTTATAACATTTATTGGTGCTGGGGAAGCAAGCTTCCTATTACAGATGTAATGTATGTCCATTGTAGGAAATCTAGCAAATCTGGAAAGGGACATTTTAATCAACAGTTATCCTGCCCGCCGATATACCCACAGCTAGCATGTTAGTATATGTCCTTCAGTGGTGGTAGATCACTGGGTTAAGAGCAGGGATGCTGCTAGAGATGGGTTCCATCATTAACTATTGAACTTTGGGGGAGGCACCTCACCCCTCTAAACCTCAATTCCTTATCTGTAAAACAGAGGAAATAACAGTAGCTACCTCCTGACTGTGAGGATGTATGAGGTACTCGATGTATATCACTTGGCAAAGTACTTAATACATTATACACACACACACACAGCTCATACTTATGTCACACACACACATAAATATAAAATTTTCTGTTTGCTTCTTATTAGTGAAGCAGCAACAAACACATCTATCTTAATCAGTGCCTTAGCTCATTAAGTAACTACTTAAATGAGCCTCCCAAGTGTATTATAGTGCAACTTCTTTGAAATAAAAACATTCAGCCCCTTCAAAGCGTAGGAGATCTTATAATCTGTGTACAGAAGTTTCCAAATTTTGTGCTGTTTATCATTCTTCTTTGCCCATAGTGGGGAGAAACAATTCATATGTTAACAGCTGGCCCCATGAGCTCTTTAGACAGAAGCGTTTGCATTTAGCAAAACTCTTTGATATGCAGAGAAGATGACATCTTCAGGGTAGAGTATGAGTTTCACTACTGAAACAAACCGTCCAAACAAACCTCATAAAAAATTAATCAGAATCGGAGGAAGGGGCAGAAGGAGGAATCTCGAGGGGAAAAGACAGTGGGGTTGGTGCAAAGGAAGCAGCAAGCAGGATTGAGTCCTGATAAAAGGTTGTGAATGAGAAATTTCCAGGGATGGGTTAAACAAATTGACATGAAAGAGCCTGAAGTTCTAATATTCTAAGTTTGTGCATGTGTTGCTGAAATATGTATGCCATCCATTATCCCTAAACTTTAATAAAGTCCTCTGTGCTCATAAATACACAGCATAGATCTCCATTTAATTAAGATCTTCTTTGCTTTTTCTTAGAGATGTTTTACAGATGTTATGCATCTTTTGGTGAGATTTATCACAAAGCCATATTTTTTGCTAATATAACTGACAGTTTTTAAAAATTTCAATATCCAATTGTTCATTGCTAGTAAAATATAGCTGATTCTGTATATTGACCTTATATCCTGCAACTTATTAGTTTTAGTACCTTTTTTGTAGATTCCTTCAAATTTTCTCTGAAGACGATCATAGTCTTCTGAGAATTCAGATGATTTTATCTCTTCCTTGTCAATATGGATACCTTCTATTTTTTTGCTCACCTGCTTGTCCTGGCTAGAACTTCTAGTACAGTGTTGAACAGAAATGGAGAGATGGAATGTCCTTACCTTGTTCCTAATCTTGGGGGCAAACATTTAGTTCCTCGCCATGAAGTATGATGTTAGTCATAATTTTTTTTTTTTTTTTGGTAGATTCCCTTGATTCCTAGTATGCTCCAGAGAGTTATCAGGATGGATTTGGGATTTCATCAAATGATTTTTCTTCACTGATTGAAATAATCATACGATTTTTTCTTTAATCTGTTAATAACGGTGAAATGCATTGAATGATTGTCAAAGTTTAAATCAACCTTGCATTCTTCAGATAAGTCACACTCAGCCATGATGTATTATTTTGATTACAAATTGTTGAACTCAAATTGCTAGAATTTTGTTAAAAATCTTTGTGTCTATGTTCATATGGGATTTGTTCTACAGTTTTCTTTTCTTGTTATATCTTTACCTGATTTTGGTATCAGAATAACTCTGGTCTCATAGAATGAGTTGAAAAGTATTCCTCTTTTTTCAATTTTCTGCAAGATTTTACATGGAATTGATATTATTTCTTCCCTAAATGTTTGGTAGAATTTGCCAGAAAGCCATCTGGGCTTGGTTTTCTTTATGAACATTAAAATTTCTTTATTAAAAATTTCATTTCTCTAATAGACATAGGATAGTTTTGTAATTTGTGTATTCTTTTTTTCTATATTAGTTTGGTTAGATTATCAATATTATTGCTTTTATCAAAGAATAAATTTTTGGTTCCTTCATTTTCTTTATTGTTTTTTTGTTTGTTATTTCATTGATTTCTGCTCTAATCTTAATTATTTCTTGTTTCTAATATTTATTACTTACTCATTACTTATGCATACTCTCTTATATCATTATTTTTTCATTTCTGCTCTTGTTTTTCCAATTTCTTTTTTTTTAAGATTTTATTTATTTGTCAGAGAGAGAAAGAGGGAGCGGCAGGCAGAGGGAGAAGCAGGCTTCCCATGGAGCAAGGAGCCTGATGTGGGGCACGATCCCAGGACCCTGGGATCATGACCTGAGCCGAAGGCAGACGCTTAACTGACTGAGACACCCAGGGCGTCCCTTGTTTTTCCAATTTCTTTTTTTTTTAAAGATTTTATTTATTTATTTGACAAAGAGTGACACAGTGAGAGAGGGAACACAAGCAGGGGAAGTAGGAGAGGGAGAAGCACGCTTCCCGCAGAGCAGGGAGCCCAATGCAGGGCTCGATCCCAGGACCCCGGGATCATGACCTGAGCCGAAGGCAGATGGTTAATGACTGAGCCACCCAGGTGCCCCATTTTTCCAATTTCTTAATGTGGAAGCTGAGATCATTGATTTGAAATCTTCCTTCTTTTCTTTAATATACACATTTAGAGCTATAAATTTCCCTCCAAGCACTGCTTTAACTACACCTTACAAATTTTGACACATTATGTTTTCATTTTCATTCAGTTCAAAATATATTCTTATTTCCCTTTTGATTTCTTTTTTGACCTGTGAGTTGTTTGTTTGTTTGTTTGTTTTTAATATTGTGTTATTTAGTATCCAATATTTGGTGATTTTCTGGTGGTACTTTTTGCCATTGATTTAACTGTATGCAAGATACTTTGTATGAATTAAATCCTTTTAAGTCTACTGAGACTTATTTTATACTTCAGAATGTCTTCGTAAATGTTCCTGGAGAAGCATGTGTATTTGGATCTTGGTGGTGGAGTTTTCCATAGATATCAATTAGATCAAGTCTGTTGAGAGTATTGTTCAAGTCTTCAATAACCTTATTTATTTTCTATTTGTTCTATCAATTATGGATAAAGGGGTGTTGAAATCTCTCAGTATAGTTGTGATGTATCTAGTTCTCTTTATAGTCATATCAATTTTTGCTTTGTATATTTGAAACTCCCTTATTTGGTACATAAACATTTAGGAACATAGAGCCACTCCAGCTGTCTTTTGATTATTGACAACCTGATATATTTTTTCCATACTTTTACTTTTAACTTGTGTCTTTATAAAAGTATGTTTCTTGTAGGCAGCATAGAGTTGAGTCTTGTTTTTTTATTCAATTTAAATATCTCTGCCTTTTAATTGGGGTGTATATTAGTTACCAAATGATACGTAACAAATTAATCTAAAACTTGACCTGTTGAAAGAGCAAACATTTATCATCTCACAGTTTCTGTGGGTCAGGAATGCAGGTGTAGCTTAGCTGGATGCCTTTGTCTTAGGGCTGCTAATGTGGAAAGAAATTTATGATTCTTGTATTTACTAATCAATCATTTTGGTTTTTATACTACATATTCCATACAGGTCTAGTTTTGACTGTCCGATCAAGTTCATTAATTTGAAATTCTACCATCAATTATATTGCTGTAATTTTTCTTGTAAGCCTCACTTTTGACTCATTTCTGACTCCACCCAACTAGATTTCCTGAAAATTGAAGATGTGAGCTGCCCTGCAGCAAAACCCCCTATCCCCTAGCCAAATATGCAGAATTCTGCACCATAGAACTCACCTTCCCACTAGAGAAGTTCAAGTGGCAGATACTCACTCTCCCCCTCCTGGCTAGCTGCGATGTGAACATGTGACTTCGACTCAGTTAATTATATGCGCCCACTGGGTCTCTGACCCTGGTCCATGAAGAATCCCATTCGGTAGAGAGGGCAGCACCAGGTCCCTTATTCAGAAACCGCGGTGGCCACGATGACAGCAGGAGCATCCAGGGCCCGGCGCGTGCCACTGCCCTCAGTGAAAAGTGGCAGCAGTGTGCTGTTCTCTCCCAAAACTGAGACTGTGGCGTGGTCTGGCCGTGGTTCTAGCTGACCATCCTTCCACTGTTCCCTGCTAACATACTGAGCTGTCGTCTTCCTCTCTCTCTTGTATTTTTTGTAGCACTTCTTAGCACATCTGGTTGCAAATTCTTTCATAATAGTCTTTGCTTCCAAGCTCCAGAAACCTACTCTGGCTTGTTAGGCAGAAAAAAAATCTATATTATAGAGGTAGTAGTAGTTCACAGAATTGATGGGCAGACTGAAAAATCAGACTGGGAAGGGAATGACAATCAAGGAAGTTCTGGAGGATGAGGTAGCAGGAATTAATCTATAGCCCCGAATTATAGCTGAATTCATCAGGGTCCCAGCCTGGCAATGGGTTGGTCAAATGCCGGCCATTTTGTTTTTCTATCAGTTACTTCAAAATTGGCCTAAATTATCTCAACGAGCTGTCCTTTGACTAAGGGAGGGCGGCCTGCCTTGATTGATGGTGCTACCAAAGGCCCATAAAAAAGGACATCAGGGTGCTGTTGTCAAAGAAGGGAGAACTAGATTCTGGGTGGCAAAAACAGAAAGAAAGAAGAAAGAAAGAAAAAGAAAGAAAGAAAGAAAGAAAGAAAGAAAGAAAGAAAGAAAGAAAGAAAGA